>NC_090021.1:208251972-208561377 GCF_037176765.1 Anolis sagrei | reverse complement strand
TAATTGTGATCAGCAGCTCTGGGCAAATGCGGCTCGAGAGCAATGCGGCAGGACTACTCTTGAAGTTGAATCTGAGAAGTTGATAATTATTTGTCATTATCTTCTAAGGGTGGAACAGGCCACGCAACTCAAAAATGCCAGCTTGTGTTTCTTTACCTTAATTTACCTATAGCCGTATTCAGATTGCAGGCATAACGTTCCGGGTTTATATTTGAGGCACCAATAAATGGTGCAATTAAAATATTTGTAAATGTTTCATTCTGTCAAACAGTCTTTATTTATACTTTCATATGATAAGGAGATTTTTAGATCTAAGGAATCATTTCACCTCTGGGTTCATCTTTTCTTCGCTTCTATTATTATTTTTTCCCCTTTTTCCCTTCCTCCCCCCCTCTTTTTTTGATCAGAGGCATGAAAGAGTAAGTAAGTGTGAATGCTTAGGTACCTGGGGTATGGAAAGGTGGTAATTAGCACAGCAGGATAATTGATGTGTAGATTGCAGCATGAACAAATGCTTTGACTTGTTTGTTCTTCTCACTCTTCTACATTCATTCTCTCTTCTCTCTCCCTCTTTTTTAACCCAGCCTTGCTAATGAACACCCTACCTGCTTAGTTAACTTGATAAGATATAAATCAGTCATTTCTCTTTCTTCTGCTCATATTAAACTATATTGCCTTACTGCTTCCTGGCCAGTTTTCACTTATGGAAATCTTCCATAACATTAAAAAAAGGCAAAAATATTACGTTCAGCATCAAATAATGAACAAAAACGTGCCTGGGTTGTTGTAGGTTTTTCGGGCTATATGGCCATGCTCAAGAAGCATTCTCTTCTGACTTTTCATCTGTCTGTCTTTATCACCTGTCTGTCTATCTATTTATCTATCTATCATCTCAGCAATTTCATATGTGATACCTATCCTCCTGACCCGAACAAGTCATTTTAAGATGGCTTCAACTATAAAATTAGTACTTATGTATAAGAAAGAGTGCCCCCTTCGAGTTTAGCTTATATTTCTGCAATTTTTGTAAAAATCTTGTCGGGATAAATAGCAATTCATAAATAGGGATAAATAGCAATTCATAGATAAACATGAAAGGCAAAGTTTTCCCCTGACATTAAGTCTAGTTGTGTCCGACTCTGAGGGGTGGTGCTCATCTCCATTTCTAAGTCGAAGAGCCAGCGTTTTCCGTAGACGCCTCCAATATCATGTGGCTAGCATGACTGCATGGAGCTCCGCTACCCGCAGAAGGGGTACCTTTTGATCTACTCACATTTGCGTGTTTTCAAACTGCTAGGTTGGCAGAAGCTAGGCCTAACAATAGGAGCTCACCCTTCTCCTCGGATTCAAACCGCCAACCTTTCGCTCAGCAAGTTGAGCAGCTCAGTGATTTAACTCACTGCACCACCAGGGGGCCAATATAGATGAACATATATTTTATCTATTGCTATTTATTAATTTATTTAGAGGAATATATATTTCATCTATTGCTATTTGTTGGGATAAATAGCAGTTCATAGGTAAAGGTAAAGGTTTTCCCCTGACATTAAGTCCAATCGTGTCTGGGAGTTGGTGCTCATCCCCATTTCTAAGCCAAAGAGCCAGCATTGTCCGTAGACACCTCCTAGGTCATGAGGCTGGCATGACTGCATGGAGTGCCATTACCAATTCATAGATGAACATATATTTAGTGTATTTTGAATTTCCTGCAAAACACATGTTAAACAAAACTCCCAGATTCCTAACAATTGTCCCAGACATAATAGCCACTAGTCTTGACTTCTAGACATCTGTGCTATGCAAGGAACCCAATATACAGAAACGGGCAGCAGAAGCTTAAACTTGTTACTTTTTCAGATTGAATCTTTCCAAATCATCCAGTCATGTTAGTTTGTGGACAGTGGGAGCTGTAGTCCCAAAATATAACTTTTCCAGTCTCTGCCTTAAATTCCAGTCAGAGCCAAAAGCCCTGATCTCAGCAGGGCACATAGACTCTAGTACATGCAGAGACTGGCTCATGCTTGATCTTCTTTACAACAGCTACTGAGAGAAGCAAGCAGAAGCACTTGTCATATGAGGAGAAGGTGGTAGAAATTTGCTTTTTGTCTTGCTAGAAAGGCTTAGCTTCTCACTAGTTATTATGAGTTAGGTTTTCACATTCTGTTAAACAGGTTAGAGACAGTAAAACTTATTTGCTCATAACCTATGGATGTGTTTTCATGTTGAAAAACAAACAAACTGAGGAGGTGAAAACGGCAAACGTATTACACTTGGAGTCTTACTTTCAGCGATGCCCAGGCCCTTGTGATGTTCAAACTATTTGAAAAAGCAGCACAAAAGTTGAGTGTGGAAACACTATTTAACGCGCAGGGCCGAATGTTATTCACCCTGCCTGGAACTCAGAGAATGCAGACGGAGAGATATATTTTTAACCTTAATGTGATGTGCAGGGAGTGGACACATTCAATTCCATTCCCGCACTGAGTGCCATGAAGTCATGGAGGGGGAAGGGAGGGTGCCACTGGGATATCTGCTCGGCGTCCAGTCCTGATGTCGTTACTCCAGCAAAAAACGCCCTGCACCAATCTGCCCTCTTTCTGGGGGCAGATTTAAACCTAATGATACTTAATAGCAATGACTGCTGCCTAATAGGGATAGAATTCCACTTAATGGGAATGCCTTTGGGGATTTAGTAGTGCTTAGGTGATTTATGTGTCAGCCTTACGCTGTTTCTGTGTGTGCGTCTGCTCCTCTAACAACAGCTTTTAGACCCCATCCTGTACATCAATCTTGCCCCTTAGCTCTGCCACAAGAAACAAGGCAAATGGATTTCTTTTCTTTCCTTCCCTCCCCCTCCCCACCTTTTCACTCCAAATATGGCCATTTCTGGAAGGGAGGGGGTGGCCCGGTTCCTTCCACACCACCCACATACATTAGGCTGCCATATGCCATGGGCCTCACAGCTGGTCATGTTGTTGTCATGTGGCGAGTAGAACGTTTTAAGCCAAGCCCTCTTTTAGTGCAGAGATACAATCCCCACACCGACCCATTCAGTCATGGAGTGGGCTCATCACAGCTAGGAAAGTGCTTCAAATAATACATCTAATGGTTGTCCATTCTCACTGAAGTCAAGGAATGCAAGCAACGCATGTTTGAAGGTAAAGAAAAGGTAAAGCTTTTCCCCTAACATTAAGTTCAGTCGTGTCTGACTCTGGAGGTTGGTGCTCATCTCCATTTCTTAGCTGAAGAGCTGACGTTGTCTATGGTTGAACAGAAGCTCTCCGAAGCTCTACGTGCTCTTACTGCCTACTACAGGGGAAAATGCTGACTCCTAACCCATCTAAAACACAGATATGTGCTTTTCATCTCAAGAACAGACAAGCATCTTCCAAGGTCATGTGGCTGGCATGACTACATGGAGCACTGTTACCTTTCCACAGAAGCGGTACCTATTGATCTACTTACATTTGCATGTTTTCAATCTGCTAGGTTGGCAGAAGCTGGGGCTAACAGCGGGAGCTCACCCCACTCCCCAGATTCAAACCTGAGACTTTTTGATCAGCAAGTTCAGCAGCTCACCGGTTTAACCCACTGCACCACCGAGGGTGCTATTAAACGCATGTTTAAAGATCTGAAATCTTTTGAGTAGATGATGATATCTTAGATTCAAGAACTCACAAATAGCCGGACTACAACAAAACAAAGGGCAATTGCAGCAGCATTTACCCTATACATTTTAAGTCAAAAAATCAGTCCAAAAAAACCTGGCTTGACCTATCCATGGGTCAGCTTGTTAACTGTTATAATAAGAAAAGGAAACCATATCCTTTTCTGAGTAGAGTGGCATAAAGCAAAAACTTAGTCCTTTCCAAGAGAACTTAAAAGAAGCATGGACCTCCTCTTCTCTCTCCACCACTTCTGGCCTGTTGAATGCCTAGACAAGGTAATGGTGGCCACAAGCTGTTAATTCCCTGACACGGCAGTGGTACTTTCCCCTGTCTGTAGAATTACCCTTCACCTATCCACAATTCATACTAAAATCCATAATTTTGGCCTCAAACCCAGACCTTGACTTATACATGGGGTTGACTTATACATGAGTATATATGGAAAGCTCTGAGAGGGAAAGGACAGCAGTTGTGTATCCCAAGGGTTTCATTCAGAAACCCAACTGATCGTCAACATTTTTGAGGCTCAGGTGCACCAGTGTCTTCCAGTAAACACCACAGCAGCAAAACTGGAGATGTTTCTTTGTGAATATCAGAAATGGGCTGTGGAGCCACAAAGTCATTGCAGCAGCTCCTGAATGTGTATCCACTTCATGTTGCTTACAAACAAAGGTCAGCCTTCATATCTTACAGCTGTTCACTAGGAAGTGCATAGTAAACAGGCAAATTTCTGTAGCACAGAAGTACCTTTGTTCAGAGATTGTGCCTGCTCTTTTAAAGCTCCAGGAAGACACCAAGAGAAGATGCCGTGCCCACAGTTCCTTCCCTCCATGGTCTCTGCTCTAGTATAAGCTTGGAGTCCTGCTTACCAAAAGATAGCAGATGCAGTATAAGGCCACTTCTACACTGTCCTTATAACCTAGGATCTGATCCCAGGTTATCTACTTTGAAGTGGATTATATGAGTCCCCACTACCATATAATCTGGGATAAGCAGATAATCTGGGATCAGATCCTGGGATATAGTGCAGTGTAGAAGGGGCCTAAAAGAAAGGGACCACAAAGGAAGTAGTGCCAAAGCAGTACTTTGGAGAAGTTCAAGAGCCATGGATGATCCCAACATCATGATTACTGTTAGGTACCTGCCCCAATGGGTACACTTCATACAAATCAGTGAGATCAGTGCACACATCATTCTTGGCACCAACATCATTGCGAAGCTCCAAATGATTAAGAGTGGCTTGCAAAACAATGGTTGTATACTGCATTATCAGCAGATGCATTGCAAGAAGATTTTGTGATGGCTTCAACATAGGGACCACAATGTGTGCCAAGGGAATTACAGTGGTGTCAAAGTGCAATCATTCTACAGTGCAGATGCACCTTGAGATTTTTTAAATAGTTTGATAAGTTAGACTGAGCATCTACTTCAAGTCTACTGACTGCTTTGTGTTTTCATGTTGGTAAACCACCCTGAGGGCATTCACCCAGTGGGCTTATATAAACTGAATGAGTAAATAAATAAACACCTCTTTCAGATTAGCCCTCAAATTGAAAAATTCACAAGCCTTCCACACTTTGAACTAAGCTACCCAACTACAAGTGACAAACTCAATTTAGTTTTTAATCTAGTTTCTCTTGGTCTGCTTGGTTTGGGCTTAGAGAAATCTCTCAAGCTTTCCTCTCGCTGAAGGAGTGTAACAACCTGAAAGTTGCTAAATCTGCAGTCATCATAGTACATTTTAGTTTGTTCTTTTCAAAAGAAGTGTTTACCTTTCCTATTAAATGACAAACAATAAATGTGCCTGGGTATTGTGTTAACAGAAGGAGGGAAACAAACTAAGCAGAACAGCACAAAGGTAATCATCTCCTTCTCTGTTTGTATATATTGCAGCCCTAGGCTAGCACACAGTTGGCAGGTGAGTTTGAGAGCCATTGAGCACTGCGGAATTTACCCAATGTATTGTAATTACAGGAATACTTGTGTTAAATATTTCAATCGCTATGAAAATTCAGCATGTAATAACCCTGGTTTCTGCACTGACAGCAGCAGGACTGGTCGTTCAAGTAAAAGAACAGCAATTGAGGAAAAAACGGATACTGTTTTCATTTGATAAATTGATGTTCTTGAACAAATACTCTAATCCAGTTGGCTCAAATGATCTATTTGCAATGCTGGCATAAATACCATTCAAGTATCATTTAATTCAAGTTCAATGGCTTGGGAAGCCTGCTTGGGATTCTATTCCATATTTTTCAAAATCAATATTGGTTTATTGCTATTATTTTTTCATTTATATTTCACCCTTCTTCTAAGGGTTTATGGTAGCATGTGTGATTTTAATTCCTTCTCCTCTCCCTCCCTCTTCAGAATTTACAGCAACTAATTTTAACACGTGTTTGTAAGGCAACAGGGAAACATTGGTTTGCCTAAAGTTACCAAATGAGCTCCAAGCTGAAGGATGCTCTGAATCCACATCGTCCTGGTCTAAATCCATCACTCTACACTATGTTGCCCTCATTCCACATCACCACAACCAACACAGTGGATTTAATCCAATATTGTCATGATGAGGGGAATATATAATAGAAAATGTTCTTTCCATGAGTAGAGGTCTTCTTCTATGAATTGAACCTTTCTGTTCAGTGTTAGAAACTCTTTATTTTATGTATAATACAGAAGCAAAGAACTCACAACTCAGAAATCAAACTGCAAAAAAGCATGATGATTGTTAAGGAGAAGAAATGCTGAGCACTATTTGTATCCAGAAGAGCACTTCTGTATATAAATGAATTCTTATGTAAGGTCATAAATACAAAACAAAACTGGTTTTAACCAACTTGGATTCAGTTCTTAAAGCTTATATTAAGTTATGAGGGTTGCCTATGTGACATCCTTAATTAGACTCATGGAACATTTATCATGTGTTGTTGTTGTTGTTGTTGTTGTTGTTGTTGTTGTTGTTGTTGTCATATTTTTAAAAAGACCTGGAAGGGAATTAGTGCACCCAGCAATGTCATAAGACATATCCAACCATCTCACTGCTTTTCAGGCAATTACTATAAATTGGATCTGAATAAACATCCAGTAAGGCATCTGCATTTTAGTTACACATGAGTCTTAACAGGCATACAAGTTTGCCTACACATAAGCATATCCTTGGCTGGCCAGGGCATTTGGTGTCATTTATTGAGTTGACGCTTACTTGACATTTTAAATACAGGCAGTCCCCAAGTTATGAACGAGATAGTTTCTGTAGGTTTCTTCTTGAGTTGAATTTGTATATATCTTTGAATAACATTGAGAAGGGTCAACACCCCTATTGCTGTCTGTGCTTGATTTTGAAAAATGTGGCTTGTTGTGGAAACAAGGATTGGTGATAAAGCTTCAGTGGAGACACCTTTTCCCCATGAGAACTATCCCAAGGGGCAGATTTCTTTCACTTCCTGTTTTCTCACCCCTGTTCTTAAATAAGTTGGATGTTTGTAACTCAGGGAGTGCCTGAGTTACAAACAGGAAAGTAGCCAAAACAGGAAAGTAGCCGAAAGGACTATTATTATATTATTATTAATATTAGTTGTAGTGGTGGTATGTATGTATGTATGTACGTACATATGTGTGAATGTTTCATTATAGGTCTTGGATATAATTCTTCTCGCTGCTTACTAAATTATTATTATTATTATTATTATTATTATTATTATTATGTGCATTGTTCATCTTTTAATTCTTAAATACATTTTATTTTTAAAAATACACATATTTCTAAGGTTAACACTTCTAGCCATCATTTCTGAATTTATGTTTTGGAAACATATTTTATGTATTTCTGATCCTGTGCTCAACCACTTCAAATAACAATATCTTGTTACTAAAATAATATGAGAATCAGCAAAAGCCTGACTGTTCTAATTAAACTGCTTTTTTTAAAAAAAAATCGTTTTCAGTAATTTTTATATTAAACTTTGCCTCACCCAAGATTTAAAAGAAATTATAAAGTTCTCAGCGATCTGGCACATAGCATGACTTTGGGATATAAGAAAAATATAGGTGGGAAAACTATATGAAACTAAAACACATGTAAAAGCAAACAGATTTAAATTTTGTTTCCACATATGAGATCATATTTCTGGCACTTTGTAGAAACTCTATGGAAGCTGTTACTTCCAATACTGGGGTTCCACAGTGACTAAATTGGTGTTAAATTTAAATCTGTTCAGGAAGTAATAATCAATCTGCATTCCACACAAGCTTCCCACAGGCAGAGCCATTTATATAAGGTAGAATTGGCAAAAGGAAGTCCAGTGGAAAAATCACATGCACACTTGAACCTATACTTTTCAGATCACTTTGCTTGCTTTGGGAAGTGACTAGCTTAGTTAGAGCACAAATAATACTATAAATACATTTTAGTAATCTCAAAAAAACTATTATTTCAAATGCATTATGAAACAATATAAATTAATGTGTTTATGGAATAAGTGCCACTGTTGGACAATTCCACAGCGTACCGTGAAAAGAGTCTTTTCAACAAATACATAACCATGTTATTTAGGTGTACTTTTTCACAGGTTAATTATTACATTTTGCCACTGTGTTGACACACACTAAAACCTTTATAACAAATACTGTGAGCTAAAATCTGTCTCCATAGAAATGTTTGCCATTTCCCCTTCAGCTAATTTATGTTATACTGCTGTGATTTTGCCCATTTCATTGAAGCAAATGAATTCAGGTGATCCTTCAAACCTAAGGAACATACCACAGAGTTCCACATTTGTTCTTCCTCTCTTGCTAGCTCCTGTGTTCATTTTCAAATTACATAAACCACAATTGCCCATTATATTCAAAGTTGATAACCATACTTTTTGTTTATCTCCAGATCATGGCATGCATTTATGCTTCTCAATATCATGGTTTGGAACAGTGGTTCCCAACCTGTGGTCTGTGGACTACCAGTGGTCCCCAAGAACAAAAATATGGTCCGTGACCTCATCATTACTACACCGTTGCCTCAAAACCACACAGCAACGAGAGCAACTGGTCTTGTAAAACCCTCTCATAGTGCTGAGGCAAATGGGGATGTTGGGAGAGGAGAGGTTGACTACCCACGAAAGATTATTACTCCCACATCAGCTCTACATTATTAAATATGGTTTTCTGTGGGCAAGCAGATGACGACTACTAGATGGCATATGCTCTGTATCATAAACTAGAGCCGATCTGGTCTATCCAATGCAATTTTCTGAATCAGCACCCCAAATAACCAAACTGAATCTAAAGTTGAGCAAAAACCGATTTGTAACCCTTTTGGTACTAATGTTGGAGAGTGGTCCCTGGTCAAATGGTCCCTGGTCAAAAAAAGGTTGGGGACCATTGGTTTGGAGGAAAGCTCTAACCATAGTTTGCCTATCACAGACAATGGGGAATATAATACTTAGAGCATCATGCAAACAGGTGAAAGTAGGTGTGTGAAAGGAGAAGGCAGAATGAGGGAAACGTCAGGAGAGAATGCCTCTAGAACATGGCCATATAGCCCGAAAAAACCTACAACAACCCAGAATGAGGGAATGTCCCTGCAGTTCTCTTCTTAGCTCTCAACAACTGAGTTTTCAACACTGTCAGCATGGTTTGAAGCAGCGCAATTTTTTGTTGCAGTGTTGGTTGCCTGTATTTACCTTCCTTTCTTGTACATATATTGTTCAAAAGCAGAAAAATATCCACTTCCATGGTTGTATGGGAGTTTTAGTGTAAGATATCTGGAAGACATCAGACTGGAGAAGACTCATACATTTTATATGTGATGTTGGCATTACAAGGGTGGGATCAACAAGCAGATATAGCCCAACGTGAATTCCACTATCACTGAAAATTCAAATGCTAATCTGAGGCTACAATCCTAAATCCACATGTTTCATTGCAACATATTCTACACCTCATTTATTAAGATCTAGAAGTGCTATATGTTATAGAACATATAAGCTACTTAGCTCCTACCCCAGTGGCTATTTGGAAAAAGATAGATCTGGCCCAAGTATTATTTTTTTCTAAGAGGTGTTCCCCTCTCCTCGTATTTTGCTTGTAAGTGCAAAAAATTTAAATGTTGTATTTCTGCTATGTACTTTGTGAAACCTGGAAGATGGGGGGAAAGGGAAAGGGAAAGGAAAGAAAGCAAGCATAGTGGGGTGGGAGGAATCATATTACACTTCATTATTACTAGTCTTGTTACTGAGATGTTCAGCCATTAAACCTTGTACACATATCCTTTGGTTTTGTATTTGTAATGACATTCCCTTAGCACATTGTCTAACATGTCTAATGTGCTTCTTTCTGCTCTGTTAAAATGCTGCACGAACAGGAGCCTTGTACAAACGAGGAGTACAAGGGACCTGATGTTAGCATACCAGGTATTTGCCTTAGTGGTAGCTGACATTTATGACTGTGCATACTTCACGTTAATTTAATTAAGCGGCACAGCCTGGGAACGCTGGATAAACGCAAATGCTTTCCTACTAGGTCACCAGCCTGGTTAAGCTACCATGAGAAGCTCTGCAGTCTCTAATGACAAACTAGCCAGCAGGTGGTCTCCCTAACATCCTCTATACCCAACCATCCTTGGATGTAAATAAAATAAAAACATAAAATAGAATAAAAGGCATCATTCGGGTAGGCGGCGGTACAACTTTCATGATTTTATAGCATTGAGCATTGGCTGTTAAAACAAAGCCAAAATGCATTAATTCAACAGTATAGATACAGCCTTTCCTGGCAAACTATAATTCCCTGCCTCTATCTTTTCCGGTACTGTTGCACTTATACGGAATAGTCAGCAAGCTCAGTGCTAGCAGGTTGTTTTTGTTGTCAAGTTGCTTCCTATTTACAGGAACTGTGTCATGGGCATTTTTTGGCATCATTAACTCAAACTTCATCTACACTGCCTTAGAATACAGTTTGAGATTGCAGTTTAATTGCATTGAACTGCATTATATAGCAGTATAAACTGATATAATCCAGTTCAATGCAGTTGAAACTGCATTCTGAAACTGCATTTTATGGCAGTGTAGATGGTGCTTCAGATGTGGCCCTGCCTTCCTGTAAGGCTGAGAGAGTATGGCTTGGCTAAGGTCATTCAGTGAGTTTCGATGGCTCAGAAAAAAAATTGGTTTTCCAGAGTCCTAGTTCAACACGCCAACCTTTATGCCCTAATGGTATTCTAAACAGACATTTTGCCCTCTGTAAAATTCATGCAACAACAAAACTCTTATTATTAATTACTGTCAGGGGATTTGCTCTCCACGTAGAACAGTATACCATATGAACAACACACTTCTGCACATATGCATGTATGTGTTCCAACACATGTGTGAAAGACAATTGGTAACAGTCAATACAGAATGGCTGTGATGCCAACACATCATTTGAGACTGGGAATCTGTGTCTTTGAAAACTGAGAAACTCCCAAGCATTCCATTCTGTTGCATGCCACTCCCTTCTTTAGCTGCAAGCTCCAGTAGATCCCAACTTCTATATTGGGCTTCATATAAGCCTTCCAGTTTTGTACAATCAACATTTGAGCCACTCTGAAACCAAAGAACCTGACCCTTGGTAAGTCCTCTAAATATGTGCCGTGCAACTTTCCCTCATCCCAATACTACACTGGCCTTGGGATCTGCAAAGTAAAGCTTACCCAAAATCTTCTTTAACAGGGATAGAATACAGTGCAACATGACAAAATGAACATGCTGAGCCTGTAGACAAAAAACCCACACAGAAAGAGTCCTGAACACAAAGGTGGAAATGTGCTTGCCTTTCTTAAAACATGGCATTTAAAGGAGAATTTACAGTCTATTGGGATACTAACTATGTAGTCTTATGACAACACTTCCATAATTGCCTTATTGTTTTGTGGACACTGTCAATGAATCTGAAGCATTCAACTTTTGTGGCGAGGTAATGAACACCATGAAAAAGCCTGCTAATAAATAGTATCTCCTCCTCTGTTCTCTCACATAGTAACTGGATTTTTATTCATATTTTGTACTTCAATCACGAGTCACCTTTAAGGACCACAGAGTGGCATATTCATCCCCAAACACCCTGTAAGTCGCCTTCTACACTGCCATATGATCCAAATGATCAAATCAGATAATCTGGATTTTATATGGCAGCGTAGAAGGGGCCTCACTGTGATATGTACACTTATTGTTGAACCACCTCCCTTCCACACTCTTTACTACATAGACATTTTCAGGTCATACTTCTGAACTATAAGACTACAAAATAAGCATGGGTGATTTTTTTGTACTTGATCAAATCAAATATTTTCTACTCAGGTGTAATAGAATAGATGTGTAAATATCTGCCTGTGCATAAAAATATGTGGATGGGCTTCAGTTATACTGCCTCTGACTGTAACATCCTATAGGAATCCATGAATCCCTCTAGACTGCTTCCCAGCTTGATGCCAGCATTGTTTTATAAAAATGTAAACTCTGCTCTTTGATTTCATACTAAAAGAAATCCTCCTCAAAGTCATAAATTGAACTCTTCATTGTCCTTTGATGTATCAAAAGCATATTGTTCCAGTTACTTTCAAGAAACATTTTTCCCTCCCTAAATTGCTCCCTAACTGATTTTAGATGAATTGTGGAGTATTCATATTGATAGTGTCAGAGGTCTCCTAGGCTTGTGCCGCCACTTGCCAAAACAAAATGAGTGTGTAGGATCATCCAGAAACGAGAAATGAATAGAACATTAGGTTTAGATCATATCATTCAGACCATTTCCACAAACAGATCATTTACATAAGGAAATAATGCACTTATGTTTATATAGAAAGTTGGACTCTTAAGCCAATACCGCTTATTTATATTGGGATACCTAGTGAATGGGTTTCACATCAACTTTAAGAGTTGGTGTCAGAAAAGAGCTCAAGGCCCTTCCACACAGGCCCCATCTACACAGCTGAATAAAATCCCACATTATCTGCTTTGAACTGGGATATATGGCAGTGTGGACTCAGATATTCCAGTTCAAAGCAGATATTGTGGGTTATTCTGCCTTGATATTCTGGGTTATATGGCTGTGTGGAAGGGCCCACTCTGAAGTAACATCATGAGAAGTGTTGGTCCTGATATGACATTAGGATTTGTCTCCATCTCGTTTAAACAGTTAATTTGCATGAAGAACAACAGCAGAACTTTGTCATGTATTTATACCAAGCACTACTTTAGGGTCACAAATGTTCTGGCAGTTTGCTTCCATATTTCTGCACTTTATTTGCCAAAAGTTATTTCATGCACTTAAGTCTGAGACAGGCATTTAAGAAACTAAGCAGATTTGCATTTTTAAGACATCACAATTGAAGACCAATTTATATACTCATTCTCTGTGAATTTTTTTACCTGCTTTATGTCCCAAATCAAAGATTGGCTGTGATTTGACCTTTTCACAACCCTAATTTAAATGGTGTTTTGTCCTCAAATCAAATTGTAATGTTGTTCATTACATGTGTGACAGCTTGTTTTGGACTGGGATTTGAACTTGCAGAAGTCCTTCCGTGACATTAACCAAGTGCCTCTAAGATTTCTGCAATAGCAGAGAAATATTTCAGATAGGACTCCCTAGCTTCTGTGCCACTGTAATGCCATAAAGCAGTGGTTCTCAACCTGTGGGTCCCCAGGTATTTTGGCCTACAATGCCCAGAAATCCCAGCTAACTTACTGACTGTTAGGATTTCTGGGAGTTGAAAGCCAAAACATCTGGGGACCCACAGGTTGAGAACCACTTCCATAAAGGCTACTATAGGCAAAATACCTAAGGGCCAAAATTTAGAATCATGATGATAAATTGACCCATTGGGTCCCTGAAACTTTTGTTAAGGCTTATGGAAGTATTTTCTACTACAATAAGTCTGTCAACATGCTTCTAAGAGAAAGTGAAGCTCTTGAACTAATCATTTGTTGGAGTGAGGAGAAAGTAACCAAAGAGGTAAAGCTGGAGTTGGAGCGGACCAAAGCAACACAATGACAGTGCTGAGTTGAGCGAGTAAACATGGCCTCATACTAGAAAAGCCCAAATACATGACAAACACTTGGTTATTAGAACACTGCAGCCTTACAACATTATTCAACTACTCATCACTGTGAGAACAGGCAATCAGGAAAGCTAATTTCTTAATTAGCTCTGCTCCGACAGTAATGATTGTAGATCGTGTCAACTAAAATCTGTTTGGATTTCTGTAAATTGGAGTCCGACAAGCCTGCAATTCTGTCTCCAACCTGATAACTCTGGCCCCCCTGTCTTTTGTTTTTCCTCCCAGCCTTTTTCCTGTCGCCATCTCGGTATTTAATCTGACACGGCCAGGCAGCCAGGAGAGTTTACTCTTCCCCTTCAAGAGAAAGAGAGCGAGAGGAGGAGCACACCAACGACCAAGTGGGAAAGCCAAACATTTACGTGGGGACAGGAGGGCTGACTACACAGGAAACCTGGTCCAAACCTCAAGGCTTGACAAAAGCCTTTTAATATTTTCTGCATTCCTCAAGGCATTTTCCTTCTGTCGTAGGACATAGTCCTTTCAAGTCCACCCTGATAAGGGAATTTGGGGGAGGAAAAAAACAGGAAATGTACAGCTTTGTGAGCCTATCACTTTATTTACTTTGTATGTTATAGATTTAAACTAATTCACATCCTTCCCGTTAACATCTGGCATACTTATTCCATTGCCTTTCCGAAGGAGCTCAAAAGTTTTGCAAAACAAAACAAAATTAATCACCCGAACTAAGAAGTTTTAATGACACCACATCAGTCTTACCTGTATCCTGGCTGGGAGACTATGATGTGCTGCTTAGTGTACTCCTTAGGAACTAGCGGCGGCAATCTGAGCGAGTGATTAAGCACACATATATAGGGACTCTTTCCGATTTGGCCAAGCCCTGGATTGAACTAGGCCAGTGTTAGGCCCTGAGTCAGGTCAAACAGATCATATCAGGTTTCCTACCCTCCTTACCCTACCTTCTATTTCAGTGCTTTGCTTCACTATAATTTCTCAGGGGTTTACATGCTACAAACCCGTGACATTATGTTTCAGAATAATGTGTAAAGGGCCATTTCTGAGATGTTTAATGTGAGGCTGAAAAGAGACCTCAAAAATGCCCAACAGGATCAAATCCATCAGGATTTTCTGCTGTATGTGACTTGTTGAAGGGAATGAGAGTTATGCAATGTAGCAGTAGTATTTTTATTTCAACAGAGTTTGCTTAGGACAATTTGCCACTCGACTTGTGCCCAAATTGCCTAGGAGCTACTCTATTATATCTTTCTGGGTGCACTTAGGTGATTACTCAGCTGAGATGTGTTTCACACTAACCAGAGGTGAGCACAAGGGATGCCCTTCTATTTTACAGCTGCCGCTAACTGGAGACACATTGTCATTTTACATTGCTCAATAAATGGCAAGAGCAGTTGAGAGGGAAAAATGAGAAATGAGATTTCACCCCTAGTCGGAGCAGGCTACAATTTTAAGGGCATATGACCAAAAATACTGGAGGAGTGGGAGAGGAGGGGAAGAAGGACCATTCTTTACATTCATAAATACAATAAAAAGAATGATCAGCCATGATGATGACGGCAACACTGGTACTTATGCAAACAAAAGTCTGATTGAAAATAAGCCCCAGGCTCAAACGAGACACCAAGGACTACTGTGCTGAAAGTCAAACAGGAAAAGAATTCTCATAGAATTCATTTATTAATATCTTCCTTGTTGCGTGAAATGCTCTATGAATCAGGAATTCAGTTAGATCAAGGGACATTCTTCTATGGTGCCTTTTGTATATGAGGATACTACATTTCTTCTACCAAGAAATAAACTTGTGGTTTTGCCAGCAGAGCAGCTCAAGAATAAGACATGTAACCATGCTAGCAAACAGTAAGACAGCTAGGCTTTGTCAAAGCTAAACTGGAAATGGAGCATTCACTATATAATTCCCAAACAGAAAGAACACCCAGTGCAATAGGTATATAGTGTACATTTTTGCTAAGATGGGATACAACTGCACATAGATGTGTTTGACTACCTGTAGATGCCTTAGAAGGCTTGTGCTGGCTGTGGTTTCAAGGCATTTGAATACAGCAAAATGCATACTTTCACAAATCAAATATGCCAGCACTACAAGAGGGTTTCATGTTAACAACTGCACACAAGTACTTTCCAAACTGGAAATTTGTGTCATTTCACAACTTCAGTTATTCGTGTTACCCACTCCTTATATATCCTTTTATAGAAAAATGCAGTTCAATTTGGGATTTAGTGTTTTTAGATCCCAGACTCACCATTTCTTCGGTGTTAACCCACCTTTTCTTCATTTTTAATTATGGATTTGAACCCTGGTAATACTGCTATTGTGACCCATCTCACACTAATTTGCAAACTAGCAGCCTCCTAACACCAGCTAAGGCATAACTTCACCTGGTCTAAGAATATGAGATGGATGCATAAAACACAAAGCTGAGAATTGTATAATCAATTTTATAGAGTTGGAAGAGACCATGAGGGCCATCTAGTCCAACCCCTTGCCATGCAGGAGCACACATACATTCCATAAGTATTTGCTTATCTAAATCATTCTTATCTGGGTTGCTGTGAATTTTCTGGGCTGAATGGCCATTTTCCAGAAGCAATCTCTCCTGATGTTTCACCCATATCTATGGCAGGTATCCTCAGAGTTGTGAGGTCTGTTGGAAACTAGGCAAGTGAGGTTAATATATGTATATCTGTGGGATGTCCAGGGTGGGAGAAAGAACACTTGTCTGTTTGAGGCAAGTGAATGTTGCAATTGGCCACCTTGATTAACATTTAATGGACATTCCACCTTGGACATTCCACAGATATATAACCCTCACTTGCCTAGTTTCCAACAGACCTCACAACGTCTGAGGATGCCTGCCATAGATGTGGGTGAAACGTCAGGAGAGAGTGCATCTGAAACATGGCCATAAAACCTGTGAAACTCACAGAAACCCAGTGATTCCAGCAATGAAAACCTTCGACAACACATTCCTATCTCAATTCCAAATTATTTGAGAAAAAAGCCAGATTATATGGGGAAGAGCTAGGTGGCTGTAATATTAGGACACTTTTCCTTACAAAATGTTCAACATCTCAGTGATTCCTCTTCCACTACCCTACTCCAAAAGAGCCAAGCACACCAAGAGCAGTGTGTTACTAAAGTTTGGCTGGGGACCTCAGCCTCAGCATTGAAGTAACCATAATTCCCACCACCATCACACTAAAAGTGTCAAGCCACACTTAAATCCTCAACGTGAGGTTAACTGATGCAGAAAACCTCCCGATGGACCTCTCCGCACAAGGGTGAGCTGCATTCTTAATGAGCCTAATCAGATTAACATTACAATCCAATCCCCTTCTGCGGAAACAATGCAAAATGAAATTTAGTAACCCCAGTTTATGCCACTTCGCCCTGGGTAGTTTTATTTATAGCTGGCCTGTGGCTTTGAAAGTTCTGACTTTTCTCCACAGTGTCATGCTAAAGGAAGTCCCCCGTGATCCAGCTGAATGCAGATGTTAACATCTCCATCAAGTCCTTTTGCCCCTGCCTCCCTAAATCCGTCCAATCAGCCACAAGTTGAGATAAACTAGCAAATCCTCCTCTGGTTAGACACAGAAGGAAGGAGAGAGGCAGAAACAGTAGAGGGTTGTTTGCCACTGTTCCCAAAAGGAACAGGCGACATGTAACCGGAGTGGGGGGGGGGGAGGCATGTTTGAGAGCCGATTTCATTTACTGTAAAAAGAGAGAGAGAGAGAGAGAAGCCCTCAAAATGCTGCAAAGTTACCTGACTCAGCTGCTTGTAGAAATCAAATTCAGTCAGAGATAACAGCTAATCATTTGTCACAGTAAGAAGCAATTCCCTGAAATCGGAAGGGAAAACCTGCCGCTTCAATCCTCAGGTCTGTCAGATTGCTAGAAATTACATTCTGCTCTGACTAACCTCTGCACTTGGATTGCTAACAACAAGCAGCCTGGTCTATCAAAAGAGAATATCATACAACCAGGAACAGCTTTTGATTTGTTCTATTCCAATAACCTGAGAAAAGTTTATGGACATGCTTTGCTGCCTAGACCTCAATTTTCACCAACCTGCATACGGTTTTGAATTTATGGCTCCGTGTACACAGAGAGTAATGTGAGCAAAATTTACAGGCTGATTATCTGCAACTTTGCCAGTCAGAAAATTAGAGCTGATTTTACAACTGCACCACGGATATTCGCTCTTTGGATATTTGAAGAAGGACGTGCGGTTTGGGGATCGCAATTAAAATGCCATATAGATATTTGATGAACTTTTATACGGTGGAAGCTTTCAAAGCGCAATTTATATGCTTTTGCACTATTCTCTGGGAGTAAATTAAACATATATCCTTCTATATAAACACTATTTGTGCAGCAGTCATGTTATAAGTTTAATAAAAAATGATGTATCACCCCTGTTTGTGAGATTTATAATTCACGTGGCAGTAGAGAGAGACCAGGAGCTGAGCCACATTGCATTTTCTATACTTAACTCTGTTATCTATGGTACAAGGATGCTTATAGCATTGCTGGGGGAAGGGAAGGAGGAAAAAGAAGGGGCAGTACACGAGTGCGCATTGGATTTGGTGGCTGGGCGAGGAAACTCAGTTTCTTATCATTAGGCAAGCTTCTCTTTAAAAAGTAGGCAGGGAACCGTGCTTATTATAATTTAGTGTGTGCATCTCGGGAGGTTTGCCTTAACCCAGGAGGCTAACACTATTAGCAAAACAAGTTTAGGCAAATCTATTCATTCTAGTTTTATTAGCAGGTAATGAAAAGGTGTAAGTTAAAGTGTGAAATGACTCGGTGTATTTTCAAAACAATATTTCAGGAAACAGCTTCATGCAGCTTGGTCTCTTTATATTACAGTTACATGCAGTACATTTCTTTCTAATAATGCAAAACGGTAGTTTTCAGCTGGCAAGGCAGGCTAAGCAAAGAAATTAGATTCCCCATTAAAGGAAACTGGCTGTCAGTGTTGTGCTTTATTTCATCTCGGGTGCTTTCAGGAACCATTTACAAGACCCCCAAAATAAGATCATTTTTTAACCTGCACAAAGTATTTATTTATTTATATATATATTTCAAGTGCGTATACTCCGCCCTTCTCAACCCCCTAGGAGGGACTCAGGGCGGCTTACAAAAGGCACAATTCGATGCCCAACAGTTCACAAAATACAATATACAAAATACAGTATGACAACAACAATTATAACTAGTTAAAACAATCAAATTAATACAATAGCAGCAATAAAATCATCTTATATGTCTTAGCAAAGAAAAGCCAGCATAATACAGACATTCACATCCTCTTCCTATGTTGCAATGTACAATAGAGTCCCACTTATTCAACCTTGGCTCATCCAATGTTCCCTATTATCCAACACAGTCTGCCTCTCACCTGGAATAATGACCAGGGTGGGAGAAAGAAATAACCCTTGTCTGTTTTGGTGCTAAATTCATAAATAAAGTAATTACTAGATAATGTTACTGTTTATTGAACTGTTTTTTCTGCCGATTTGTGGTAAAACATGATGCTTTCGTGCTTCATGTTTAATAAGCTTTTTAATACCTCCTTATTATCCAACATTTTCACTTATCCAACTTTCTGCCAGCCCATTTATGTTGGATAAATGAGACTCTACTGTATCAGGAAATGTACACCATGCATCTAAAGCGGTTTTTTGACCAGGGACCACTTGACCAGTCACCACTTTGACCAGGGACCACTTTGACTATGGACCACTTGACCAGGGATCACTCTGACCAGGAACCACTCTCCAACATTAGTACCAAAAGTGTCACAAATCAGTTTTTGGTCAACTTTAGATTCGGTTTGGTTATTTGGGGTGCTGGTTCAGAAAAGTGCATTGGATAGACCACACCAGCTCTAGTTTGTGATACAGGACATATGCCATCCAGTAGTTGATATCTGCTTGCCCACAGAAAACCATATTTAATAATCTAGTACTGTTATGGTCTATCCAATGCAATTTTCTGAACCAGTACCCCAAATAACCCCAAGAACAGACCAAAAGCCCAAGAAACACCAAGGTGCCCTTGCTTACAGGCATCACACAGAATGTCTCTGCTCAGTGGGTGGGAGGAATAGGAGAAGCAGCAGTAGTCAGGAGGCTTGTTGTTGCACCTTTCATGGGTAGTCAGCTTCTCCCCTCCCAACATCCCCGTTGCCTCAGCGCGATAAGAGGATTTTGCAAGACCAATCGCTCTCATTGCAAAGGTGTTCTAAAAGTGAGGCTATGGACCATATTTTAGTTCTTGGGGACCATTTGTGGTCCATAGACCACAGGTTGGGAACCCCTGATCTAGAGTAAATTAAAAGGATATGAAGGGTAAACTGATTCACACAACTAAATTTACCATGTACATATTCTGAATCAACCAAACAAACAGTCAAAACTCGTGTTTTTGTGACTTCAGAAAAGAAAAAAGTTCACGTTCACTGTCCCTCCCTGAAAGTTGTTCATGGGTTGAGTTTCAGACTCAAAAATTATTTCACCCAGTATTTTTGTCTGATGATGCATTCAGTTTCTCTAACACGATAAGCTTAAAGAAACAAAAATGTTTTGGTTTAAGTGCACCAAAGTCCATCCAAGTTACTCTTCAAAACGTTTATAGCACAAAAATAGAACTGTTGATGAGTAAATGCCTGTTGGCTTTTCCCTCTCTCAATGTTAGTTATAGTTCTTCCAACGCTTCTGCTTCTCTCCAATTTTGAAAAAGGGTTATTTATCTAAAACATGCACATATATACACACCAGATACACAAAACCTAACCAAAATTACCAGGATGTGGGCAAGTTTAATAAAAAGGTATTTCAGAATGATAAAAACTTAGACAAGAAATTATCTACGATCAGAGGCTTGTCTTGCCAAGATAGCTGATTACAAAGCCCATTGACACAGAATTAATACATAAACGAAAGAAGTGATAGAATGGCAAGGGGCTTGTGTTCATTTTGCAGCATTTCTTTAGCATATGTAGGCAGGAAGAAAGTAAAGCAACCCTTGAAGGAAACTGTAGAGATTCCTACCTCAAAGTAATACTTAAGCATTTCTTTTTCCCAAAGTCTTTCCTGTTGATTGAGAAACAGGCTGTAGAACTGAAGCCTAACAAAATGGAGCCTATCCGCACTTCTAGTATCCCTTCTATGAAATGCTTGGGACCATGGAATACCTATCCATGATGAGATATCTTGAAGATAGGGCATAAGTCTAAACACAAAATTATTTTATGTTTCAGGTACACCTTATACACATAGCCTAAAGGTAATTTTAGATACAATGTTTTAAATAATGTTGTGAATGAACCATCAGAAAAGAAAAATGTCACTCTTTGAGCAACCCATGTGAACAATTCTGGATTTCAGATTATTTCAGATTTTGGAATTCCAGATAAGGGATGCTCAACCTGTAATATAGTAGAATATAAGTTGACCCATCAATGAGAATTGATAGTGTTGGCAAACAGCAACACTGAACTGCTTCTTTTATGCCTTCTTTGAGAACCCAAGTCTCTGCAAGCCTCTAGTCTATCCTTTCTTTTAAATATATTGCTCCCTTAGAAAATACATTGACCAATATTGCAGTCCTCAGGCTTGTGGCCTTTCATTGTCACTATAACCCAGTCATGACACAGGGTGCATCTTCACTATAAAATTAATACCTTTTGACATCACTTTAACTCCCACGGCTCAATGCTACTTCAGATAGCCAGATTAACTTTTCCATGTTTTGGTTACGCCTTCTCATACAGGTAGCGATATCACCAGAGAAGGAGGTGGGGAGAAACTGTTTGCTGAACCTACTCTGTAACTGGATAGATCATGTGTGATTGAATATATTTACAAGTTTTGGCATACACAGGCAGTTGGAATATACTGAGATCCATTTCCCACCATTACTTTGAGAGAATTAATCTATCCAACTTCATTGTTATACTTTTCCCACATTTATTCTATGTTAGAATTGAGATCAGCCCTCCTACCTATTCCCACACTGGTGGGGCAACTTGTAAACATATTTTGAAAACATGGTTTACTTTAAATGTATTCTATTTTCATTCTTATTGAAGCAGGATACTAGCACTCATTATATGGTAGCAAATATATATTTGCCAGTGAGTACACATTTGACAGGAAGCTATCTCTTGAGACCTGGCTGGTATCCAGCTTTGGGGCTTCCATGAGGTGGATACCCACAATGCATGGTCTTTATTTATTTATTTATTTATTTATTTATTTATTTATATTTATACACCTCCCTTCTCACTCTGAAAGGAACTCAGAGTGGCTTGCAAGTAGGCAACAATTCAATGCTGCATAAACAGACATTCAAATAAAATAAACATATGCATTAAAACCCTAATGTTAAAAACATCTAAACATTAAAACCAATTATTAAAACCACACAAACCAAAATCATAGTCCAGGAACAATTCCAATCATAATTGCACTTATTCCATATTTGGTCCTCAGCAGAAACATTGGTTCAACATCTACATCTGCCTATTTGCTAATGTTATTGTGACCTTTGAAGTCACTTCCAACTTGGGCTGGATCTACACTGCCCTATAAGCCAGTTTTAGGATGTGGATTAACTGCATTGAACTGATTTCAGTCTACACTGCCCTATAATTCAGATTAATGCAGTCAAGTCACATTCTGAAACCGGATTATAGGGCAGTGTAGAGCCAGCCTTAGAGTCCTAAGGCAAACTTATCACAGGGTTTTATAAGGCTGAATGTGTGTGACTTGCCCAGAGTCATCCAATGGCCAAGTGGGGTTTTGAACCCTGGTTCCCAGAATTTTGGGCCATCATTCCAACCACTACACTATTGTGACTCTGTTTGCTCACCCTAATTGCCAATCTTTGAGTCCCCAGATGTTTTGGCCTTCAACTTCCAAAAATCCTAACAGCTGGTAAACTGGATGGGATTTTTGGAAGTTGTAGGCCAAAACACCTGGGGACTCACAGGTTGAGAATCACTGCCCTAGAATAACCTTACATATAATTTTCCTCAAGCCTTTCTCATCAATTCATAGTACACAACGATATATATGTAGGCATACCTACTGTAACAGGTGTGCATACAGTCAAATGGCAGACAACAGGTCTCATCCAGTTTGTGATTTAGACAATTTATTGAGAATAATGGGCTGTAATCCACTACCCAATGAATAGTACATCCATTATAAAACAGATTGTAATCCACAAAAGCTCGCACTAACATAAATCTGTTAGTCCTAAATGTGCCACACGATTCTTTATTATGTATCCAGAGGCACAGCACTGTGGTGGCAATTTTTTGCTTATTGCATTCACAATTCTCAGAGTAAAATCATATGCATTTGAAAAGAAGCTGTATTTCCAGTCTGATAAAACAACACAGTAAGCAATGCCTTGTTTTTTGAAAACAAGATTTTTACATTTTTTTTAAAAAAAACCCCAATATTGAGATGTTTATGAATAACTTATGTAAAATTTACTACCACTGCCCAACCAGCTAGCTGCAGGGAAAGGTACAATTCAGTGAGAGTAAAAGTATGATTCTCTGAACCAGGGTTAATAAAAAATGTCAGCTGAAAGTAGGTTTTAAAAAATTGCTCCTTCTGTATTTTTACAGCAAAGCTATAAATTCCTTATAAACAGAGATCATAATGAAAGTGCTGACACAACCTTTGCTATGGCATCGGGAACAGTTGCTACGGTATGTTACCTGTTTCTTGGAAAGAGAGAGAGAGAAACCCAAATACCTCTTATGAAATATAAGTACTTCCAAATCCCACTATACCATTTCATTTCCTTTTGTTTAAATAAAGGACTGTTTGTGGAAATCTTCAGCTTTGGCTGGTCATCCTGCCAAACAAGGAGGCTCAAGCACACAATATTACTTTATTGAAAAAGATAGACAAACTAACTCAGACAATTTTCTGATAATATAAATAGCCAGCTCCAAGAAGATCACTGGGGGAAAAAGTCTGCATTTTCTTCCCTATAGTTTAAATAATGTATGCATACTTTTATTTTGGCATGATGAAGCAATTTTAACCTTTAAAACCCACAAGTACTCAAGAGGGAAAAGGTCTGGTTCCTGCAACTTAAATAATTTAAACATCCAGGTGGAAATGCTTTCAGCAGTTTCCTTTTTGGAGACAAAGGAAGAAGAGTTCAAAAAAATTTCTAAGACACCAAGAAGCCAAAAAAAAAAAAAAGCAATAAATAGAGCAAACCATGAAATACTTTTCCTTGGAAAGGAAAATGAACTGGGATAAAGATGACCACACAGACTGTCAAAAGAAAGCTGTGACATGAAGAAGGGGAAAGTGCTTGGAGAAAAATGGCTGGACTGGTATTATAACAAACATGTTTTCCTCAAAACACAGTAAAAATAGCATTCTACTCTTTCACCCGAGTCGTCTCTGGTTTGTATATGCTATGGGGTTAGGCAGATGTTAGGGGTCACTGGAGAAGCTGTGTGAAAATGTGTGCTGCCAGCAGTCTCCTTCGGAGTTTACAGAAACAGGGATGTCATATAAGGCAGGAGGCGAGGCTTGAAAGCCAATGAGAAGTGAAAGGAAGTGCCCAAGTTGAGCAATTATTTTGCACACAGAAGATAAGCTCCCATCAAGACAAAGCTACTAAACTGCACAGAGAAGTTTTGCAGGCTTAAAAGAGAGGTAAAAACGGTCCCCCGAATTAGTGTCCGATTGGCCTTACGTAGGGTTTTGATACTTGCCCTAGGGAGAATTTGCCTTCTCGCTTGCAGATCCGTAATGACATGTTGTAAAAGAGCGTGGGACTGCAGCTGAAGCCCCCGCAGTGGCCTTAGAGCAGAGCTTACAGCCTGAAATATTTCAGTGAAAATAAAACACATACAAATAAATTCCCTGAGAATGTCACAGAGTGTAAAAGAGGGGGGGGGGGAGTCTCTGTGTCCAGAAAAGAAAAACAGAGGAAGAGAAGGAACTACAGTAGAGTCTCGCTTATCCAAGCTACTCTCATCCAACGTTCTGTATTATCCAACACAGTCTGCCTACCACCGGGAATAATTTCCAGGATGGGAGAAAGAAAGAACCCTTGTCTGTTTTGGTGCTAAATTCGTAAATACAGTAATTACAGCATTACTGTGTATTGAACTGCTTTTTTTTGTTTATTTGCTGTAAAACACAATGTTTTGGTGCTTAATGTGTAAAATCATAATGTAATTAGACATTTACTAGGCTTTTCCTTAACCCCTCCTTATTATCCAACATTTTTGCTTATCCAGCATTCTGCTGGCCCATTTATGTTGGATAAGCGAGACTCTACTGTATTAGCAAAGTAGGAACAATAAAAGGAATATGGAACTGTTTATTATTTGTCAAGAAACAACCATGTATCAGCAAACTCTCATAAAACTTCAATGTGATTACTCTGAAAGCCTACCAATATAGACATTTAACTAATATAGACAAGATTTTAGGCATGCCTGTGTGATATTTGTGGTTCGCTAGATTAGAAATGTCCCTCTGATCATCATGAAGAAGTCAATACTCTTCCTGGAATATTGCAACCCATTTTTGGTCCTCTGCCATCATCCCATCAAAAAATAAGCAGAGAAACAAGAGGGGAATTCCCATAGTCACCCACATCTGTGAGGAAAGTCCTCCAATAAGACCAAGATCCTGGAAATCCATCTTGGTTTCCCTGTAATCTCACATCTACCCACACAGATAACTTTCACATGGCAGTTCCAATATGTTTAAGCACAACCATCAGCACAACCTTTGGAAGATACTTAAAACGTGTGAAGACTTTACATTTGCCTATAGGTTGATTATATAGTCTGTTTACAGTGGGAACCACATTCATATGCCTGGAACATGGTCCGTTCATTTCTTGCAGCCATACCCAACAGAAGTTTTCACAATAAGACATTCAAGTGATAGGGCAGAAAAGCCGTTGGAGCCTTCTAAGTTCAAAACCCCTTCTAGTCCCCTGAGAAGATGGTATAGAAGCCCCTTCCCCATTTGTAGCCAACAGAAAGATTTTTTTTAAAGAGACACATAGATAAGGGAAGGAGACTGCTTATCTTCTACCATAAAGCTTTGAGTAAAACACGTCCCGGCCCGTTCCCCACTTTGGCTTGCACTGGCAATCTTGTACCATCTGATGAATATTGTCCTTTCAGACCCTGTGTGAAGTCTTGCGAAACATATTACTCCTCAGATTCACACAAACATCAATAATCCAATCTTTGATTCAGAGGCTTGCCTTTAAAAAAATAAAAACATCAGACGCCTTTACATGAGAAACACGTACTATTTTTTTTTTTTTTTTTGCTAGGGGTTCATCTCAGTAGAATTAGTGGGGCCAAGAATTAGTACTGTGAATTATTACTGTGGATTATCTCGGATCTCCTGAGATAACCAATGCTGGTATCCAACCAGGGAAGTCTAGAGAAGGTGGGGAGATCCTTCAGAATCCAAACCTTTCCTTTTTCCCATAGTGACCATAGAGTGATGTGTATTGACCTATTCAATACAAGTCACTCTATGGTTGTGTTCCCTTAGTTTTGAGACCCTGGGAGACAGGGAATAGAAAACAAACACAAACCATGCTCCATCCACAATGGCCCAGCTCCTTCTTTCGACTGTTTAAAGCATAACGAATAATTGAGTTTTGAAGAAGTCTAAAGGTAGAGCCAAGCCTTACAGTGCATCAGAATTTAGTCTGCAACCTGGCAGAATCCAACTACTGCCAGGAGAAAAGATTCTGTGATATCATCATTCTCTTGCATAGAAGAAATGTCATGAAACAGGACAAAAATCTAGGTTTGGATTAACCCAAGTTCCCAATTTAGCCACATGATTTCCTAGCTTTGTGTTGAATAGTGCATTGAAAAAATAATAAAAAGAGTCATGCAGAGTCAGGCCATCAATCTGTTTTCCTAGTGACAAATAGGACTCTTATGAGAAGCCCATAAGCAAGTCTTGTGTGTAGTCATACTCACTTGCTCTTATTTCCTAACAATTAGTATTCAGGGATGTACCATCTTTGGTATGGGATGTAATTGTGAGTAGTATCCATTGATCATTGTATCATCAGGAGCCCTTGGTTGTGCAATAGGTTACACCCTTGTGCCAGCAGGACTGCTGACCGAAAGGTTGGCAGTTCGAATCTGGGGGGCAGGGTGAGCTCCTGTCTGTCAGCTCCAGCTTCCCATGTGGGGACATGAGAGAAGGATGGTAAAACATCTAGGCATCCCACAGGATGGTAAAACATCCAGGCATCCCCTGGGCAACATCCTTGCAGACGGCCAATTCTCTCACATCCGAAGCAACTTGTTTCTCAAGTCAGTCCTGACACGAAAAAAAAGTATCTTCCATGAAATCAAATAATTGCATTTTAAAGATAGACCAATTGATAGGCATCACCACATTTTGTGGTAGAGTATTCCAACATTTAGCTACCTGCTGTACAAAAGTTGTTAGAGGTTTTTCTGTCAGTCTTCCTTTGTCCACTGTTCAACTTCGTTGGTCCCTAATATTATGAGGGAAGGAGAAAAACATAGACCTGTCCAGTTTCTGCACACTGTGCACAGTTTCATTCTTGGAAGCTCATAATTGCACTGGGAGACATCCTCCCTACTGTTCCAATGGGAGGTCCTCCAAATGCAAATAGCAGCTTCAGGAGATAGTATTTTTCTTAATACCTCAGTAGGAGAAGAAAAGGTTAATCTCCCAATTCTCTCCCTCTACCCCTATATTGCAGTTACATTAATTTTCAACCACCCCTAGCAACTATTATTTATATTTTAACTTTACAGAAGAAATGCAAAGATGAGTTTACAATGGTGCTCCATATATGTCTACTGAGAAGGGTACTGCGTTGATTCAGTGGGACTTCCTCCCAGGTAAACAAGTATAGTAAATGTAAAGGTTTCCCCTTGACATTAAGTCTAGTTGTGTCCAACTCTGGGAGTGGTGCTCATCTCCATTTCTAAGATGAAGAGCTGGTGTTATCCATAGACATCTCCAATCTCCCAGCCAAAGCAGTACCTATTGATCTACTCACATTTGCATGTTTTCGAGCTGCTAGGTTGGCAGCAGCTGGGCCTAACAGCTCACCCTGCTCCTCGGATTCAAATCACCAACCTTTTGGTCAGCAAGTTCAGCAGCTCAGCGGTTTAACCCACTGCACCACTGGGGGCTCCCAAACAAGTATAGAGATGCATTTTTAATGTGCCATCTCATTTTATTGATCTCAGATCCTCCATTTAGCCATGAATTTGTGGCCTTTTAAATGATTTTATTCCTCACCAATGTCACCCAGGATTCCTTTAAACATTTTTTATCATGAGTTCTTCTCTTTCAATCCCACAGCTGTACACCTGATAGAAAACTTTTTTTAAAAAAATGTCTAATTTAGTCTGAAGTGTATTAATGGGAAGCGTTGATTAAAAAGGAATTAGCTCCATAATCCGGCTAGTTGTACTTCTAACAATATTATTTTAAGACAATTAATTCATATTTTAAAATAAATGAAATTACGAGCATAAGACACTAAACTTCTTTAGTATATTAAATCGGGCAGATTGCTTCTCTCCTTCTAATTATGAATGTGGTAGTTACAAAAGAAACTGTCATTTTGATGGAGTAAAAGACAATCTGTCTGCCAAAAATGTCCAACCATAATTCTAAAAAAAAAAAAAGTCATCTGCATGAAGAACATGCTACTTTCTTTGATGTACTGTCTTATTGGAAACCTAATTTGCTTTCAAACTCAGAGACAACACATAGCATAAGTTTGTGTGACTAATTTTCTTGGAAATAGGCATAAATAGAATAAGAGAACCATCTCCACAGCAAGGATGGACAGCTTAAAATTCAGAATAAAAACACGGCATTGCCGGTTCTTTTTCTTTAGTCCTTTGAGCCGCACACTACAAAAGGGAACTGGGAAGACAGAGACATGTATGAAAAGTTCTGTAGAGACACACCGAGGGAGGGAAAAAATATGTCAGCCTCTGTGTAAATGGTGAACTACTACAGCAAAGTACAGAAAGGTTTATTACCTGAGGTGAGCACTCCCAGGGCTCCTGGAGTATAAAAGCATTAGGCATATGTTCTAAGCAAGTAATAAAAATCAATAAACAGGAACTCCCCACCTGTGCTGCAGCCCCAGTGTTAGGTTTTATACATGTAGTAAGAGTGCAGATCGTTTTTCACCACCCTTCTCCTGCGAGCCTATTCCAAGACCTACAGCCACCGGAGGGATTTCTGGAGCAACACCATTCATTCCACGGAGTTGTCCAGATGCCAACTCCATTGCATCATTGTCAGTTTTATTCTATCTACAACTGGACACGGCTGCAGCCGCGGCTTCTATCCACCCACTCAGTACAGCAACAATTGGAAACTGTGTTCCCCTGCTTAAAGAGTTTACAAGTCTGCTGAAAGAAAACAGAACAGTTGCATATTAATGCATGCGACAACCCCCCTGAAAAAAAGATCACATAATAGGGAACAAGAGGAGAAAGAGGGGTGTGTGTGCAAGGGCCAAGTGCAATGAATATGTGATGCTGCCCAGCTGCTATAGACAACGTCTCATCCAGTGGGTTTTAAAATAAATGCATGATAAACATCAATATTCTAAATATATCAAGTTTCTACAGCAACTGGGTTCTCTAATTGCCACGAAGTCTAGCGAGCGCAGGTCAACGGTGACTACACTGATGTAGTGGTATTTGCTGAAATCAAAGTCTGCAGAGACGGTATCTCTGCCAGGTTACAAAAATAACTACTAAATCACACTTATGTTATAATTAAAGAGAATGCCCCCAATAAGACAGGAAAGAGTGTGAGCATAAACCTTTGCCATATATCTTTTTGCTGTTCATTAATCTATGGAAATAAGGGTGGCAGGTTTATTTAAATACCAGGGGAACCATGGAAATTAGTTACTTTTTTATTTTATAAAAAAAGAAATCAGGAAACTATGAGAGATGTGTCATTTTATGGCCTTTCTTGTTGCCTGCCTCTCTCTCTCTCTCTCTCTCTCTCTCTCTCTCTCTCTCTCTCTCTTGTAAGGTAAAGCTTGTAATTATGATCCAGAAATGACCATTGCTCATTTGGGATAGTAATGAGAAACATTTGGAGTGTGGGAGCGCTTTGATAGTGCAATAAGTATGATCCGAGTGTAGTTTCCTTTTATGAAAGAGAGACAGAGAAAAAGAGAGGAAGGCAGGGACGGGGAGTAATGCTCCAGAAGCGCTGCGGTTTTAATAGAGCAGAGAAAAGGAAGGCCCTTGACTATGACCCCATTCCCTCCTCTCCAAAAGGGTGAGGGAGAAAAGCCATTTTATCTCCTAGAGGTGGCCTCTGATAGGGCTTGTGAGACGGAAGTACCAATTGTGGGTACTTAACGCCACCTCGCTCAGGAGCATAAAAATAGAATAAAGCTGTGCAGCAAATTGGAAATTATGATATACAGTAGAGTCTCACTTATCCAACATAAACGGGCCAGCAGAACATTGGATAAGCAAAAATGTTGGATAATAAGGAGGGATTAAGGAAAAGCCTATCAAACATGAAATTACATTATGATTTTACTAATTAAGCATTAAAACATCATATTTTACAAAAAATCAACATAAAAAGCAGTTCAATACATGGTTACATTATGTAGTAATTAATGTATTTATGAATTTAGCACCAAAACAGACAAGGTTTCTTTCTTTCTCCCACCCTGGACATTATTCCACAGGTAAATATACACTCCACTTCCCTCACTTGTGGATCCGGGCAGGAGGCAGACTGCTGGATAATACAGAATGTTGAATAAGCGAAGGTTGGATAAGCGAGACTCTACTGTAACCCATGCACAGCATAAGTGACATCAAATGTCCTCCAGATTTGGTCTCTGCCCCATTCTGTCCTTGCCCTATTGCTGCCATGACTGATTCAGAGCTCGGAAATGTTTTGGGCAGTTTTGGACCACAGCTCTCACAAACCCCAGCCAGTGTGATAGTCCATGGCCATTCTAGAGAGAGGCCTCTAGGAATGATAGTCCAAACCCTCCCTTTTTCAAATCTTTTGCAAATACGCTGACATTTTTCAATGCTTGACGTCTGCGGAGGTGCTACTATCCCCAAAGAAGCTGAAGCATTCCCTGCGACATCTTTGGAGGCAAACGTTGTGTGAAAGTTTGAGACATTTTCAGCACCAGAAACCAAGTGAGACAGCTGAAGTTGTGAACAGCTGGCATTCAATAGATAATTTAAAGCAAAGTGACCCGTCTGTATGATTTTTAACTAAAGAACTGTCAGGACCCATTACTTCCAATAGGAATTCCACTATGGGAATGTCTTTAAAATGCTGAGGTTGCTTTCACTCATTTGAAAAACACAAGACGGCACCGAGAATAGGTTTGGAATCAGAGCCTAAAAATAAAACATTGCAATATTTGAAAATAAAACCAAAAGCAGAACAAAGTTATCAACATATGAGAAGACCTAGAAGAAACACCATCCTTGATTATAAGTATATAGTATTTTAAAATATCAGTTAAAATTATTCCCTATTATTCTGAAATTCTGTACAAATTATATGCAGAAACCTAGCATCAAAATATATTTAAGAGAAGGAGAAACAGTCAAGGAATGATACTGAATCGAGAAAGAGAAGGAAAGAAAGGGAGGGCTATGGCACTACACACATAATTCAGGTTCCAACCCAGTGTTGTAAACAACTACCCTGAAGCCCGGTATTGCTTGATGTCATATTATTATTGTCATGTTGACATCATGGCCCATGTTTCGTTCCTTGGCAGCTCCCGGTGCTATAGAGCTCAATGCTGCCCTTGTCTTAAAATGACACAGACGCCTTGCACAGAGTAAAGGAGATAAATTAAAAATTATTTAACAGCTTTGGAGTGGGATTCCAAACACACTTCAGCTGCATGCTGATAGGGCTACCGTTAAGTGAGTACCATCATTAGATGCATGTAAGGTATGCTACAAACGTGGGGTTTATCTCGCCCCTGTATCAAAGGCCAAGATTTGATATCAGCTGCCCATAAACCATTTTATTTGTTTATTCTAATAAGTTTCCTTTTGGTCAAAAAAGAATCCTGAATAAACTGGCAAGGAAGCTTAGTCCATGCTAAAATAAAGTTTTTAAATAATATATTACTAGTAACAGCATGGTTTGTAATACATTCGGTAGCCTAATGATTGTAAACTCATTACAGTTTTTTTCCGATGGAATGACTACTGTAATGAGGCAAGACTTAAGGCTATTTTGGGACATTGTCTCATTTTTTCCTGTGTATTTTCCTAGAGTATTTATAATACTAATGAAGAACCTGAAAAGTAATATGTAAAGAGGAATAATATAGCATTATTATTTTTGATTTTTTTAAAAGGAAGAAGAGTAACCACAAATGCCAGAAACAGTGAGCACATTATTTTTGAAAAAATTAAAACCTATGACTCAAAGAGAAGATTCTTGCAGAGTGATTTGGCATTTATTGCTAAATAGTGGGGTTTTTTAATTGTATCAGAAACCACTTGAGAAACTGCAAGTTGCTTCTGCTGTGAGAGAATTGTCCGTCTGCAAGGACATTGTCCAGGGAATGCCCGGATGTGTTACCATCCTCTGGAGGGTTTCTCTCATGTCTCCGCATGGGAAGCTGGAGCTGACAGATGGGAGTTCACCCCATCGCGTGGATTCACCGCCAACTGTCAGGTCAGCAGTTCAGCCAAGGGTTTAACCCATTGCGCCACCACGGCTCCACGATAAATAGTGGCAACATGTCTACTTATGTTTTACCTGATTTCTTACAATGTTTTATAGTCATACATTTGACTGCTGTTTAACTTTGTATTGAGTTTTTAATATGCTGGAAGCCGCTTTGTGTCCCCATTGTGGGAGAAAAGTGGCATATAAATAAAGATGTATTATTATTATTATTATTATTATTATTATTATTTCCATACAGGTATTATGTGTTGGGTTTCCTTCAGCAGTCCTTCTCATCATGTAATGTAATGCCTTTCATTTTGCAAATTCCCAATGTATTATCAAGCTGGTGGCAATTGGAATGGCAAAGCCAACATCCATAGTTTTGCTTAATTTGTTGGTTATTATCAAAGTATATGTACAGTTTTTCTATAAAATATCTTAGACAGCCAACTAGAAAAGATCAAAACAGTACACAAAACTTACAATCATATTAGACAAAGCCTCCTAGTGCCACCAAAAATATAGATGCAGCGTAAGAAGCACTGCCTTGGCAGCCAGCTAAAAGTATGCAGAGATAAACCATTAAAAATGGTGGTTCCCACCCTTTGGTCCTCTAGTTGTTTTGGACTTCAACTCCCAGAAATCCCAGCCATCTTACCAGCTGTTAGGAATTGTGGGAGCTGAAGTCCAAAACACCTGGAGGACCAAAGGTTGGGAACCACTGTCCTAGATGTTTCTTCCAAATCTTGGGTACCATAGCTAAAGAGGCCCTGTTTCAGATACAGTACATGTGCTATAATACTGACAGCAGGAGAATCATAGTTTGCCCTTAAAAGATGAAGAAAATTCTCAGACAGGGAACAATGTAATATATTCTGGTTCCAGGCCATATAGGCATTTAAAGGTCAAAAACAGCATCTTGAACAGGGAGCCTAGGAGCAAATTGGCAATCAATGTAGCTGATAATACAGTCAGTGCAATATGATATTATCAATTTGCTCCGATCAGAACACAAATGTTTCAAACCAACTGAAGCTTCCAAACTATCTTCAAGTACATCCCCTCTTAACTGCATTAACATACGTAGAAGTGACTCTAACATGAAAGACTGAAGTGTCATAGTTGTAACAGATGCTATAAGTTTTGCTGCCTGGTCAAGTCAAGCCTATACAGAAGTCTGGCTGAGTATGTTGGCTATACTTCCGAACCAAGATGCGTAACAAAGCAATTTTAGGTTCAATGAAAAAGTCTGTTCAAGATCACTAGTTCAAATTCCCTCTGTATATAAATTGTCAGCACTTTGTCTCTTTCCAGATGCCTTTCTCACATTTGCAACAGTGCTGCTGGCTAACAAGTATGTCCAATCTTAACAAATCAAAAGAGACAAGTGAAAGAGACAAGGTAGTCCTCACCTGCAAGTCTTTTGAATGGCAAAGACACATTTTTTGCACTATTTAGCAGATCGTTTAGACAAGTTACCTTTTGGAGTACAAATCCAAAACTACTACGTGCTATGCTAGCTGTGGATTCTGAGAATTGTTGTCCAAAAAGAGGAAATGTTCGGTTTCCCAAAAGGTCAGCATTAGATAAGCTTGCAAGTAGCTTATCTACTTGCAAGCTTTGCAGGTGAAGCAGTCCCATTGAATCAACAGGAGTGCTGGTGTGACAAGACATTATTCAGTGTGACTGAGAGTAGCTGACTCCTGCCTTGAGACAGGATATCATTTAAGGAAATAAAGATTTCTCCAAATAGTGACATCCCTATAAATCAAAGTCAACTAATTTGACAACAAAACCTTACAGGTCTTACAGGTACTCCATAATGTCCTTTAGTAGACACTATATTACAAACAGTCATTAGCCTGGCTATAAAAAAGGTTTAAATACTAATGTATTTTTTAATTTGTTTTATATCCTAAACAAGTAATCAATGTACATTAATAAACATAATTGGCTTTTTGGCATTTGTCCATTCGTTTGGTCCACTTTGTCAGGCCTAGCAAGCTTCAGCAACCACAAGCACAAGTAGGAACACACAGCAGCCAGGCCTTCTGCAATATACATAATGTATTGGATTACTCAGCTGGCCTGGCTGTTGAAAGATGGAGGCTTCTGAAGTTTACCATACTGCTTTCTCACATGTGTTTCAAGCAATGTTTCTGACAGATTTCTCTCCGGCTGATTCACATGACCACAAGGTGTAAAGCATCCACTTGAAAATCCTTAAACATGATGCTTCCAAAAATGTTCAAGTTGGTTTTCCTACCAATTGTCAGAATAGGCTGTTAAACTGCAAATATCCATCTAGTCTCAAATCCCCATTTGGGGGAAGGATGAATGAGGGGATAAACACCCTTGCCTTTGATAAGGTGAGTTTGTTGATGGCATGAGCCAGGGGATCGCTTTTCAAAAGCAAATATGTACCGAGTCAGTGAATACGGTTGTAACAGAGAAGCCCTCCTAGATAATCATCTCCATTTGATCACTTGTAAACATCCTCTTTAGTTTTCACTGTCTTTTGCCAGGGCCATAGGGCCATAATTAACTCTATTTTTTTGTGACTTAGGCCAACTCTAGCCTTGTTCCATAGTTAGTGCACCAGCTCCATCCACCCAACCTGGGTCAGTTAGTTGCTCTATAGTGGTTACAAGAAGAAAAGTAAAATTCCAAGATAATAAAACGTAATTACTGGAAGATGAGCAACACATTGAGGCTGAAATGGTGCCTTCCTTGGATGTGCTCTGAAATACACCAAAACATGAATAAAAGGTAACTTATTCAGTGTCAGTCTTACATATTTATAGTTTGAAAATTAGTCAAAGTTTATGTCCGGAGGTTGCACCTACAGGAAGCCAGATGTGTGCCTTCTGCATGTGACCTAAGACAGGCCTGAAGCAAAAACTAGATAATTTCTCGCTCATACTCTACACCGTCGATTGCGGCGGCTTTCTGAGGTGAGAGAAACTGACAGCACTAACTCTCCAGGGCAGAACTTTCCAGTCAAGTGGATCAACGGACTGAAAATCTCTTATGAATAGTCATTAGGCCTTCATTACAAACCCCTCACAACCCAGTTCTCTTTTCGCAACCAAATGCCTTTTGTCATCTTCACAAGGTGCATCATTTAATTACCAATTGATTTCTTTATATATGACAACATGTCAGATAGCAAAATACAGTGTATCTCCCTTAGGGGAAGTAGTCTGTTAACTATCAGTGTGCCAGATTACTGAATTTAGCGGTAAGACAGTTATTCCCTATGCTGTGCCTTTTTTAAAAACAAGTATTCAGAACATCTCAAGTTTTTCATTCTTTATTTTAGAATTAAAAGTACTCGAGAAAGGAGGGGTAAGTAAGGAAGCTGGGGAAAGCCGAAAAATGCCAGGAGATGACGGCTCCGAGAATCATCCAGAATGGTCCAAACCCACAACTGCCAGACAGCTCCTATTTTTAGATACCTAAATGTGTGCGTGTGTGTCTGCCTATCTGTCTGTCTGTGAGTGTATTTGTATGGGAACACACACAAGCACACTTGTTGGCATCTCTGCAGCCATAGGCACACTGACACAGAAGGCCTCGAACATGTCAAACAATTGTTCTCATTGAGTCTTCATCCAGTCTCTGACTGAGCTTGCGCCCTGAATCTTCCCCCTTCACAACTGTCGCTGGGTAAGCAAGCTGGTGCTGTATTAATAAGCTGAATAATCAGGGAATTTCAGAAATGTACAGGACTATTATACCGTAACAATCAAACCTCCAACTGAGTAAACCAGAGCAGCGCTGAAGGTAGGCGTTGGGAAAGAATGAAACCAGTGTTGCAGTAATGCCCTCCATTGTATGCCAGTGTAAATGCCTGCTTCTTTCATACACAGAAGCCACATTACATGAGTCCGAAATGTTCTCAGAGCATCACTGTGGACTGGTTGTGATCGAACCTGGCACGGGCAAGCGCTGAAAGCTGACATTATACTGTAGGATGTGCTGCAGGTGTACGGGCCCTCAAACGTGCTCTAATTACATATTTTCCTGCAGAGCAACAATTAAGGTCGCCAAAATAATTGCCAGTTTGTTAATCCTTCTCTAACAAGACTGACACAAGGAAGGGTTTATTTTTTCTCTCTGGTTATTTGGGAAAGCATGCCTCAAGATTTTGGTTCTTCCATCACGCTTCATCAAGACCTAATTCTTAGGTTCTTCTGTGTGTGATTATAGCAATTGTTGTTGTTTTTCGTAAGAACAGTCATGGAGAAATATGGGGAGCACATATCATGGTATACTGTTCTGACATTTCCAGTACATATGCTACCCACTGTTTGACATTTAAGAATTTGATCCTTGATTGCAATGGCCACATCACAGCTTAGGGTGCATCTACACTGTGGAATTATTGCAGTTTGACATCCCTTTAACTGCCATGGCTCAGTGCTATGGAATCCTGGGAACGGTCATTTTACACAATCTTTCTCTTTCTCTACTAGAGAGTGCTGATGCCTCATCAAACTACATATTCTAGGATTTCCATAACCTTGGACCATGGCAGTTCAAGTGGTGCATTATTTCTACAGTGTTGATGCAGCTTTAGAAAGACTTTGATCTTTGGGATTGGTTCTGATCTTTGGGATTGGTTCTGAACAATTTGAATGTCTCAAGGAAATCTCTGGTGCTCTGGGAGCAGATTTGGGGGCCTCTCTTGCTACATAATTACAGCAATTTGTCTCCATTTTAACTGCCATGGCTCTACCCCATGGAAACCTGGTCTTTGCTATTTATGGAGAGGTACTTCGAATTCTTAGCCAAAGATCTCTAGCATCTCATCAAACTATGCATAAGCTACTTAAAGTGGAATCATACTGCTATAACCATGCAGGATGAAGAGATCCCTGAATTTCTTTGAATCAAGTATATTTAGATAAGCACACCCTTCATATTCTTTACAAAGACCATGATTTAGAGGTTATGCAGTACTGGCATTTTTCTCTCGGTCTTTGACATGCATGAACACATAATAAATCTAAAATAATGGTTCTTAACCTGAAGACAAAAATCTGGTCCGCAAGCCTACTTCCTTTTTATTTTATTTTATTTTCACTCCTTCTATGCCGCCTGCCACTCCTTCCCTGTCGTTGACCATGGCATATGTTCTGTATCAGAAACTAGAGTTGATGTGGTCTGTCCAATGCAATTTTTTGAATCACCACCCCCAACTGAATCTAAAATTGACCAAATACTGACTCGTAACCCTTTTAGTACTAATGTTGGAGAGTGGTCCCTGGTCAAAGTGGTCCCTGGTCAAGTGGTCCCTGGTCAAAGGGGTCCTTGATCAAAACAAATGTTGGGAACCACTGATCTAAAAGAAGTGTAACAAGACAGACTATGCCTAGTAGTACCTTGGTGCAAATTATGCTTGCAGTATGCAATGAACTAGTAACTCAAAGTACCTTCTCATTTATTTAGTCCAGTAAAAAGAAATGTTCAGCTAAATATATATTTAAACCAAAGGTTTCTACTTCTACAAGGGCTGTAAATTAACAAGAGCACTGAGTCCCCTTAACAGTTGGAGAAGTCTCAGAATTTCTAATTATATTGCCTTTCTTTCCCTCACACCCACAACCATACTCATCCAACATTTCCTCTAAGATATTCCAAGCAAAGTGTAGATAAATAACTGTATCATGCAAGTGTATTATTTGAACGTTATGATGACCAAGAACTCTTCATGAAATTCTACATAACATGTGAGTGTGCCCTATTTCAGTGCCTTAAGAGCTTTGAGGATTCTAGGAGTTGTAATCTCAAAAAATATGTTTTCCAAACTCAGGATCCATTCATGATATATTACTGTATCCCATGTTGTGGAGGTGGGGCTGAGAAGGAGAAATTTCCATCTGCCCAGCAACTGGGAAGTTTGTTCAGGTTCACAGAACACGTTCTTGCCATCAGCTTCTGTTCAGGTCAAATCAGTCAATCTTTATTTCTTTAATTTTTTTAGGTCTTATTTTCAAGCTGACAACTTCCTTTATTTCTTTTTTGTATCACCCTAGATTGAATTTGCACATGATGACTGAACATGTGCACAGAGACTGAAGAGCAAATTAAACCTCTCGTTCAGAGTCTTGATCAGTGAGGCTCTCATTAGACTTTCTTCATATAAAATGTTATACAAGTGAGAATGGCATGTATTCTAAATCAAGACCCATTCTGATGGACGGGGGGAAATAAGCATCGCACTGAAATGGAGCCATCAGTTGCCACAACACTTTCACCTTCCCCAGCAAATTCGTAGCAATAATGACAACAACAAAAACCCCAAGTTTGTAAAAGGATTGTTTGTATTTGATTTTTTAATGAAAGGGGAAGGGAAAAGTGGTGCAATAGCTAGATGGAGAAATCCCCTACATTGATTCCTTTACCCATAGCATCAGGAAAAGTCTTAGCAAGTTGAAAGAAAGTATATTGGTTCACTAGTTAGGAAACATTCTTTTGAATTCTTGCTAATTATCCTAAGATTTACAGTGTGAGAATGAAATATCATCTTAAAGTTCAGCTGGTACATGCAAGATCTCTTTTCTATAAAAATGGACCACAGTTCATGATCACAGACAACCTGATTTTGTGTCTTGGGGCCTCATCATATTAAGCAACACAAGCCGGGGGGAAGTGGGGGCATCCATGTGGCAGTAGGGCAAATCTGGCAGGGAGAAGTGTTGCCACCCAGCTTCCCCCCACGTTTCCCCTGGTTTTTCTTATGAGAACAGAGGAAGCCTCCCTTGTTCTCTTGGCTCCATCCTAGGACATTTGCAGGATAGAGCTAGCATGGAGCCCCACTGGAAGTAGCCCTGCATCATGTGATGCGTTCCATCATAGCTTCATTCTGCAAGCGTTCTAGGACAGAGCCAAAGCTCAATGTGATCAGGTCCAAAAAGAGCATTTCCCAAGAATAATTACACAATTTTATGAATGACACAAATGAAAGCTCTAATCTAGTCTTAGGTTGCATTATTTACCAAACTAATGGAGAATACTGTGATCTGGAGCTGTCCCAATGTAGCATAGATGGCCGGCTGGGCCAAGAGCACACTGGAGCTGCCATTGCTGTCATAGTTTTGCTGGTCAAAGACAGCTCCCTGGCAGAACCTTGCTGGTGACATCACATCAGATGAGATCACAGCAGGGTGCTCTAGTATGAAGCCAGCAGAAGTGAAGTGCCAGCAAGGCTCCGCCAGGGAGCTGCTTCCAGCTAGCAACATAGTGCTGGATCTGTTGGATATGTGGATACTGGATCAAGCCAGATCAAGTCTCATCCAGCTGTTCACACCTGAAAAATGCCTGATCACTCTGGAGTTTTCTGGAAGTTCCAGAGTTAATTCAGGTTCCCTTATACTAGATTAATGGTTGGAACCAGCATTTCTTTTGTAAAACCAGATGTACATCAGGTGGAGAACCCACTTGATGTAGATGGATCCCCAGTGAATGTTGCTTCTTGGAACCCTAAATCCACACTGTAAAGCAGGGTTCTCAAACTAAGGCCCATGGGCTGGATGCGGCCCTCTGAGATAATTTACTTGGCCCCTGGTCTAAATTTTAGACTTAGGGTCACCTTGTCTGAAACAACTTCAAGTTACACAACAACAACAACAACAACAACAACAACATGAATTAACTTGACTATCTGATCAGCCAAAAGCAGGCCCACCATTCCCATTGAAATACTAGTAAGTTTATGTTGGTTAAAATTGTTCATCATTTTAAGTATTGTGTTGTTCTTCCATGTTTTTTGAAGTACAAATAATATATCTACAGTATGCATAGGAATTTATCCACGTTTTTCTCAAAATATAGTCCAGCCTCCCAACAATCTGAGGGACAGGGAACCGGCCCTCTGCTTTAAAAGTTTGAGGACCCCTGCTGTAATGCCTACTACCTTTAGCTCAGTGGTTCTCACTCTGTGGATCCCGAGGTGTTTTGGCCTACAACTCCTAAAAATCCCAGCCAGTTTACCAGCTGTTAGGATTTCTGGGAGTTTAAGGCCAAAACATCTGGGGACCCATAAGTTGAGAACCAGTGCTTTAACTGCTTGGTTTACTTTTCAAAAATCACCAGGGGAATGCTTTCTAGGCATTCCAAATCCCAATAACCCTTGGTTTTGCCATCCCAATCCTACAAGTATAGAGATGTCATCGTTTTATTTTAAAGAATTTATTAATTTTTTAAAAGAAAATGAGTTAGTTTATTGAGCTAACATTTTAAAGTGGATGGATACTTCCAAAGCCTTTTTAGTAGCAAAGATCAAATTTAGTTTTCCCATCCAGCTCCCAAAGTCGGACGTTTCAGCTATGTTGCTGAAATGACTCAAACTCACATCTCTTGAAACATGTGCTGAGTTACTCCAGTTTCACAAACTTTAATAGGAGTTTTGGACCATGACACTTTCAAAATATTTTGCCCTTTTTATTAGTATGCCTCTAGGCATCACTAGTTAAGTAAACACAAGTCTATGCATATAGTCTTTAGTCTTCTCATACTTGTAGTGAAAAAAGAAATGTAATATAACTAGGTCTGGAGTACTTCTTAAACAATGCAGTAAATCTAAAACAATGTAAAAAAATTAAGCTGGAGAAATCATTCCCTCTAATAAGCAGCCCATATTTCTCTGTGTTAGAGAGAAAAAAGCTGAGTTCAAATTTGTTCCTTTCTGATATCCTTAGACAACATAGGTAAAGAGCTTTTCAGGAATTTTAAAGTTGATCTTAAAACAAATAAAAGGCAGAATCCATTCGGAGAGCTGGATTATGTTAAGAGAATGAGTCAGTGATGAATACCCAGAGAGAGAGAAAATACATTTGTAGGTTTGCAGGGAAGGAGATCACATGCGGAGGATTCTTCTGCAAGTCTAACTTTGCAGACGATCAAAGCCAAGTGGGAGAGCAATTATTATTTTTTATCAGTTCACCTTCTAAACAGCATTTCAGGAGGTTTCCTTTCACACAGTGATATTTGTAATAAATGTTCTGCCTTTGTTTTAAAGTCGGTCCGTAGAAAGATGACATCAGCTTCGCAAACAATAAAGTGCCTGTAATATTGTCTCCAGAGGGCTGTTACATTTACTTTGTAGCAGTAAAATTCAATTTTCAAAAAAACAGTACATGAATGATGTTAGGTTATTAACCCTATCGCCACCATAAAACATCATCATTGTATGGCAAATGTAGGTCACTATCTAGAAGCCATAAGTTGCTTTTTGTTAAATAATCCATTTAAGCTGCTTTCCTTGCCTCAAGCTTGGGTTGTGTCTCTTCGAGTTGAGGACGGGGAGGGAGAAAAATATTCCAGCATTTAATCATAAAGCTCTTAGTAAGCAAACACACTGGTATTTGCATTTTAAGGTGCTCTTCCTTTCTTACTCGCAGATTTCTACACTTAGCCCTGAAGAACAAAGTCTCCTTGACGAGCGAGAGTCACTGTTTTCAGTGCAAGGAAATAGGGTAAGATCAACTTTTTCTCCAGGGAATTCCTACATGACTTACTACTTCATCACACTAGAGAAAAAAATCCACTTTAAATCTGGTTGCTGCCTCCTGCAGAATTCTGGGGTTTGTAGTTAAGGGAAGAGTTTTTAACAGCCTTACTAAACTACAAACCCCAGAATTCTGCAGGAGGCAGAAACCAGATTTTAAGTGGATTTTTTTCTCTAGTGTGATGCAAGGAAAGCTTAGGAAATGCACCAGATGACAATTATCAATACGTTTCAGGATTTATTAATTCCTAACACACAAGGTGGAAGTAAATAGTCATTTTATTCCAGAGTAAAGTTTGCCTGATGAGAAAAGAAAGCTTTTGCAAGGGCACAATCAAACTCTCAAAGTCCAGAGTAAGCAGGCCACATGATTTTGCAGGAAAGAGGATTTGCATACCTGACAAAGCACCGAAAACATTCAGTGTACTTTTTTTTAAAGAGTGTGGTGCATCTGAATTATATTAGTGAGCAAGGGGTTAACTAGTTAAACTTCTACAACCCCCCACGGTAACTCTCCTGAAAGCTGACAATAAGTAAAAGAGGTGCTGGTTATCCATTTTTAAAGGGATGGGATTGGGTCTCTCTCTCTTCTTTTTTTTTAAGAAGAAAAGGAAAGAGGATCAAACACCTCAAGGCAACAAAAGGTTGTGTCAGAGGGCCCTCGGTCCTTCAAGAAGAAATCTTCCAACCTTCCAGAGCAGTTACCCAGGCAGCACAGCTAAAAAAAAAAAAAAAAAGGATCCCTGACATGAAAAGAACACAAAGCGAGGAATAGAGGTAGTTATTGTCATGCACATTTCTCCTTTTAATTTTTCTTCAAAAAATTCAGGTTCCTCTCATCTCCACAAAAACTTTTTTGCATAAGCTTTGGCGGCAGGGGAGGCAGGGAAATAATAGTGCAGCTCTATTGAAAAGAATACCTCCTTGGTTTTTCTATGGCACACCTCCTCGGTTGAGAAGTACACACAGTGGACTCTGTGCAAGAAACACCTGATGATGAATGAGGAGCCAAAGTTCACCAATATGTCATTTTTTAAAGTCACTAGAATAAAATCCCACTAAGTATAAAAGTACCTTCTCATTTTGAAGTGTATCCTAAGCACCCTGCATCCCCCCCTCCCCTTGCTTTTTTCCCTCTTTTCTTTTGAGCTCAGTTGTCTGAGCACAAAGAATGTAAATTATTTGCATTTACAGTGTCATGTCTTGGAGGTATCTTAACAGCATGGAAGAATTTTTCCACTTAAATGTAAATTATTAACAAGTTGGAGTTTTCATTTGTTTTATCTCCTGATGTGCAATCTAAATAAATAAATGGCACAGTTTACAAGATCCACCACCCACTTTCCCTGCACTCGGAGGAACATATTTTATAAACAAGCTGCTTTGGCTTATATAGAGGTGGCACATCAGATCTCTCTCGTTCCGACATAGCTCATCTTTGTCTCTCTGTGGCCTGAGAGGTTTTCTCCCCCTCTCCCTCTTGCTCAAACAAATTTACCTCCAGTGCTCCATCACGTTTTGCTCGGTAATATCGCTAAATAAACATCACAGTGGTTTGTTCATGAAATATTCATCTTTCAAAATGTTCCCTCCTCCCCTCCTGGGTTTACCTATGTTTACAAATATGTAAGCCTTGTTAATGTGCCCTGGCTGGGGAATCATGAGAAGTGACCCTCCTTGAGGCAGGAACTCTGATGAAGAAGTGTATTATTTCAGCTGGGGAGAACAGCAAAGCTCTGGGATGATACTGATTGATTAAGACCAGATGGATCGCCACACATAGGTGCGACCAAAATAGAAGCATATTGCAAACATCCCAAGTATTGAGGTGGGGGAAGGTTCCTAGGCCCGGCCCTACCTTATCTGCCTCCTGACAGGTTCTAGGATTTAAGAATGTTAATGGCCACGCTGACTCGTTTTCGCCTTGCGTTTAGTGGCTCTAAGCGCAATGAATCAGGCACGAAGTTATGTTTCAAAAATAAATTGGAGTCCCCTCCTCAATCCGCACACAGTTCTTCATAGGGGGAGAAATGACAGCTGGTGTGTTGCTTGGAGTGGGGTGTGGGTTGGGAAGCACACTTTTGTTTTGCCTTCAGAAAAAGTATATCCACTTTTAAATTCATAGGTATCCAATCCTTACACAGACACATTTCTAAAGAGGGGGGGGGGGAAGACTTTTAAAAACTACCCAAGCCCACATCCTCACTCTAACATTAAACCTTCTGAAACCACTGAAAGGAGTAAGTACAGAATGAGTGACCTTTGGTTTAAAGAAGAATGCTTCATTGGTACTGCTTGGGTTTTTATGTTTATTGGCCATAAATTGACCAACTCTCTCTCTCTGTCTGCCTGTAATGCTTTGGTCACTCTTCACAGAAAATAAAAGCTAATGGGCTGAATCCCACTCACCTTACTCAAAAAGCACAGTGAATGGAACTGGGAAGGGATGGTGGTTCTCTATCTCTACCAGTTCATTGACAAACACACAAATCCCACAAGACCAGTCAGTGCAATTTCCAGTGCTAGAGACAAAACATACATTTCCATTAAGTTCTTATTCATTAAGTTTGGTAGCCTCACTTGCTGTTTTTTCACAAACGAAACTACAATTATTTGTTGCATCAAAACATAAATCAGTTTCATATATTTGGCCACTCCTCCTTATTTTAATTGATGGCAAATAATGCAGTACTTCGGGGTGTTCGTTTGGGGCCTCCAGACATGTGGTGGGTAATGCATAGCACTTCAAAACAAGAATCCATCTAGGCAGCACAGCCAGTAGGAACCTGGGAGTTCTAGTCTGCAAAAAAGTAACTTGTCTAATCTCTAGGGTAGTGGCATTCCAAATTGCCATTCGAAACCTATCACTTAAAAGAATAAAATTTAAAACATGGGCATACACACACACACCCACACTCACACACAGAGTAACCAGCAATTGCACATTTACGAGTCTTGTAAAAGCTCCAAAAGGCTGCTGGATATTAGCTAGTTACAAGCAACCTTGGGAAAGCAGGAGTAGATCTTTGGAGGAAACAAGAGCCCCCGATTTATCTTTTCTCCCTAAAAGTTATGTTCTTCACAGCAGGAAGCTTTCGTTCATGGTCTCTCTCACAGAGGCCTCAATCTATTACAGATATGCTATAAACATCCTCAGGTTTCACAGACAAAACATTTGTCCATAAAATCCTGAGTGGCATCCTCTGGAAGCAAAACACCCACCCCCTGAGACACTGTCTTCAGCAAAGGCTGCTCGGCTGCTTAATATATTTTGACAGTAAATGCACCTTTTTGTATATATCTATAGAGGATGGAAACCTTTGAACTAAGACTGTTGCTTCATCCCAAGTCCTACCACCTACAGATCACTAAGCTGAAGTCCTAATGAAGTTTTTGGAATGAATCTGAGACTACCTGGAACTATATATATATATATATATATATATATATATATATGGACTGAAATCCAATCACCTAATTTAACAGCTCAGGTAAACTTAGTCTGACTTATGCTGTGTGCAACTTGATCTTACGTTTATTTACTTGGTTGCAAGTCACCCTGGGTTTAATGGTGCTTACCCCCACATAAGCATGCAATAGGACTGCAGTCATACTACTTAATCCCATGCATGTTTATTTTGAAGTCAATCTTCTGTTCTCACTGCAACTCCATGTAAATATGTTGTGCAGCTTTTTCTTTGCTTTTTTTGGTGAGCTGCATTTGTCCGGACTGAAGTATTTTAGTGTGAATAATTAGCCGGCGTGGCTGGAGGGGGTTTTAAAGGTAGTGGCAGGCATTTAGAACATTAAAAGGAATGTATTGTAAAATACAATTACAATAGAGCTGGCAAGTTTGCCAACAAGAACAACTTTTTTTAAAGTGTGAGAATGGCGTGACGTAATGATATGAAAATATTTGTCCAGTTTCCAGGCTGAGTATGACTTTATTTTCTTTATTTACAACACCCAGTGATCGCCAATATAAAGCCTCCCTTTCTCTCCAGCCCAGTTGAGGAATAAAATTGGTTAATTTAAATAGGAATCATTATTGTCAGAAGAATTACTCAGCTCCAGAATTTGGTTCCACAAAGCTGAATCTTGGTCCCTCATGGCACTTCGAAGATTCAGGCTGAAACTGTGATAATTTAACTCAAAGAGGGAGGACAGAAGATTTTTTTTTTTTTAAGTGCACATAACATGAAATCTGATTATTGGTGTAGCATCAGAACCAAGTCAGGGCATTTAGTCTTGTGTAATGTCTGTACTTATTTATGTTTAGCACGTGTTTTCATAAGAGCAATGCTTTTTTAAAATGTATCTGTTGAAATGCACAAGTGAGATAGCAACTAGGGATCATCTTATCTCTCCTTTGCCACCTCAATATCAGTTTTAAAACAGTTCACATATTTTGTTTCCTCAATCAGCTAACAGCACAGTTACCAGTGTAGGCTAATCCTCTGTATAAACCAGAACTTGGAAATATTAATTTTGAACTACAAATCCCAGAACCCTAGCATAGCCACTATGCTAGGCAGAGCTGGCCTAAGAGATTTTGCTGCCTGAGGCAACAGAAATGACATATCTCCTTCCATATACAGAAACAGATTGGACTTGGGACAAATAATGAGACAGTGTTCCACATCACATCTGAAGCAGTAGGACAGCTTAGGAAGCCTAGGACAGATTGTGTGGCAGACACAGATCTATCCTAGGAAAAAAGCCAACATCTGGACAATTCAGGAGAAACAGCTGCTGCCTGAAGCAAAAGATGAGATGCTCCCATCTCAATACCACATGGGACTAGGAATTAAATCCTACTTCCTCTCTGGCATCAGAACAGTATCTTAACACTACACCTGAGGTCAAAAGTTTAGCTTATGAATTAAATAGAAGGCTGCAGGAGAGACCACTGCCCTCAGGATCTTCTGCTTCATCTGGCCGCCTATGTCTAGCTAATGCCAGGGCTGGCCTTGGCCTTCGAATAACCTCCATGGGCAATCTCTTATTCTCTACAACTGGTGTAAAAGGCCCCAACAGACCTTTGCATAAGCCTATGCAAAAGATTTTGGGGAACTCTCACATCCACCTCCTTTAAAAAATGTATTAGTCAGCTATATATGTTGACTTCAAGTCACCTGTTGACTTGTGGTGACCCATGATTTCATACAGCTTTCATAGGACGTTATCACACCCCACCCCCAGTGTTGTTTTACCAGCAAGCATGGTGAAACAGGAGGCATGGCAACAATTTCCTCGTCACACGGGAGAAGCATCGTCCAACCGGGCAGAAGTGTGCTGGCTCCATTGGAGTCAGCACAACATGGGGGCCTTCCCGTGTTGACAAGGAAGGGGGCAGGGAATCTGCTAGAAGTTGAGGGACATTGTGTGATGGGCTGCATGCCCATCTGTCCCTCAACTGGCTGGCAAACATCCTAGGATGTTTAAACTGTGTGATGAGGTTTTTTTTGACAAGGAATACTCAGAGGTGGTTTTGCCAGTCTCTTCCTCTGAAATATAGCCTACAATAGACCCATGTCAAAAATGATGACAGATGCATGAACAATCTGAAGAACTTTTGAAAGCCCTTGGTGAGGTTTCCTCTGAGCTCAACTGTAATCCTCCCAGTAGCTAGTGGAAAATGGATTTACCCAGCCACAATATATTTTTGAGGACGAATGAGTGTCAATGTCCACTGAGAACAATTAGCTCTACTAAATCCCTGAAAGGTGTCTGCTGATCTTGGTAAAAGTTAGAATTGTGTTTTGACCTAAGTAGAACAGCTCCATCCTTCAGTCTCCAGCACTTTTGCTTTGTTATCCACTTCTTTAATCTTGAACAACAAGTTGTGTTAAGAGTCTCATAATGAAGAAAAAGGGCCAGGCCACTATCCAAGGGTGTGCCAGCAGATTTCTGGCCGAACCAACTAGGGAGAGGTTTGTTCCTTTTAGGTCCGGTGTAAGAAGTAGAGCCCTAAAGGAATACAGGACAAAGCATGGATTTCACTATCTCATGAGCAAAAGAGCCTATGAAGCAAAAAGAGCCTATGAAAAATATAAAGTAAGGATTCACCCAATGCAGATCTCTTTTTTAAATGCATGAGCTAATCTGTTTTAGTTTACCCTTGAACAGGGGGTGATATAGAAGTGCCAACAGATTAAGAACTTGTAGTGGGGTGCCTCTATCCGGTATTGCAAAGGTGAAATCTGTAGCCCTGTTTTCATGCCTTTATTGTGAATTTCATGCTTGTTGCCGGTCTGTTTCCCTAAACCTCCCACACCCGTCACTGCCCTATGAGCATGCAGCAGGCAGGCAGCATAGCAGCTCCCACATGTCTTTGTCAACACAATGCAACTTTGTTTTCAGCCCAGTAAAGTTTTCCACAAAAGAACACAGACTGAAATGCTTCACAGAGCTGAAGAGGATTCATAGGAAAATTTACAGTAAATACATTGCAATCTGCACTGGACCCACATTCCTGTCGAGTGTGTAGCCTTCTTCTTTTGCAGACATTTCTTGTGAAATGCAAGCTGGGTAACCCCTTTCAGAAAGCCACAACTTTGTGTCAAAGCTTTGACACTTTTGTTTGTAATTGTGCTACTGTGATCCTATTTTATTTAGATGTGTTGTCAAGTCAGTTTGGAATTTCTCTCAGCTTGGAACTGAATATTGTTGTTGTTGTTATTTGATACACAAGATTAGTACACAGCAAACAAGATAACTATGCTGGCTTTTGTTTTGGATCACACATTGAACCCTTCCCAAGTGTCTAGGACTATTATTATTATTATTAGTATTATTATTATTATTAGTATTATTAGTATTATTGGTTTCATAGTATATAATCTACTTGATGTTACTGGGTGGAGGTTTGGAGCTGTGATTCTAATTCTGTCCAAGAATCTAGGACTCAGTAGGATATCATTAGAGATCACAGTATGATCTAAAACAGCACAGATTGAGCATCCCTTATCTGGAATTCCAAAATCTAAAACACTACCAAACACAAAACTGTCCACCTGGGTGACTGAAATCATAAATTTGCTTTCTGATGGTTCAGTATATCCAAATTTTGTTTCATGCATAAAATTATTTAAAATATTGTATAATATTACCTTCAGGCTATGTGTAGAAGATGATATGAAACATAATTTATTTATTTTTTGTTTAGATAAGATATTTCATAATGTGTATATATATTTGAAAACATGCAAATGTGAGTAGATCAGTAGGTACCACTCTGGCGGGAAGGTAACGGTGCTCCATGCAGTCATGCTGGCCACGGGACCTTGGAGGTGTCTACGGACAACAGCAGCTCTTCGGCTTAAAAATGGAGATGAGCACTAACCCCAGAGTCGGACATGACTGGACTTAATGTGAGGGGAAAACCTTTACCCACATATTAACAATCACTTTTAATGTGAATATAAGTGATTTTAATGTTTGTATATATTTATGGTTTAATGTCCCGGCATTGAATGTTTGCTGTATATATGCTGTGCTCCACCCTGAGTCCCCTGCGGGGTGAGAAGGGTGGAATAAAAATGTTTAAATAAATAAATAAATAAATAAATAAATAAATGGAAATCCAGGTGTTCCAAAATCTGAAAAAATCTGAAATCCGAAACACTTCTAATCCAAAACATTTCAGATAAGGACTACTAAACCTGTGTCAGTTCTTGTGATTATTCCTTAAGGTTATAGCAGTACTAAGGAAAGTGCAGTGATTCTGGCCTAATAATTACTTGATTGACATTGCAAGCTGCTTTGCATTGTAAACTGAGGACTGAGCATCTTCAGTATTTGAGTTCTTCTCTCAATGTATTGGCCTTATTTGAAACAAAGATATCAGTGTTTGTAATTAATATGCCTTGCCCTAGGCACACACTAGAGTCTTTGTATTGTCAGAGACTTAAAACAAACAGCTCATCCTGTGTGTTAGGCAATAGGACATTTGAATGCTCGTGTATTTCATTTAGTTAGGACAAGGAAATTACGAAGAGCTGAGGTGGTACCAAGGAGAGAAAATTAGGAGGAGTAGGCATAGGAAAGTCATCATGGGCTTGTTTCATGCACAGGAATGAAGCGTTGAAAGAGACAGCTATTTGTATAGGGAAGGCTTGCACCCCTCTGGAACGACCTATGAATGGCCCAGAACATCTTCTCCAGAGGAAAAGATGGAAACTCTTCTTCACGCATTACTTTTCTACCACTTCTAAGGAAAACTCTGACCAGGTGACTATGATGCCTGCTGGGGAGAAAGTGATTGTTGATGGCCAACTTCAAGGTCTTTGGTCTCCTCTCCTTGACTGTAGTTCTTTATTTTTAAATCAGACTTGGACCAGACAGCCCATACAATAAAGGATACCTTCAAACAGTGGGCTGATTTCTGTAAAGTAGGGCATGTGGCCATCCTGTTAGAAATATTGGCTGTTCTTCCAGTAACAAGAGTTCTAAGGAGATCTCATGTGACACATTCACGCTTCCTTTGCTCATGAAATGATTTTTTGCTTCAAGTAGAGGCATGCATTTTTGTGCCTGCATGTGTTTGGGTTAATGTGGTAGATTTATCACAGATTGGTCACTCCTCGATAGATTTCTTTCTGCTGTAAGGAAAACAGCTTCTTATTGTTACAGAGGAGACTGGAGGCATTTGCACATGCCAAACCCACAGTTTATGCCAATGATAGCAGAACATTGTTCTAGAGTGACAGTTCATGTAACTTGATTTTAACCCGTAAGTTAAACTGTTAAACCTGCCTTTTGTCCTAATGCACTCAGTCCTACCACGCATGTAAAATGTGACATCTCTCTTTTTTCTCTCTCAAACTCAGAGACGCCATCCTTTTAAATGAAAACTGGTATTTCCCAAGAAAACAGTAGCACGGTTTCCGATAAAATATACAGCAATGTGGGCTGAAAAGTGCATGCATGGCAAACCGCATTATTAGAATGTTTAAATATTAATTATTCCGCTGCGTAGTAAAGATGATCAAGTAGGAGTGTCAACTACTTTCCTAAAAGCTGCTAGGTTTGGTTTCATCTACACTTCAGCTGTTAGGCAAAAGCTGAAAGAGAGGCAAGTTTAGTCTGCTCCAGCATGTTAATTTTTTTTTTAATTCTACACAATTGTTGTTGGTGTAGTTTTAAAACCCATAAACTAACATTAACCCTTTAGCTTCTGCTACTAAGGCATATTACGGTACAACATAAAGTCCTTGTCTTTGTGGAAACTAACAACTTAGAAGGCCAGAGGGAGAAAGCATGAGGTCAGCCAACACAGAACTACAAGGTCCAAAGAAATACACGTAACTGTTGCAAGCTTGAATATGCTTCCCATTTCCCACCTCTTTCTCAGCCTCTTTCTTATATTCACAAGCACACATTTATCTATAACGCAAAGTGAAATATATGCAGTTTCCTCCCCGATCTCCACAGTTATTTCTGCTTCAAGCAGTCTTCAGCTGTTCAGCCAGTTCCATTGTGTGAAAAATATTGTTCAGGTGGTACCTTGTTCTGGTATGTGAGAGAGGCTCGAGAGACAGATGGGGAGACAGATGCACAATGCTACATAAAAGTAGAAAGACTTACATTATCTTATTTGGGGAATCGAGGCAGGGGGGGAGCCTTAAGTAACTGAGCATGAGCAGCTAGGATATGCACATCGGTGTGGGAAGCAAGGAGTTAAGCCTTTCCAAAGGCACTCTCTTTTTTCAGGTTTTCCTATCCCAGTCCATGAGTTTCAGAGCAAGGAGAATCACTTGGAGATTCTTCACAGAAAGACAAAGAAACGTGTGTGTGTGTGTGTGTGCGTGTGCTTCGAGACTCTTAGGCTTCCTCCTTCCGTCACTCATGGATGCCCTGCCAGGATTTCCCACCTGAGACAGATTGCGACGCATGTTTGAATCACTCATGCACAAGAAGCAATACACAAGTTCAGTGTAAAGCCACTTTAAAAGCTCATCGGGTGCATACTTTACTTGTACAAAATACCTTATTCATGATGGAGCAGTGAGGGCCTAGGTAATTACTTGAATCAAGGTGGCCTCCGAAGTGTTTAAATCTACAAGGACACTTAGAGCATGAATAATGCAAAATAATTTGCATCTAAATTTTTTAAGTGTTCTTTATTCAAAAACTAAAATGCAGTTCCGATTAAAGTTTGATGAGTGAAAGCTGAGCACTTCGTGCCCACTGTGAAACGTCTCCTATTTGTGGAAATTATTTCAGACAGAGGGAAAAGGGACAAAAGGGATGGAGGGGAGGGGTTAAAATATGAGGAATAGGGTAATTACGCGGCACTATTTCAAGGTATCCTTGTTTTATGATATTGGTGACTCACAAGTTGCGCTCGCAAGCAGCCGGACCAATAAATGTCCAAACTGTATCTCTTTTAAAAGCAGCCACAGTGAAAAAGTACCATCAACTCATCCGCCAAAAATAAAACAAATATCTCAATTCTTTTAAAGGCAGCAGTCCAAATAGGGTAGTTTGCTTTGTGATATTGCTAGAAACTGAGGCCCCATCTACACTGACCATATAATAGAGTTCAATCTGCATTATAATTGTAGTGCAGATGGGGCCTGAGTACCTGTGCAGTTTTTAAAAAGATACAATACAGTTTTTTCTTTCTTTTATTATTATAACTTTTAAAAAATAGTAGCTTAAGGTTAATAGACATGATACTTTGACCTTTATAATGCCAAAACAGAAAGAGAGAAAAAGTGATCCCACTGACAGCATAAACTAAATGTAAATAGTATAGTAATACTCTGGTTATTAATTTTTGCATATAAATGTCTTCAAAGGAAGACAAGCTAATATTTCCCAATGCTAACTAGGAGAACACGATGAAGAGGTGCCTCCCAGAAACACCTATTTCCACATTCTAGTATTAGCCTTTGCCTTCAGTGTTCAAAAATACGGTATTCTTGCTTACAACTCTGGGCTGTCCATCTTGCTCTCAACTGAAGCAACTATGAAACAAGGCCTTCTAAAGAAGAAAAGATTTGCCAGAAATTATGTGACGCTTCTTTTTTTGCTTTTTCCACGTCTCATGCAGCCATTGTTTCTGATATGAAGATGAAAATGGCTGCATCCCCAGCTTATTCAGTCTTTTATCAATGAAGTTTTTTTCCCAATAAGCAAAGCTACAGCTGCCCCCAAAGAATTTGGGTTTTGTCTTTCAGGAAATCTTTTCAAGTGAGAAAAAATTGCAGGTAGAACATAGTATAGCCTTCCAACAAGTTTTATCCATAAGGTATGGCCCATTCTACTTTGGTCAAAACTTCCCAAGGAATATTTGTAAGGGAAAGCAAATGTTGCTTCCTTTTGAAACAAAACCCTTCCAGTTTATTAAAGGCTGCTCCAAAACTGTCTGCCCCTTTGATTGGACTTTTAGATGAGTGGGCTCGCCACGCTTTCTTAGTGAGCGTAGATGCTAGGTTTTCTTGGATTGGGAACAATGTGATCATTTCTTTTTCAAAAAAGGGGGAAAAAACCTGGCTGAACAAAGATTTCCCCAGCAACAGACCCCCCGCTCAGCAGGTCACCTATCCTTGCGACAGTTTTTCTTTTCCCACGCTAACCCTAGGGCTCATTTGCATACGGTCTCTGTTGTGACAATTAGTTTCAGGTGAGCTGATTTCTATGAAGCCTGCCCAAGACGGTACACAAGCTCCGGGCCTCCCTGATCCTGGGCCTAATTGCGACTGACTGGCACCAGACACAATCGCCCTCTTGATTCAGCAAATTGTCCTGCAAGTCGCTTGTGGCGACCCTGCAACGCACAAATCATATCATGTCACACCAGCCCTAATAAACAGCCACAAAAGTGAAATTTGGGGATGGGGCTGAGAGAAAACTAGGGTTTTGCAATATTACTGCAAACATTTCTAGTTCACAGAAGTCTGAGCAATCACAGACGAATGGCTGCACTATTAATAAACACTGATCAAGCTTGAGTTAGTTTTTTTCACTGACGTTGGGTTATTTTAGGTTGCAGTAGTTAACTCTAGTATTAACTGGGATTCCTTTCTTACACAAGGGATGGGGATTGTGTGTGTAAACACCAGGTAAGGCAAGTAGCTGTAAAATATCCCTCTGCACCAGTTGTGAAAATAAGGAGCTTGCTCTTTTTGGCCGTTTGGATGCCAGAGTTCACATCAGTATGCGCATTGTCAGGTCACCTCATTGTTTCTGCAAAGCCACCAGAAAAATAAAGCAGTCAACGCCAATGAACATAAGCTCTGCACACAGCAGCCAAAGTAATACTAGACCTCTTCTCCTTCTCCTAATGCTGGAAAAAGACAGCAAAGGGAGTTAGCCTCACCAGGGGCTTTTTCGAAGGGCTGGCTTCCAAAATACTGCTGCTTCCCTTCCCTATTTGCCTTAATGCTGCCGCAAATGTTCCCTTCTGTGCACACGGTTCCGCTTGGCGTTGCAGTCAATCCTCAAACTACGGGATGGCCTAGATATCACGGGCTAAATCCTGCTCCTTTTATCCACATGCAAAATCCACACTGAACCCAACACAGGATTTGATTAAGAAGACCAAAGGGAGAAAACAAAAAATCTCGACCAGTTAAAACGCAACAAAATTGCAGCTGGAACCATGAGAATGGCCTCGCATTACCTTATGCCAAATACACTGTTTACATCAATGCCACTAAGAGGTGACACTAGCTTCCTCAGTTCTGAATTATGAAAGCAGAAAATAGCATAAGACGCAACGCACAATGCAAATCACCACATTGTGAGACGTTTACCATTTGGTTCTTTCATAATTAGTCTAAATTATGCACATTCAGCATGTTGTTTCATAAACCAGCATAGATTTGGTGCTATATCATAAGTTATCTCTTTAGAAATAGAATGGAAGGGAAGTATGTGTGTGTGCGTGCGCACACACGCACACTTAAGGATTGTATTATCTCTAAAATGCACTGAAACTCTTCCTCTGTAACTACTCAGAACTCAGTTTTAAGAGATGTTGAATTAACTGCTTTTCATGTACAAAAGTGTGTGTGTACTTTTGGCAACCACATTTATTTATAAAGTGACGGTTCAGATGGATTTGGACTATTAACACTGGATTAACTGTGGTCAGATGGAGAAATTCTGGCATTATGAGCCCTAGATAAACCATTAGAGCAGGGGTGGACAAATGCAAAATGCAACAAACTACCCCCTAAAGCTGTTTTTGTGGCTCTTGATGCCTCCAGATTCCCCACAGTCCCCCTTTTCTGGCCAAAATTAGAGTTAATTTCCTCTTCTGTAATCCTCAGGGAGCAGCATCTGACCTTTTTAATAGTTTGCTAGCCCCTCTGCACTCTTTAACATATTTAAAATACCAATTTTTGTTCTGGCCATTTGGGGGGTTTGCTTCTTTGGTATTTTTGGCCATCTATGCAGACCCTGGCACGTCTCACAGACAGAAAATTGGCCCACTGCTGTATTAGAGTTTGAAAATGTCAATAGAATTCTTTTTTTGGACATGACCCACTGGGAAAGTTTCCTACACGAACACCAGTGAAATGAAAAGCATTTGTGCAAGAATACTATTGTGCTCTAGCATACTTATTACTAACCTTATTCCAACTGATAGAAATAAGGCTAGTATAAGGATTTTTTCAATGAATATCACTCTAGAAAAAGCTTCCTTCGTATCTGACTGGCAACTTATATCAAAATGCCAAGAATGCACTTTTCTGGATACATTCAAATTTGGGTTGAGGAAAATAAACTACTACTACAACAGCTTCCATGACCAGCCCTCTGTTAATTTGGTAACTTAATCTCATAACGTCATTATGGGCACACTGGTCTTTCTGAAATGAAGACGGGTTTTATTTTTTATTTTTAAAAAGGCACCTCTCTGCAGAAAGTGGAAGTCTTCTCTTTTAGCCTAGGGGAATTTCATCATCTTGGTGACATAAGGCCTAATGCTTCTTGCCCTTGTAGAAATCCATTGAATTAAATGGCACAACTCCTGATTTACATACCTCCGAGATACAAATGCACCATCTTTAATTTTATTACCCCATTTAACAGCAGTTACAAATGAAGGGGGAAACCAGTCTGTTAGCAGAAGGACTGTGCTAAGCAGTGGGCATTTGATGATCGCATTTTGCATAAGAGAAATACAGCTGCTGGTGGCGCAACTTGCAACTTATCTTCCTGTACTGCAAAATGGCAATGAGAATCTGTATTAAAAGCAAAATTGGCTTCTCAGCATAGAGGAAGAACACACTACATGAGGGAGCTATTTACTGTTCTGCAGCCCAAAGTACATACTTTTCAGTTTGCAAAAACATGGCAAATTTTGCCAGAGTCCATCCTGATTCTTTATCCTGCCCCACCTCCTGTATCCTCGTTCCAAATCTCTCAGATATAGAATGAAGTAATAAGCCTCTTTCTAATATGGACATCTTTAGGCTGTGGGTGTAAACCTGTATGACTGAGTACACCTCCCTTCAAGAATGAAATAAACAACTATTACCTTCTTCATGTAAGTAACTACAGATGTTTTGGGGAAAGTTTCTAAATTAACCTTTTCCATTCACATACTGTTGGAGTTAATCACACGGGTTTGATGCATATACATGCAAATAAATGTATTCCAAAATCCAAAGAAAACTCCAAAATCTCAAACATTTTGGGTCCTAATCCTTTTGGATAAGAGATACTTAAGGTGTATTACTTTATTTATGGTTGGAAATAAGTAGGCCACAGGGAAGCTTTTAGACTTTACAAAAGTTTGTGTCTTTGTAGCCATGAACTTTTGTCCAAAATAAAAGCAAGTTAATTTGTGTGTTACTGACTTATATGTATATATTTATGCAACATGTGCAAACCACTCCTATATCTTAGCAACCTTCCTCAACTAGTATGCTCCAGATATATTGATTGGACCATAGTTTCCATAATCTGGCTGTGAGATAGAGAGTAGTCACCCAACACAGCTACTCTCTTGCCCAATCATTTTGCATATCATTCTTTCAGCAGACATCTTTCACAGATGTAGTGTTTGCTCTTCTATCTCTAGATCTCTGATATCTCAAATACTTTCCCCTGGGAGTAGACCTTAGCATCTCATTTGGTCTCTTCTTCCTTCCTCCCTTTCTCCTCCCTCCCCTCCTAGTGCATCATTCTCAATTCTGTTGGTTTTGCTTATTTTCTCCTTTAAAAACCCTTAAGTTTTTAAGAAGTCAATTCCTCCAAATAACAGTATGTAACACAATTTTTGTTCCTGGGTTATGTCATTTCCTAATTGGGGGTTGAATCATAAAAACATGGAAAAAAGTTTCTTAGACAACAAAAACTTTGTTTTTCTGAAACACACTGCAAGCACATTTTGCTATAGTTTTTCAATGAATATCTCATCAAGTCTCAACCAATTCATCCTAGTTTGTGGTAGTCACAAAAACAAAGTTTCTGGAGTATAGAAACTACTTTCAGAGTACGTACCAGACAACTAAACAGGAAATAACACTTTTAAACCAGGAAGTTTTTTTTCAAATTTTGTTACATAGTGTAATGCTTGCTTTTATGTTCTTTTCACTCCTGTAGCCTCCTTCCTTTAGTGAAGTTGGATGTCAATGGTGATCCGTAAGTTCACTCTCTGTGTATTTCCTGGAGCTCCCATCTGTCAGCTCCAGTTTCTCATACGGGGGACATGAGAGAAGCCTCCTACAGGATGGTAACAAATCTGGGCGTCACCTGGGCAACATTTCTGCAGACGGCCAATTCTCTCATACCAGAAGTGATTTGCATTCAAATCAGTTCAAATCAGATAATCTGGATTCAGAAACAGGATTATATGGCCGTGTAGATGGGCCTGAATCAAATCCAGGTAACTACCTGGAAAATGTAACATGGCAACTTGGGCTATCGCCCTTGAGTTTGCCACCCCTGATCTTTGACCATTTCTTTCCTTCCATGCCTTTGTTTTCTCCCCCTTCCAAACCTAGAAAATAAATAGGATTCAAAATCTGGAAAGGAAACAGGGGGTGTGCTAATGACTCAGTGGGTTGCACTCTCCCCTCTGAGTCAATCCTATTCCAGAATGATCTACTGTATATAGTGTTTCAAGGGTGCTGAAAGTTGCAGGTGCTATCTTTTCCGGGCACCATATAATTAAGCCCTTTTGGGTTACTATAGATACCTTAGTATTTTTGAAGTAGTACATGTGCCTGGCTAAACTCAAACTCGCATAATCATCTGGCTTCCGGGTGACTCAAAGGACTACCATATTATTCACTTCCAAGCCATAGGCCAGCTCAAACCCACTGCCTTGATTTCTAGATGGTAAGTTCAAGGGTGAGTGATTCGATACCAGAATTTTACTTTAAATAATCTACTAGATAAATATTTAAAAGAAATGTTTCTTTTTTACTTTGTTAGGATGAGTATTGTGTGGCATGGCCTCATGGGATTTTTTTTTTCTACCATCCAGGGAAAACATTTAGATGCTGCAGACCTTCTTGTAAATATGTCATGCAGATATGCAGTGTCACTTGACTTTAACTTAAGGGAGATCAGCAAATCACTTTGGAGAGTTCCGACATTCCTAAAGAATTCATTAAGACTGCCAAAGTTAGTCAGCCTTGTGCCTAACCCAGATCAAGAACTCATTGTTTCTTGAACAGGGTTCAATCTAACCTTTCTTCCTCCAGATTGACTTGATATAAGTCCCATCACCCTTAGCCAGACCACGCTGTGTGAAGATGACTGGAGCTAGAGTCCAAGATACGCAGGGAGTGTGGTCCAGTCAAAATCACAGGAGGAAATGCTGCAGTGACATCCCTTGTTAAAACTACACTGCCTACGCAATATGCCAAACTTGTCATATTTTGAGATGAATTCTGGCTAATTGGACAAACGTCTCTGAAAAATGGTAATTGAAAATGTGCAGTGAGTAAAGTTAATAGTAAATGCAAGCTTGCTTTGCAATAGTTTGAGTTGTCACAGGGGGTTGGGGCATGTTTTCTAGTCTTTTTTATTTTAGAGTTTTGCATCTACAACTATCACCTTGAACACAAGGACATCTCATTTTTCCTTCTCTATACATCCCATGCCCAGGTATAAGCTACTAAAGATAGAAGAAAAGTAGGACTGACTAACAGCAAGTTAAATGCAATAATTATGAGACAGGAAGATCCAAATGTATTAAAGCTAAGAGAACATTTCTTAAAATGTCTCTCATAAATAATACTTTTAGAGTTAAGCTACATCTTGGAATAAAGTAATTAAGACAAGATGCATTTGAAGCTTGCAGCCTTGAAAAGGCGTAAGGAAACTTTTAAAAGCACACATTGCCAAGAAAGACAATTTTTCACTATTTATATGTGTGTATGCAAGAGACAATGCATATACCTTGATCATAGTTTGGACTCTAAACCTCACTTTCTCTCCAAAAAAACAGTGACAGCAATCTTTAATGTAATAACATCTTTTTGTTGACTGCCTTAGATTTTCCCCCTCTACTGACTGAAACAGAGACAATTCTTTGTATGTTGAAACGTGCAATTATCATGTATCCAAAAAGGAGGGTGTAATTTTCACATCTGATTACAAGGGAAGAGTGTAAGGGAAGCTGTTTCAGTAAACGTACACTTGTTTACAGAGCAATACCCTTGATACTAAAATGTTCACAAACATGAAACACAACCGGGGGGGGGGGGGGGGGCAGGTAGAGAATTGTGATTGCCATGCAGAAAAAACACTATGCATTGCTTTTGGGTTGGCCACAAAAACCAAGTCAGATCTTCCAAACTTAAACAGGTCTCCCAACTTCAGAGGCTTCTTAAGAATCTATATGTTTTCCCCCTCCTTTAAATGTAAATATTTCTGTCTTTCCCTACATCAATATATCTCAGGGCAGTATGCAAGTGAATTCAGTGTGGACAAGTTAAAACAATTTAATTTAAACAGATTAATAGCACGTAGAATGCAATGAATGAGTTAAAAACAGGTTGAAACAATTTTACAACCATGCACATGAGCATTTTGAATGAATCAGCGGAACCCAAAGGTTTAACAAACATCCATGTATTGATCTGGTGCCTAAATGAAACCCAGGTTGTACCTCCAAAGAAAAAGCCATTTCACAATTGGGGTGCCACAGCTGAAAAGACTCTCTAGAACTGTATATTGAACTTACTGGTGGGACACAGAGGGGAGAGATCCCACTGATTTATTATCTAGGCCAGTGTTCACCAACATTGCCCTCCCGATGGGTTGAACTATAATTCCTATTATTCCAGGCCCTGATGAAAAAGCTTGAGTATGCTATTCTTAATGCATGGTGAATTAAAAAGTGAGAGCCTGATGATGTTTTGTTGATTCTTTTTAACGACTGATAACTTCAAAGAGATATGAGAAATGTTTATTATCCTTGTTTGCTCAATTTAAACTGAGAAAACTTTTCCTTTAGTAAACTTCATTTTTGAAAACTGTATTAATGGCTGGTTTTTGGTTCAGATCACGTGCCTCTTTCTGCCCCCTTTCTCCCCCGCACTCTCCCCCTCCGTCCCTTGCTTCTTGTCTTCATTTTTGGTGCATGCTGATTCACCTTTGATAAGCTGAACTTCTGAGTATAAGAAATTATTTTGTTGCCATGTAGGAAGAGATGCTATCTTGGAAAACACAGTGCAGTTACAGATTGCTTAGTAAGGAGATCAAAGATAAAGGGAAGAAAGAGATCACACAACAGGTAAGGTTAGAAAACATGCCCCAAAGCTGAAAGTGACACCAACAACCTTTTAAAATGATATAATAACAGTGGATAGCCATGCTACAACTGCAGGCATTTTATAAAGCACCAGCTAAAATGTCTTGGACAGACATAGGCTGGGATTCTTATTTTCCTCTTACTGGAAGAAAGCTCCTCCAAACAGAGTTTAATACATAGAAGTACCTATACACTCAACCTACCATTAGGTAGAAGGAAGAAGCTGCCTCGGGTATCTAGAAAAGATGGGAATCTGCTAGTTTCCTGCTTTTAATATTGCTGTATTTTTACTGTCAAAGAAGGAGGGAATTGCTAGTGGAATATTCTGTCTCATGCACAAAGAATCAATTGGCTGCACCATGACTTGAGCAGAGGATCAGTTGTTGATCTACCTCAGCAGCAAGTCAACAGAAAGAAGGAAGTTATATTCACCCATTCCTCATTCCCTCACAAGCTTCTTTTTCCTCCCCAAAACTTCAAAAGTGGGCAGAAAGGAAGTGATCTTTTTTTTTAAAAAAAAATATGTCTGTCCCCATGGGATTATCTGTCAAATCTCCTCCATGAAAGAAAAGGTTCTTTCCATTCAGAGATGCTTAGTTGTAATCAACACCATTGAGTATTTGGGAACAATCACCACATTACAAAACAGGAAAAAGTCTCTCTCCAACACCTAAAGTACAGCTACTTAATGAAAGAAAGATAAAACATTTAATATAAAAATTATTAATTTTTTATCATCTGTAATAGTAATTTTCTTCTAGTTTAAGAAAAGGACAGTTTCAAATACTGAATACTTTTAGGGGGTGGACGGCAGGTGGGATTAGGTTTACAAGCAAGACTAATTCATCTCGTCAAGTATATTTCCTGAAATATATTTCTAAATGCTACACTTCTTTTTGAGCAGAGAAACTGAGATAATGGTGCTGCCAACAGCAATTTAATTTGTGGTCAACTTTCATAGGGTGTTTCCAAGAAGAGAAATTATTGTAGTGTACTCACCCACTCACAAATACACACATATAAAACTCATTTTAAATCTAAATTATCAGTTTCAGACAATGGCTGACATCATCTAAGCCAGTGGTTCTCAACTGTGGGTCCCCAGGTGTTTTGGCCTACAACTCCCAGAAATCCCGGCCAAATTAGCAGCTGTTAGGATTTCTGGAAGTTGAAGGTCAAAACATCTGGGCACCCACAGGTTGAGAACCACTGCTTTAAGCAATATACACAAGCACAGTTGCACTCGCAGATGGAGCAACATTTGTCAATCATATTCAGCTGATAGCAGCAGAAGACACACAAAATACATAAAATAATGTGTGAATACAGCTGTCCCTTTATCCACATATGTTACACTACATTATTATAGTGTTATTTAGGCTATATAAAGATCTCAGCTAGTGTCATCAAAATTTTAAGTCAATGCTAAAATGTGGTGTTGTGAGCAAATTTGCAGAAACTCAAAAGAAGAGCCAAAGGCCCACCTAGTCTTGCATTTGGTTCACAACAATGTCAAGCTAGATGCATACAAGAAGCCCAGAGCAGGATGTAAGGGCAACAGCACCCTCCTGTTTGGGTTTCCTGGAGCCTGGTACTGAGAGGAGGACTGCCTTTGATCTTGGAGGTAGCATGTAGCCATCACGACTCACAGTAGCTACTGATAGTCTTATCCTCCACGAATGTATCTAATCCTCTTTCAAAGCTATTTGCCCTGTGGCAGCAAATTCCATAGTTTAACTGTTCCATGGTTGAACTTGTAAAAAAGAAAGACTTCCTTTTTCCTAAGTTGGTCTGCAGCTTGTTTTGTGTTCCTCTGCTGAACTGTGTTAGAAGGGTGTCTGCAGTTAATACAGGTAAATTGCATCAATTGAACAACAAAGAAATGTATTGTGACACCAGTAATTATCCCACAAGTGGAAGTATGAGTTAGCCAGGAAAGACTAGTAGCTGTTTCTTCGCCATATATCTATATCATCCATGCAGGTGGCTTTGTTCCTACAGTGAATTTCCTTTCCACCATCATCCTGAATAATATCCTGGTGCCACAGATAATCCCTTTGCAATATAAGATTACACTAAGTATGGCAAGGTTGCAACGTTTGTTTCATTATAGGGATTTACATGCTGACCTTCACCAAATTCCCACATTGGAACAAGTTTGTTCCAAGCACACATACAGTGGAGTGTTTGATGTAAGTTTGGTTTGTGCTTAAAGCAAATGGGGGGCATATCAGTAAGTGGAATGCAGTTCCATTGGAATGGGATTGTTTTGGTGTTTTGTTTTTTTTACAGTTCCCCAGGCTTTTCTAAAAAAAATCAGCATCCCCCATTCAAATTTGGAATGGAGCTTCCCCCCACCTCCCCAGGATGGGCAAAAAAGTAAAAGTGATTTGGTCTCATTCACCCATCTACTTCAAACTCTTACAATCTCCCGATTGACCTAAAAATTCCTTGTGAGAAACCAGAATTTACAACTGGAAGTACCTTTTATTTTGACTTTGCCAGTTGGACCAAGTGTGAGGTGAAAACGGGCTCCTGCTGCAGTTGCCAAACGCTTGGTTAAAGTTAATCCACACCCAAATGTGTATGTAAAGTTGTCAAAGAAGTGAACCATAACTATATACAAAAGTACACACAAGTCTGTCTCTCAATTACACCTTTGGGATAGATAATTCATTTCTGCCTGCTGGTCTTATACTCAGTATCAAGTACATTGCTCTTTGTTAAGTATAGGTGTTGTTTACCAGTTAATGCTCCTGACCCAATAGAACTAATTCCCATCCATATGGGATGGACGTCAGATAAAATGGAACTCTACTATAAAATCTGCCCATTATTATGTATGTCGGCAGAAGAAAGAAATGCATATTATAGAATATAGTCTGTTACTATTTGAATTGTGTGCCCTGTGGCCAGTGCAATCCTCCCCCATAGCATTAAAACAACAAATTAATATGTCTTCAGAAACCCCAATCGGTGCAGAGAAAGCACTGCCATTTTTCACTGAGTTGTTAGAGTACATTTCCTCATATTTTTGCGCAATTTTAATGTAGCCATATTGATCAAAATGAACATTCAATAAGACCGTAGGCACCTAAGCCTTATTAAAATTAGTCAACTTGAAGCCAGTAACCTGAGGAAGAAAGGGAAAATTGTTTAGGGATTTCATATGCAGAGAACCCAACTTAAACAAATACCTGTTCATAAAAATCTATGCAATGAATACATTTTTTGCCGGACTAAGCCTGAGCACACTGGATAATGCCCACAAGGCTGCCTAAATGACAACCTCAGGTGCAAATAAATTGGCTTAAAAGTCCATATTAATCACATGCCTGAGCATGCCAACCCTGTTGTGACCATTGTGGTTCCTTCTCTCACTGTAATATAATGTCTGCATATACAATTTGTCTGTACATTGTACAGGTGAATATTATAGGAGTAGTTTATCATTTTTATTTCTATGTAAGTACAAATCCATTAGGCCATACATAAGTAAAACTAAACTACAGATAAGGAAGAGGGAAAAGAGAGGGGAGGGGGCTTTCTATGGACTAGTTTAGACTCTAGCGAATCATATGTTTCCCTCTGTTGAAATTTGCCACATTTCTTCAGCCAGGTTGAGAGGCGTAATTAAAACACAAGCTCCCAGGGCTGACTTTAACAGTGATTTGTAACGTGACTCCTTTCGGCACATTTTATAGCACTCAAAAATATTGTGTTCAAAAACAAGGCCATTTCTTGTAAGTAAGCAGTGAGGAAATCTGCAACACAACTTTTAAAATTGATCAATCCTTTTTTCCCCCCCAAAGGCCCTGATTTGCAACCACATTTTATTTTGGATAGTGGTGGATGAGCAAAGGGGAGAATGGACTAACACATTGCTTTAATGACTCTAGCAAAAGAAAAAAAAATGAAATAAAGTTTTTTCTATATATTTGTTTGTTTAGAGAATTTTTAGAAAGATAACTGTATTTTCGTTTTTCCCTTCCTCTTGAAATCTTATAGAGATATCAATTCTTTCTTTCTGAACAAAATCCTACTTGTGAATCAAGTCCTCTGATGAATTTTCACCCCAGTTTTTCTCAAAAAGAATATCTCATTTGATTCACATAAAGGCTGGAGAGGTCGTAAGGCGCTTATAACGTGGTCTAAACTGAATGTAGATTTTGAGAATTAAGGCCAAAACATATCAGCAGAATCTTCAACTTGACTTTATTTCATTTTCAAATTATGAGAATGATGCTATTATATATTATTAATTTCTGCTGTTCTCCAACTCGGCTGCAGCAGTGAGCTGCGGATGTTGGAACGGTGTAATTATGTTCTAGTAGGGCAGCCATCCGTTTCCTTTCAAAAATTTACAGGATTCTTAATCATGCTGCTCATTTGGGTGCGCAATAGCGAGGATAGCGAAACACAAACATGGCACGTTCGTTTACACAGGAACACCTGCTTAGCGTGATAGCAGATGTCAGTCAGCAAGAGGAACACAAAAGGAAAAAAAATATCAACAACAGCAAACTCGAACCATTTCCCACCCAGCGCAATGAAATCTCCCCAGCAGGAATATAAACGACTGGGCGTTCTTTTCCAAATGTGATGCCACAACATGTTGGAAAGTCTCATTTGACTCACATGAAGGCTGGAGCCATTGTAAGGCACTCACAATGCCGTCTATATCCAATGTAGGGTTTTAGAACTGGGAACAAAAGTCTTTTGCAATGATAACTATCACCATTATTTTCACCACAAATACAAGACATGCATCATGAAACGAAGGACATAGAATATCAGTCAGATATCTATCTCTATCTATCTATCTATCTATCTCATATAGCATTTATTTATATGGTAGCAAAATATGTATCACCAAGACTATATAAGTTTGAACTGCCACTAGTGTGTATCATCAGAACTTTATTGGATCAAAATATGACTTTTGAGATGCATTTTGAAATATATTTTATAAAGCAACATGAAACTGCCAGGTGGGGCAAACTGGAGCTGTATTGTTTTCAGTCCTGTCATTCTGTTTGTTTAACCACAGGTTGATTCATTTAGTACAGCCTCCATTCCAATATATTTAGCACTTAGGATGCATTTATGTACTTGTGCATTGACAAGTTCTCTGAATGTGATCCGCACTTAACTACTCTTCCTGAGGATTGTTAGAATTCAAAGTGATTCAACGTGCCTAGGCCTGTGCATTAAAAACTCCCTAAGTATGCATTGACTTGATACCCATTAATGGCTTCTAAGGAGCCGTTATGTAGTACTGTGTCAATGATCCATGCATTGAGGACTCCCTAAGTACGCATTGACACGATAGACCGTAACAGCCAGAGCCGTTATGGCCTATCATGACAATGATCTGCAGATATTGGCAGCACCTCTTGCTCTTCCATAAAGATTGTAAAAGTCTCTGAAGAAGCTGCTGCAACATCCATCAATCAGATCCATGACAGAGCTTTGCTCTTCCATTTATTGTTCTGGTGCTTTGTTTGCTTTGTTTGATCATAGCCTCCAAGAGGTCAACATGCTAAACACAGTATCTCCCAATGAAATGGCTCTGGATGTCTGCTGATATGCAGAGAAGATCAGAACTTTTTTGGTCTGTAATTCTTCTAGTGCTGTCCTAGATCCTTACACCATTATAGGGCTATATTCCTCTTTAACAATATTCTCTGGAGTTATGGGGTTACTTTGTAGTACAGTGAGGTCCAAGAGTTCCCTACTAAACTGCAAATCCCAGGCTTCCATAGGATGTTGTTAAGGAACCTTAAATGAATATAGTGTTATAACAGAGTAGTGTGGTACAGTCCCTAACCATGTCTTCTTGGAAATGTATTAAACTCAGTGGTATCCCCCACCTCCAAATGTGCAGGCATAAAGTGGTAGTTTTATCCTTTCCTTCATAGTTAGATTTGCTAGCCATGACTTAGTCCAAGTTTAATTGATATTTTAGACTAAAACATAATATTCATGAAGAAGGACAACTTCATGTGTCAACACACTAGATTAAAAGAACCATATCTTCTTGCTAAACATAAAACTACTTATGTTGGTTTGTGTATTCACTGACCTGCTCATCTACTGACTGGATGCCATTATACGCTTACAATAGGACTAGATTTATACCTTCCTTAACAAGAAAAAGAAAGATCAAGAGTTGCTATTAGACAACATTTTGAAATTTTCCAATATAAAACAATATTGGGAACAATCACCAGGGTTCCCAATATTGTGTGAAGTTAGCAAAGACACAAAGAAAAGATTGACTTGGAAGGGGTTTCTTCTGAATGTCTTGGTATTTCGTGAATTGCCAATAAAGATACAGCATTATTTAAACTTCTCCCTTCACTCCACGTTTCACATTCTGTATAAATGTTTGTTCTTGATGAAATGTCATCCGTGTTTTCTGAGCTGCTACAGATTTTGCTGAAAACATTATGTCTCTTGTCTTGAATACCTCAGCTGATGAAGATATGAGGCAATGGATTGAAATGTTTCTCTTTTTGTTTTTGGAAAGGAGGTTCCTAGAATAAAATTGACTTTATACATGTTCTGTAACTATGAAATAATCATTAGCTACTCTGCAAGATTTTAGTCCATGCTTCTTTCCTGCTGTGTCTCAAGAAATATAGGCATTTTATTCACTATACACTGGATCCTTTTTAATGTTTATCAGTAAAGAGACTTCGGGACATAACACTGGGTGGGTGGCTTTTTTTTAAATAGGCTATTTATGATGCATTACCTTTTGGTCTGTTAAACATCTCACTGCTTATGAAATGTCAAAAATGTTCTTTTCCTCTTCTAAAATATGAAGAAAACTGTAGTCAGTACAAAGAAACCTGAAAGAACTATGTGCAGAATCATGAAGATATCAAATGGTAAGAAGAACAGTAGAAATGGATGGGAAAGTAGTTTGGAAGAGAAAACACATCGTTCAAAAGGAATACAAATAGCAGAGGCAAAGAAAACAGGAGGTAGGTAAAGCAAGTAAATGAGACCACAGAAAGATGGACAAAAGACAACCATATGGTTTGTTATGAGCAAGCCTTTTCCCAAAACAACTAACATCCTGTTACTAATTTTGTATGAATTCCAGAACTACATAACAGAACTAGATAAAGGGTTGGGAATGGGTCCAGGCCAATCCAACTAAAGGTAATCACGTTTCCCCAGAAAGTACTGGTCACATTTCTTAGGAAGCTATGAAGAAGCAAAGAAGTGCTAGAGATTAAAAGCCTTCCAAATGAGTTGTGCTTTGTGATTTCCTCCACCTATCCTAGTTCAGCTTCAGCAGCACTGATCGTAAGGTTCTTGGGAAAGTGGTCTCATTTTTAAAAGACTGGAGACAACCAAATTAATCCACTCATCTAATTTACCACTATAAAATCAGTCCAGAATACCAACACATAGCATGACAACAAGGCAGAGTCCAGAAGAAACAAGAAGCATTTTCTGAAAATTTTAACCTAAAAGAAGAGTCTCTACGAGTAGTGATGACTTTTCTCCTTCTCACTGTAAAACATAGGATGGCCCTACTAATAAGCAGTGAGATTGGATTCTTCCAGCAACATATACTCTAGGGCAGCCAATGATAGCAAGCTGTTGGAAGACCAATAGACTAGTGTTTGTCACCATGCCCGGCCTCCTCACCACCCCCTGCAACAAAGCAGCTACAATAGGTATTACTGATCCATTGCCAGTGTGAAAGTTAGGTGCCATCTTCCCTTTGCCCCAGGCAGCAAAAACATTTTGGATCATCTCTGCCCAATAGAGAAATATGGAAAGGGTACTGTATACCATGTAATGCTATTTTCTGTCTATTCTCAACTCTGAATGCCACTATGTCTTCAGATCTCAGCCTTTCATGTATGAGATCTTATTGGCTGCAGAGGCCAGGGCCTGGGACCTGTTACATGCCAAGCATATGCTTTTAATTATAGTTAAGAGCTATGGGCATCTTATATTCCCCAACCTGTATCTGAAAGGAATACTCTGCACCAATAAAGCAATTCAGATTTTCTCTAAAGGCTTTACATCTCATATAGATTATAGCATCTTGCTCTGTCAAGTCTCAGATATTCAATGAGTCCTAAACTCACAATGTTTAGTAGGTTCTAAAGCAGTAAACCTAAATAAATCAGATGTTCTTCTCCCAGTATTGCAACTGTTCCTCACTTTGTATCCCCCTCCCCCCAAACTGAAGAGGGTTAGAGAAGGAAGTGAAAAGCAGATAAACAGACTTTCAAAAATTAGAAACCTCCTCTAGGAGAGAATGACTTCAGACTGCTTTTCTACATGTTAGGGTGCTTCCCCCTCCTCATGTAACACCTGGAAATGGAAATATGCAAATCATTTTCCTCTGCCTTCTGAAATGGTACAGCTACAGGCTCTACTATATCATATGACTTTTGTAAGCCTAATGGTCAGCCCTGATTGAGTGACAGGGCACATTTTTGCATGAGAAAACACCAGGTTTTGTCAACAAGACAAGTTATTGGATCTATACCTGAAACTCAGGATGCTAGTCAAAACATGAAATACTCCTCCAAATGTACAAACGGAATAGTGATCTTGGTTCTAATAGAGTCTCCAGAAGGATCACATGTATTTTCTGACCTTGCCTGTTTAGATGTTGTTAGTCTATAAATCTCATAATCCTGAGATAGGGAGTTGTAGATATGCAGTCTGAACCATCATAAAACACAAAATCAAGGACAGGAGTATCGAGAGTATCACTTTTGTTAATTTTTATTAGTTTAAAATGGGAGGGGTTGCTAGAGTTATATTACTAGACGCTTTCCAATTATTGATCTTCCAAGGCAAGCCCCACCTATACTCCACTTCCCCTAAAGCAACTGTTGTGGTGATGTGGGGTCTGTGGATGGTCAAAATCACCTGAAAAACAAATATGAACCCTTAAGAAATCCACAGGTATCAATTTCCAGTAATGTGTCAAAGAAAAAAATGCAGAAAGTTCCAATTTTGGATGACGTAGCATGCTATAGACCCTGAACAAATATTTCTACTTAAAATAGATAACACAAAGCTAGACTAATAGATAGCTTAATACTACACTGTATTAGCATAAGGCAACTTCTTACATCTCTATTCACATAAATGGAAAAGAAAAGCCTAGAGCAAAACACTCCTACTGATGAAGTGGTGCCAGATTTCAGGATGACATTGGCAGAAGCAGATCTGGGGGGTCTTAGCAGGGCTGGCATCGTAGGCTGACACTGCCAGCATCTGCCAAAGCCAATGTGCCAAGAAAGATAACTAATCATGTTGGGAGCACGGCTCCCGTTCACCAATGCTGCCCCTTCACCTCTCTATTGACAAAGACAAGAGCTTCGGCCTTCCTTGCTCTCATGTATTGTTCATAGTAGACACATCACATTTAAGTTCAAAAAGAGGAGAGCCTAAGGAATATGCAACTGTATAACTAATGGTTTGGTTTATTATTCCCCCTCCAAAAAGAAATTTATAGTCAGTTATGTTTATATAACAACTACACAAACAGTCTTTCAAAGTCAAGACATAGCCCCATATCGAACTGTTCTTTTTATTCCTCCACCAATTTCTCAGAAACCCAGTAGGAAAAGTGTCTATTTTATATGTAGCAAGATGTATGGGACATGTTGTTTGCTGGGACATAGGAAGGGCTATTGCCTGGGCCAAGAAGTTGGGTTTCTACTTCCATGGCTTACAGAGACATGAGACTTTGGAGCAGCCATAGCTTGATAGCAAAACTCTTGTTATTTATTTATTTATTTATTATTTGAATTTATATGCTGCCACTCCCCTGGGGCTCGGAGCGGCTTACAAGAACAGGCTAAAATCGAACACAATTTTAAACAATTTAAAAACAATCAGAGATCAAAGGCCCGTCAAAATAGATATGTCTTACATGCCCTGCGGAAAGCTGATAAATCCTTCAGGTGGCAGACTATTCCAGAGTGATGGTGCCACTGCTGTAAAGGCTCTGCGTCTGGTTGCTGTTAGACGTAAGGTATTGACACTGGGAATTTCCAATAGATCTTGGTCCTCAGAACGGAGGGATCTCTGGGGTTGGTAGGGGGTGAGGTGGTCCCTCAGGTACATCGGCCCCAGACCCTGCAAGGCCTTAAAGGTTATGCATACAGAAGATCCTAGACTTAATTTCCAGGATTTCTACATTGGAATTGGTAAAATTTCTGCCTTGCAGATCCACTGACAGTCAATGCCAACAATCCTAGGGCAGTTTCTACTGTTCTTCAAGATGCCCAGAGGATGTTTTATTTGTTCTAGAGCTAGATCATGTCCCCAATAACCATAGACACAAATTAAGCCTTGCAAGTTTGGGAATTTGATTCATAAGACTAGTCACACAATCAGATAGAAACTATAATTTAGTATCTATAATTAGTACTTTAGTATAATGTAGTACCTACCAGCCAGTTTTAATCATGAATTTTAAACTCGTGTTTTGTGTCCACTATATTTAAATCATTTTTCTGTGTATTTTAATATATGTATTTTGTATAAATACATTTTAATATGTGTATTTTATATAATGATTACGTTCTTTATCTATGTTGTAACCCACCTTGAGCCACGAGAAGAGACAGGTAATAAATAAATAATTATTTATTATCACCTCCCCCTCGGATTGAAGAAATCTTAAGTCATTTAGACTTTCTCTATACTAATTAACCTTGTTTCCAAAGAAGAATGATACTCCAATACAATAACACAGAGATGGGCATTCTGTGGGCTACCAGATAGTGTTAGACTGAAACATCCCTAATCGCTCTATACTGGCTTTATTAGCCTGGGCTGATAGAAGCAATAGTCCAGTAATATCACTCAAATAGAATATTATACAGTACTCATATTAGGCTGAACATCTGGCTGTCATTACTTTTTATAGCATGGGCAAACACTATGTATACTTTTCAGTGTACTAAAAGCTAGGTCTTGTAGAGAATGCCTTATCTGCGATTTTAGGTATCCTGTGCTTTATAACTTATAATTTAAACCTAAGGGATACAATCTTGAATTACAGGGACGGGTTTCCCATGGTGCCTGCAGAATTTACAACATTTGGCCTAATAATTTCCCTCCTCTTCCTTTATAATGAATCCAAGCATTGCTCTATGGTTAAACTTTAGACATCTAACATGAAAACTAAGATTACAATCTCCATTCCTTTGTACACTTACATTGACTTCAATAGGTTCTAGAAACACATCCTTTATCTCTCAAAACCATGTGACAAAAAGTACTGTGCCCTGTCCTCTATCCCCTCCCCTTTCTTCCCAACAATGCAAAAGCAATCCTTGAATAGGTGCAAAATCTCGGCGCAAAATGCATTTTCCAAATTTTCTAAGCCTTTTAAAGAGAGGTGCACAATACAGGGTGACGCAGCTGCAAATCTGAAAGAAGAGAGGCTACTGTTCCTTTAATGCCCAGCTGGTCCTGAGATGTAATAAAATTGACATATTGATTCCTTTGAATTTACAAATGCCTGTTTCATAAACTCCATCTCCAAAGCCTAGGCATCTTTAGAGCACTGTCATTCCCTCCCCCCTTTTTCCAAATGGATCAATTATGTGCCCACGTAATCCTGTTACCTGTGAAATCCATGCATACTTCTCCCATTTGCTGCAGTTCCCAGGCGGACAAACTTGCATTATATACGCATAAACAAACAGAGTATTTCTCTGATATTAAGAATTGTTTTCAAACTGAAAAGCAACCTCCTGGGTCCTTTGCTTAAAAACGGAGAATGTGTGAGAAGCAAAAATTACAGCATACATAGCCCTTCTTCTTCTTCCTTCAAAGAGCATCACTGCATTATATGATATAATCACTGCTCCTTGCAAGAGATCATTTATAAACCCATGAAGAGTTTAAATACCTTAAGTACTGGAGCGTGGCATCAAAGCTTCCACACCTTGGTTTGTCTGTTTTTAATTTTCAAATGCTTGGCTTTCATTTCTGTAGTGGCTTGCAATAACAATCACCATATCTTCCCCTGAGCCATTGTCATTATAATGTATCTGTATGATTTCAAAGTGACCAGCTTGGAAAAGTTAGCCAAGAAAAATTGAATTTCCAGCCTAACTTCTTTCTCTGTACAGTAAGTGTTCTACAATTCATTTCAGAAACAGAGCTAACTATACCCAAAATATAAATATGTACTTCTGCATATAAAAATACATACACTCCAACTCCCCAAGGTGGGCAATTCAATCTTTAGAGATTATGCTTCATGCTTGAAGATGGAGCCCATATCCTTTTTAACCCTCTGACTGAAATGTGCCTTTCTCCTTACATTTTGCTCATAAATTCTGATCAAGTGCTACGCAGAAGCATAGATTCCACTTTATTTTCTCCCTGCTCCACGGTACAATGCTGCTTCTGACTTGCTACACTTCGGTAGACAACCGGCAGTTCAGTTACACTACACTTGCACTGTACAATTTGTCTCTAAAAGGTTCCCAAAATTATCAAACATCTCGCCTGCCACATGACCTGTGCTATGGTGTGCTGCTTCCATTTGAGGTGCACACATACATAAAAAAGAAAAGAGCCCTTTAGAATTTAAAAGAAGAAAAATAACCAGACCCAGTCAAAGGAAAATAGGGGTGAAAAAAGAAGGGGGGGGGGAGATGTTTGAAGCGGAGAGCCCTGTATCACTGCCTTAGCCCACCACAGCCATTGTTCCAGAGTGGGTTTAAAGATAAATGGCTGCATGTTAACCAGATTTGACATGCTGTACAAAAGCAGCCACCTTTGGTCCCATGACACAGCCAAACAGAAAACACAACAAGCAATCCTGGCAAAGATGTCTGACAGGAATAAAAGCTCCACAATTTGTCACATAGTTGTTACAAAATGTTTGAGGCTTTGGGGCTTGCCATAGGATGGCAAAGACGAGGCAGCGGGGAAAGAGGAGGCGGAGGAGGCTGAGGCGGGTGGGATCTTGAAAGGCGGGAAAAGATTTGCATAGCGGATTGTTTTCCCCCTTCTCTTCTGGTTAGTGTCATCAAAATGATGACGGTGACAATTCACAAGACCTTATTTTGGATTATGATCCTATGTACATTCACGCTGCAGTACACTCTGCCCAACACAATGGAACTTACTTCCACTGAGATTTTTTTTTTTGTAGAGTCAAAGTATTAAGGCTGCTACTCTATGTATATTACTTGACAATCATTACCATGCTACTTAAGAATTTAATTTTGAAGAAATATGTCCAGAATTGGGCTTAAATCAATATGTTTATATCTAAAGCCCCTTTATTGAAGTCAACATGGCTCCCCTTCAAATAAGCATGTTTAGGATTAGGCTACAAGGGTTGAGAGGCACCTTGTTATAAATACTGTAAATGATTTCATAAATGTGTCTTAGTATTTTAATCATGAGAAGTAAATATCTTTCTCCTTCCTTTTTAAACTTGCTTTTGTCTAGCCTGTGAGATTTATCTTGATTTTCACCTTGGTATTAATAACAGTGGTTCAGGAAGACAGACACAGAATTCAAGAACAAAGATGTCTCCGAGTGTATTGAGGTCAGTCCAAGAATATGCACAAGTTTTTGTATAACTGTTGTGCACACATTTTTCATTCATTTACTTTTACATCCACTCTAAGTTTTCTTGTTCTCAGCAGCCTAATTTAAGAGGAGGAAAGAGGCTTTTGGTACCTGTTGCCTTTGTTAAATCAATTAAAGCTGGCAACCCTTGCTAATCTCTTGCCCAACCTATTGCAAATCATCCAGAGATATACTAAAGGATCTCCCTTTCCCTAATGTGGTTCTAGCATAAATGGATGAAGTGAGCAAAGGGAGCCCCTTTCAGCTAGTCATGCCTTAAATGCTTTGTAACTATTCACGCTTGAATATACGTTCTAATTTTTAAAAAGTAAATAGCAGCTCCTACTCATTCAAAAGGGATGGAGTGGGTGTCAAAGAGAAACATATACTTAGTCAGTGTAATAAAATGCTCCATGGGGGGGGGGGGGGGGGCACAGAAACGTGTCTATTTCACAGCATTAAACAGTGTTGAGAGTAAATCTATGATCCCTCCCTAAAATTGCACATTCAATTCCACTGTCTGAAAGTTAAATTTTGCATTGCAAACCAAAATCTGATCTTCATGCTTAAACTTCTTGCTTTTGCTATACCAAAATATAATTTTATCATTTTCAAAGCATTAATAGAACCTGAAAAGGTTTCTGAAAATTCAGATCAATGCTACCATATCCCAAGCTTCAATAGAAATCATATGATTTAGTGGATAACACTTGCTTGTCATTTGGGGGGCTCTCACTTTTTTTTCCAAGAACTGAGATCCACAAAAATCAAGTGAACATCACAGACAGTATTTGTTCTACTTTTTGCAAAGCCGAAACATGAATTTGGTGGATCTCAGCTTCATTCCAAAGACACTTAAGACACTCAATATTATTTGTTATCTCATTCACAGCCTTCACACTAGAACAGATTATATCTAACGAATACAAAGAGCAAGGAGGCAGAATCTTTCTCAGATCTTCTTCAGATCTTCACCAAGCCTACTCGTCCTTAACTAAATGACCAGAATTCCGGTTATCTGATGCGTTTTACAAGATGGGCTAACGGCAGTATAGGCAGGCAATTTAAGCAACAGGCAATGGTTCTTAAGAAGGAAAACACATGCTTCTTCATCACGTTGACTGCCATCCCCAAGTCCTATGAACAGAGCAGTCAGAAATAATTAAGCAAATACAGGCAAGGATTCCTACATTTTGTTTAGAAGTGTTCCATGAAAAGACTTGCCTTTTGGGGAAGGGGACTCCCACGCAGAGGAAAAATTCACTTTTGTGAACTAAGCCTCACAAAGGAAAATAGTGGTGTCTGAGCAAGAGTCTTAAAAGGTGCGGTCTATTTTACTTTCATTAAAACCCATGGAGGCTTGGGTTTGTTTGTGGCCACTTAACAACCACTATTCATATGACTACTTCTGAAAACTTAAATACTCCAAACTGTTTGAGTGTCCAGTGAGCAATTGCAGGTGGCTAAAATCTAGGTGAGTCAGAGCGGTGGTTTGAGCACTGAACCAGGACACTGGGAGGTTGTGGTTCAAAATCTCACTCAGCCATGGAAAGCCACTGGATGACCTTGGCCAAGTCACATTATCTCAGCCTCAGAAGAAACCAAAGGCAAACCATCTCTCAACAAACTTTGTCAAGAGAACCTTGTGATAGGTGTGCCTTAGGGTCATCATAAATCAGGAACAACTTGAGAGGCATACAAGGTCAACACAACAGAAATCTGAACTGGCAAAATGTAATGAGAGTTCCCTTCACATAAAGAGTTTTATTCTGTCATTCTGAAAACAGCTCTGGGGTTTCTTTAACTATAGCTGATGATAATGTATAGGGTGTTCTGACACATAGTATGGTTTTAGTAAGAAGCCAAACCATCAAATGTGTAAGTACAAATTTGAGAAATTAACAATAGTGGTACAACTGAAGAATAAATCAAGCTGTTTATTCTTCAACAAGTCTGCTATTAAAATGTCAACAAATATTAAAAGAAATGATTTTAAAGGAAATGCCAGGCCGTATGTTGTATTTAGGCCCATAGCCCAGGGTGTGTGAAGGGTTCAACCCCCCCCCCCCCCCAATGTGTCAGGTTAAAAAAAATGGTTTATTCACGAATTTTAACTGGTTAACCAGTTCATGTGGATAGTTTTTTTTTAACCTGACACATTTCAGGGGGAGGGGCGGAGTTTGAACCCCTACCCCCCCCCCCCCCAGGCTACAGGCCTGGTTGCATTCATAATAAAACAAGAACTATTGACCATGAACACTGACTTTTCAAGAATAAAATTGTCTTATTAAAACTCTTTGCAGGTATTCTGGACTGCAATGCAATACATACTTATTTAGGAATAAGCCCTACTGACCCCAGTGTGGTCTGCCTCTAAACAATATGTTAGAATTGTTAAACGGAGATTCTCATGTAGCCTTCCTTGGAGGAGTAACACATAGGATTTGGCATTTTTTAAACTGAGGGGAAGCACTAAGATAGTTTAAGCAAGTGCCTGTTTTGAAGATATTTTGATTTGGATGAAAGAAGACTTCCAGGCATTTCTGCTCTTGTTGAGCAATCTGGGCATTTTGCATTGTCAACATTGTATCTGATCTACCAAACCCAGCATTGTAACATTGGCGTTCAACTTTCAGAAATTGCCAATTTGACATTTGTGCCATTGACAGCAGCGTTTGCTACCAAGAGAAAGATGAAGAAGAAGGCATGGATTGATTTTCAAATTACCTCAATATTTTGCAAACATTTTCACCTGCATGCTGAGAATGCTAAGAATGGGAAGGAAGGCAATTGTGCATTTACACAGCCTCCACTGCATTCATTTATAAATTACCTCATCACTGACTAAAATTAACACTGATTCTTACAGGCAATTTCTCAATTTCCAATGCTAATTACATTTTTTTTTACTTTTAAATTCTGTACCACCTGTTTTGGGCAAGACATCTTAGGCAGCGCGACCGCATTTAATCACAATTTTAATTAACCGCCCTGTAGATGTGAAAAAGAAGCAATTATAATGTAGATGAATGATGATTTTTCTGCATTAAATTGTTTTGTTTCCCTGGTATGTTGATTGTAACACAGCACACAAATACAGTAACTGTACACCCCCCCCCCCATTGTAATTTAGTAATTGTTTTGGGGGAAAACCAGTTTGAGAATGAGTGACTTCATCTGTTTACAAATTGATTGATACCATTAACTCACTGATTGCTGTGGCACGTATATTGTATCGCACAGCCTGGCATAAAATATAATTAGACAGGCATAGAGTTTTTCCACACTCTTTTGGAATCAGAAAATTAAGTGTAACTGAAGTCAGTTTTCTTTGAGCAAACTACTATCTAATTATCAGTTGAAACTGGTGGGACAATAGTCAGAAGAAAAAAAAACATTTCAACATTCTAGTAAAAACATGTATTTCACCTAACAGTCATTTTATATGATTTTAAGGTTCTTGGGAAGTACTTATGTATTTGCCAGGAATAAGCTTGTTCAACTCAGAAATAACTGCCATGAGAAAATATTCCCATATTTCTCAAGAAAGAGAAATGAAAAATGTGCTGCTTCCTTTTCTACTGTAACTAGGGAAACTAAATTTATGAACTGCAAAAAGAAAGCCATTGCATTATCCACGTCTTACCTAGTATCACAACCTCAATGTTTTCAAAGAATGTCATGCTAATATGCCCAAGGAGTAGTCCTGGGCGTGAGGGCAAGCTACATAACAAAATGGAATTACTGGAGATCAAATATCAAGAAATAAAAATAATAAACAAACCCATGCCACATATGTAAGGAACAATGATTATTGTGATTATCACCACAATTTTTTACATGTTAACTACTGCAAAGACTATTCAATGAGAGCTTGAAAAGCTAATTTTCTGGCCAGTGGCCATGATGTCTGAAGGGTTGGTGGAGATGTAGTCCAAAAAAGTCACTTTTTGAGGGTGACCTATGGCAGCATGGGACAGAAGCTTGGCGGAAATCTAATTTTCACTGTCAATAATCAGCTGCAGGGGGGAGCCCTTTTTAGAACACCTCTGTACCCTAAAGGCCTTGCAAACAGTTTGCATATAAACTTGCAATATATGCGGAGAGGCATCCAAGTCAGGGGTATGACTCAGGAAGCCTTAGTGAGCCCCAGATACCTTTTGTTCTAGAAAGAACGCTATGTTTGACTTGCTATCTCTTAGCTGCATGTGAGCTAAAGGATAAATTCTTTTTCAGAGTCTTAGATTGCAGATATGGGCCTCTGTATTTCACCACAGATAATTTCAAAAGAGTTATCTTTAAAAGGGCAGGGCCTGTTTCCTTGTTCAGCAAGCAATGTAGGAAAGGATGTACCATTTCAGCAACACTCGGGCAAGTGGACCAAATCACAAATACTGAACCTGGAGACAGTTTCATACTAGCCCTGCATATACATTTTCAGTTCACCTTAGCTTAATGCTGTTGAAATGCTGATTGTATTGACAAAATTTTTAGTATGTTCATCCAAAGAATTTCTATATTAGTACAACAAAAACTTCAGAGTTTCTATTCTATCTTGGATTCTTTCTTGCTCATAATGACCAGAAACTGTTGGCCTCTAGGCAAAATTCCCTGCTTCCTTCCACAACAGTTGTGAGCTGTTTGGTCCTTAAGGGAAACCAGTATTCCATATACCAGAACTTCAGTATTTCTTTCCAGACTTTCCTGTACTTTCAGCTAAACAGTACAGCAAAAACCTAAAGGAAGAGAAGCTTGTTTTCAGAACCATCCATAGATTCAGACTGGCAGCTGGCCCCTTTTTTCCTTCATCAATAGCCATAGTAAAAAATACTGCCCAAGATACCTTACTACCTGAAGCAGAACAGTCAATGGCACCCCTGAAATGCTAGATCAACACAACATAACCAAGTCAAGCCATATTGTTTTATTACCCGAGGAAGAAAACCTTACAAGCACCTCATCTTCTCATATGAAATAGAACTGGTTTTTAAAATAGCATCACAAACCATGTGTTTGGGGAAGTTGCCTCAGCTTACTTAATGATAGGGCTGGTTCAAAGAGCATCTTAAAGTCTGTACCCAAACTCTTTCTAACTAGTAGTATTCCATCTGGAAACTCAGTTATTCAGAACACCTGACAACACTTTTGACAGGCCACTACTATACATTTTTGCTAAGGTATCCCAGAACCTTTATTTTAAATGGAATTTCATAGATGGAGTTTGGTTCAGAACTACAGATTAAGTCAGATCATATCAATTATTTCCTTTTGTTCTAGCATGCCCTGGGAGGTGGCTCTGCAAAGACCTTGGCTTTTCAGGCTGGTAGAGAAGTGAAACACCAGATCAATCAGTGCCATATATCTTTTATGGACATTACGTTGAACATACTCTTGGATAACACAGGAAAGGCAGAGGAAGTTGAAAATCCTCCAATCTTAAACCCAGGCTCTTCGAATTTGTGGATTCAGCATTTCAGGTTGAAATTATGATCTTGTTCATGCTTATAGGAACCCAAGACCAAACAAGCCTTTGGAAGATGCAATTCATGTTTTTAGTTATGTGTATTGTTATAGAAACAGTAGATTTGGTGTTATTTGTTCTGCCTTTCTCCATTGCAACCAAAAAGCCAAATATTATGTACATATCATTATTTTATTCTTGGTAATAACTACCAAGCCATTCTCAAAATCCATAGTTCAATAGTTACATGCTTTCCAACTTCTCATAGATAAAAACCAACACGTGTGGCCAACGAACATCAAAGTGTGGTCAAGATGGCAAAAAACATTAATGAGAAAGTAAGGTCAAGCTAAAAGGGGCTACAGCATTTTCTTTGAAAGTTCAAAATACTATCCTTCTCTTCCGTTACCTATTGAATTATTACTTTTGCAACAATTAAAACAAGCTCAGTAAGGTTGCTAACCTAAAATGGCTGAGTCTATATTAACATACCTTTCAAATTGCCAACTATCTAAAAATTCAAATGCCAAAACATTTTAGGGAGGTATTCACTTGAGCTAGATTTGATCAGCTTGATGCAATGGTCAAATATGGGAGGTTTAACAGCATCTCTCATAATGACCAGATTTGTATCTGCAGAGCAGCTGAAATTGAGATATAGCACACATGTTATTTGATTGTAAATTGTATCAGAAGATGGGAGACTTGTACTATGGTCCATATATAAAACAGACAATTTATTGGGAATCTCACATCAGAACAACATATTTTAAGTGTGGCCAAGACCCAAAAATAACATATAAAACAGCTCTGTAGCAAAGCAATACATCTAAGATCCACATATGTAGGGCTGATCGGGGTAAATTGTAAGGGGGATAAGGAAATATGATGTATATATTCAGTTTTATCATACTTGTTTACTGTATTATTATAAGTGTCTTACTATATAGAGTTTTATTAAGTTATGTCAAGCTTTGTTGTTTGGTTCTGTATGTTGATATGGCCTAAAGGCTAATCGATAAAATTTATTTATTATTTTAATTAGAATACACTCTGAACAAATTGAGAAAGTGGAAGGAGAAAGAAACTGGAACATTTTAACAGCAGCTGAAAAAGTGGGACAACAGAAGATTCATGGTGGCTGTCCCTGCCAAATTGGGGCAGTTGGACTCTATGCAGTTATACAAATATAACTGGAGATAAAACAACAAAGTAGGATCCCTTTTTTCCTCACTAGAACCCTCCCTTCTAAGCTATCAAGAATGCAAAAGATATGTGAAATTCTCTGGACTGGATTTCAAACAGCTTCCTCAATCTTGTCAAATTTCACTTCAAAGTGAAACTTGGGATCCACAAAGGGCATAGGGACATGGATTGGGTTGAAAACTGCCAAAGAGTGGTCCAGCCATGCCAGGAAAAGGGGAAGGACACTGCCTGTCACAGATAGCTGCCCAGCAGGCAGTTCCAGCAGTCATGAAAAATTTCACAACTTTATCGTGCCAGTGTTGTCACCTCTGGGGGCTAGTCCGGGGTCTTCCAAGCTTGAAACTTGAAAAACGGATTTGACAAGAGACTGCCGTGAAACACAAAGTAAGACCATTTGTCCTAGGGACAACTCTAACTTACAACATCTTCAAGCTTCTCAAAAGCTACTGTCAAGCAAACAGTCAGAGTAGCTTTGGCATCAGCCGCAATAGTAGTAAGATCAGGTGTGCTGCAGAATTATCAGTAAGAATCTTGCATCTTATTTTCTTCTACATTGGCTATTGTATAAATATTTTAAAAAATAAATTATCCATGGGGTACATTAAATCAAATGCCAATTTTCTTTTGAAATGTTCTAAGTCTCCTATCCCTTCCATAAAAAAGCTGCTATTATCTCACACCTGTGTAACTCTCATTAGGATTCAGACACACAAACTTCTCATTCTTCAAAAACCACACAGAATATGCACCATCTTATGATCTGACTACAGCTAGTGGGTTTTAAGGGACTAACTTTGAAAATAATTGCACACAAAATAACACAAATAATTGTAAAATAAATATTAACAATTAGAGCAGATTCTGTAGAAACCCTATTTGTACATATCACACAGCCCCATTTATCTCCCTTCATGTAAATGTGTGCTAAGAAAAGGTACCACGGAAGGCCAAACCATTCATTTCAGTTAGTAAAACTGTCATAGTTGAAAGGAAGCAGACTAAGGGCAGGTGTGGAAAAACGGGACAGATTTTTTTTCCAGCAGATTCAATTTCAGATGTAGGTTTCTGAATGAACTGTTAGAAGGAATTCTTTCATATTGTCTGAGTGTTATTTTTTGCCTTCCCTCAACACTCCACTTGCTTCCCCAGCCCCCACGTCAAAAGCAGCTCTCTTTTATAAGGAGAAACAAGGAAAAAATCAGCCAGGATTGCTAGACTGGTCAAATCTTTTACAACATCAAACTGAGACACAATGATCTTATTTACACATTATGGTTCCACTCCAGGAAATCTTTATCGCATGGTATATCTCCCCATGGTTTCCTTCCCCCTTCTGGCACTAAGCAGATGTTACATTTTTGGGGGGAGAAACCTAATGCCTTGAACTCATCCTTCCCAGTCAATGTGGTTCTCCACAAGGTAGGTCCAAAGCAAATTCACAAAGCAACCCCCTCCACAACCCCCAAGTACCCCTGGGGAAGGTGCAGTTCAAGCAAAACATTCAAGGGAGGTCTTCCTGAATGTAAGGTTGGCACCAGACAAAAGTTTCACCAGAAGCAACAAATGGGTGTCCTTTTATTTCCTTTGGGTTGCCTTTGGCGCTTACCCCATTTCCTCCACCATCCCAGGCTTGACCCTACTGGGAGGAAAAGCCACACAAACCACCAAAGGCAGCAGGTCTTCAGCCTGGGCCCTTGCAGTCACTGATTTGGCTAAAAACTTCTTGGAGCTCAAGTGTTCCTTAGCAAACCTATAAAAAAAGTGGGAACATCTGTGCTCCTGCTGGGATTTGATGTCTCATCGCCAGCCTTTCCACCAGCAGCTCTGCCTTTGATATGAAACACAAAGAAGAAAATACCTGATCTTCCGCCCTCCCCCCAGTTCATTGCTGCTCCCTGCGTCTTTACACCCTGACCTAACGAACATTCCTTCCAGCAAAAAGCAGCTTGCCATGGCTACCTCCCTCAGTGTAAGTCTGCTTACTAATCTCTTAGCAAACACTTGCACAAACCTGAAGACAACTGAAAAAGAAATCTCCCCCCTCCCTGCGCTTTTGCAGAGAGCAGACCAAAAAGCACCTACAGTACAACAGAATCAAGTCACTCGGCTCCTCTATTTTAAGAAATGCGACTGTATGAAGTTTGGCCTCCCTAATGAGAATTTTAGAAAAGAAATCTGAATCCTGTTTCTCCCTCGTTCCTATTAACCTGCCAGCATCCTGTTCTGTTCTGTTCTGTTTTGTTTTGTTATATCTGGCTGCTGAGATGCATGTGACACTGCTAACAGGTATTTGCAAAGGACTCCTTTTATCACAGCAGTGGCATTGGGATGATGTGTCATTTGAAAAGTCCAGCCAGCCTGTCCCATCTGCTCTCAGGAGTAACCTTTCCTTAGGAGCTTATGAAAAAAATCTACTGTTGCAATATAAATAACGACTTTCAACAAATGATCAAAGAAAAAAAATAAAACGGATGTTTCACCCCCCTCTCCCAAAATGAAGTCTCATCTCATTTTCCTTTCACTCATCCTTTTTCCCTCCTTTTTAAAAAAAACGGATAACAGAGAAGGAGGGTTAGTAGCCATTCTGCTAATCTAAGAAGCTGGGATCTCTGTATGGCAATGGGCCCGACCAAAATGGATCTGCCCTCATCCCCAGGAACGGAAGCTTTCAAAGTGAAGTTCATAATATAGGAAAACACATTGTTTGGATTTTAACTTCTAATATCTAGGAATAAACAGAGCATTAAATCAAGCAAAACTGTGACAAGGCCAATATGCACATGGATGATGCCAGTGAGGCATCTCCAGCCCCTTTGTTCACAGCTTAACAAAACTGTGCCGTCACACCACTTTAGCTCAACAGTGCCTGTCGAATGGGCATCAGCAGATCAGCCAATGCCTGTCACATGTAGGGCTGAAAAACTGTTTGAAAGCAAGGCTTTACAGTAGCAGAAGTCTGGTTAGGGAAAGTGAGAAGAAGGATTTTTTAAAATCATCTAGCAAAGGCCAAAGATGAAAAATAGAAGAAGTGGGGCAAATGTATACACGCACGCTCCCTTATATATAGTCACACACATACAGGCATGCACACACACACCCTTTGGCTCACATACAAATATTCGTATACTTTTGCTGCTCTTCCCCACACCATGAAAACAAAATCAACAGGCAATGTGACTCTCATATTCTTGAACATAGTTTTCTCTTATTTCGATCACATAGCATACATCTCAACTCACAAGACTTAGGTTACAATTCTTAATTGGAATTAAGCCCCTTGAAATCAATGAGGAACTTCTTAACACAACATCCAGGCTTACTTGGCCATACATTCCTTTGTAAGAGTGGATCAACATACTTGCACCTGGAGTATACAAAGCTCTTTTAGTATTTGTCTTCTTCGAATACAGTAACTGGAAAGAGATTCCATCAAATTTATCAGTACTATCCCACTTGAGGAGGGAAAAGCGTGTTATTGTCATGACTGCTATTCATTCATAGATTAATTAATTTAAGAAAATCTGTTTTTCCCTCAAAAGATAAATGTTTCCAAATAGGAATTAAAAAGTGTGACATGTTGAAATCTTCTTAATCTGAGGGTACCCCCTTCCTTGAAAAGGAATGAAATGATCCATTGGCTTCAGTGCCCTAGAAATCTTGACAGAGAAACATCTCTGTGCCTATGACCCTTACTATCATACTCCCTAAGAAATCCCCAGCCGTACTGTAGAGTCCATACTGCTAAACTAATCTGGCAGTGTTTCTTTGGTATGCCATAATTACATGGAGACCGTCTCTCACCAGTTTTGTTTTTATCTGTGCTGAAAGAGCAAAGCAGTCGAGAAATAGACAGATGCTCATATGCTACAGCTACAGTAACGCTACTTATATAACACGGAGTATAATGGCATTTTAAAAGAAAAAAAGGATTTAGTAGTCTTGTGCATCAGCTCAACTCTGGGCTAGTTTTTCCTCATACAATAGTGATCTTCCTTTTCTCTGATACCTCCCCTTCCTTGCACCGATTCTTTCAAAAGTTCATAGGAGGTACCAGAAAACTTTGGCTGTGATCTAATTAAGGCTGACCACTCCTTTTTAGGCATCCGATCCCATTAAGCTTGAGGAGTTCATCCACCACTGAACCAGATCTTAGCATCACTGCCTGGTCCAGGGAACCTAAGCAAGTACCTTTGGGTCTCCCAGCATCTTTGCAGAAGCACTGCCTGCATCCCCTACTATTAAGACCTAAAAGATTTAGCACCGCTGCTCCTATCTCCCCCTTCCTCTTAATACACACACACATTTCCACCCCTTGCCGCTAAAGTTGAAAAGCTTCTCTCTCTGTGTGTCTTTCACTCTGCTGCTGTCAGTTTGCTGCCTGCACTTTAGCTGTCTCTTTCCCAGTCGCTACCCTGTCAGTTTCTGGCCTGCCAATTTCAACTTGAAGCTTGACTGGGTTGATTTGATGCAAATACCTCGAGGGAAAACCCTGAAACTGATGAACAGTTATGTCAAGTCGATTTTGCACCATCGGGAAAAGGTAACCTCTGCGAGAGAGAGAGAAAAAAACAACAAGGTTAAAGAGACAAGGGCTTTTTCACGTGTAACGCCACCGCCGCCGCGCCTCTCGTCCGCTGTTTACCATCCCTCAGAAATTGTAACTGTCAGAATTAGTCCTAATTGCAGATACGAAAGCTGCCATTATAATAAAAACAGAGGCAGCGCAAGGCATTAAATGCAGCCACCTAATTTGTGAGACTACTGAAAAGGTAGAGTAAATGAATATTTCATTACTTTAATTACCAGGGACTACTCTTTTCTTGCTGCCTTATGATAAGTGTTGCTGGAACTAACAAACATCTACTAAAACATAAAGTGCAATAATATGATAGTTTGTCAGGAGGGCTGCTTGAAAATACTAGCGGGGAAAGGGGACAGCCAGGTCGAAGAAAGTGGGGCAGGGATTAAGAAGACCCTAATGGTGTCACAGGGGTTTGGTTTAACTCAAACAATTTTGCAGGGGCAGGAGATGGAAACTCCTGTTTACAAAAGGAAGAAAAGATGAATCTCCCTAGCAAAGAGGCAGATAAACAGGCAATGAAAAAAATGAGCTGAAAAAAAGGGATACAATTAGGACAAAATCGAAATTTCAGCCCTGTCTGTTTGTTTGTTTGTCTGTCTATCCATAAAATACATTTCTTCTCAAAGTTTGCAAACTCTTGCTGAAATCTAACCTAGGTCCCCTTTAGAGAAAGATATCTTTGGGATTTGGTCACCTTTCTAGTTGGAAAGGGAAACTAGAAAGCAGTTTGCACATGTTCACACACAAAAGGCCAAAGAGGATCAAATGAGGTGTTCACAACCAGGCACCAGGATCTGTTGGGGAGAGAAAAGTGGGTCGAGAGAAGATTGGAGTCTCTGAAATTATGAGGGCAAAGGTAGGACGTTCGGCACCATTTGAACTGCCATGGCTCAATGTTACGGAATCCTCGGAGTTGTAGTTTCACAAGGTCTTTAGCCTTCCCTGCCAAAGAGTGCTGGTGCCTCACCAACTACAGTCCCCATGATTCCATAGCACTGAGCCATGGCAGTTAAAGTAGGGTACATTCATTCTGCTGTGTAGATGCACACACACAAATACCCATCTGTGTCTCCCTGGAAACGTCAATCTCAGGTGAAGGCGAGAGCAGGGTCTGGGAGAGACCATGGGGAGATGGGGGTGGGGAGAGGGTTTTGGATGGAGGTGGCGGAGACTGGATGAAGCCAGCTCGGGTCTGCATTTATCACTCTGTCCCAGAGGATGTGTTTGTTCGACACCACAGCATGACAGCATTGAGAAAGAGACAGAAAACCCTACACACGCATGCACAGAAGCCCTAGCAAAGCATCCTACTGACACACATCCTTTGTGGCTCATACTCAGTTGCATCTGCACTGCAGAATTAATGCAGTTTGGCACCAATTTAACTGCCATGGCTCAATGCTATAGAATCATGGGAGTGGAAATTGGACAAGGTTTTCAGTCATCTTTGCCAAAGAGCCTAACCCAATCACAACCAGAATTGAGCCATGGCAGCTAAAGTAGAGTCAAACTGCATTGATTCCATAGTGTAGATACACCCTCTGTCTTTCTCTACTGCTCACAAACCTTTAACCTCCACTGGGTTTCTTTTTTCCTTGGAGAGACAGACCAAGGTTTGAAAGAGTCTATTCAGCCTTATCCCTGAGGTGGGCAACAGCAAAGTAGCCATTTTAAGTGGTTACCAACAGGGGGTTACTGGGAAAAAGAAGGGGCGGGACTAAAGGTGTCTTTCATTTTCACTGGTCCTCGTCCCCATCAATCAGAATGGTGGCTCTCACCTCTCTTAAATCAGTAACTTCCTTGGGCCCTGATTTCTATTGCGCATGCGCAGTTGAGGGTTGGCTTTTCCTTCCAACTCCACTGAGCAAAATTCAAAGGAAAGAGTAGAGACTGACTTATTCAAAAAGTAACTTGTTTGCTCTCCATTGTTATAACACTGCAAGGTGAGAGTCCTGCTTTTTAGGCCTAAGGGTGCAGCTACACTGTAGATTTAGTACACTTTGGTATCACTTGAACTGCCATGGCTCAATGCTATGCCATCCTGGGAGTTGTAGGCCAAAGAGTGCTGGTGCTCTCAACATTCCACAGCATTGAACCTGGGCACTTAATGGTGTCAAATTGCATTATTCAGTCATGGGCAAACTTACTGGCTGCTAGGAATTGTGGGGGCTGAAGTCCAAAACACCCAGAGGGGGCCCAAGTTTCACCATGCCTGGTGTAGATGCACCCACAGAGGTAATACAACTATCTACCTTGCATCTACCTTGAATTTATTGAGGGCATTTATTGGGCTCTCCTTTTTGACGGAACATCCCAAAATATGTCAGAGATGCAGATCAAACCTAATTGCACCAATACTGTTCACTTCAGTATTTGGGACTGAATGGAACATGCTTTTGTGCTCCACTCATCTCTAGAATGAGTGCAGTCTGACACCACTTTAGCTGCCATGACTCAGTGCTATGGAATGTTGGGATTTGTAGTTTGATGATGCACCAGAACTCTTTGGCAAAGAAGAAAGTACAACTCTGAAACTACAACTCCAAAAATTCCATAGAATTGAGCAGTGGCAGTTCAAGTGGCATCAAATCACATTAATTCTACAGTGTAAATGCATCCCTAGGCTTATCTACCCAGAAGCCACTGTAACTAACTACTAAACAAACTTAAGAGGGAGTCCCTAAAACCTCTGAAATCTACAGTTTCCCGTTAATCTTGTTTATAGGTTGCATTTCTACTTGTTTGCTTTCCACATACAAAACACTAAGGCCAAGAAGAACCAGTGTGGCACAGTGGTTTGAATGTGGACTAGGGCCCTGGAGATGAGAGTTTGACTTGAAGGCACACAGCAAGAACATGCCTGATAGAGTTGCCTGCACCTGAGTGGGTAGGTTTCTGAATAATAATAATAATAATAATAATAATAATAATAATAATGGTAGAAAAGCCACGACAAACTCCCAAACAGACCTAGGAAAATTAATTATTTGAACTACTCTCAAAGTCATTCATATCCGGATACTCCTAAGATAGGGGCAGAGTAAGAGCACCTTAGACTTGAAAGGTACCTAACTACTGCCTAGGAGGAGGAAAGAGGCTGGAGAACTTTACAGATGAAATATGAGTCTTCAATTCCCTGCTCAGCCATGAAAACCTATAAGGTGACCTTGGGCAAGTCACACTCTCTCAGCCTCTGAGGAAGGCCCCGGGCATGACATGAAAACCCTGTGTCAGGTTTGCTTTAGAGTCGCCATTGGTCAGAAATGACTTGAAGGCACACTACATTGCAGTTCTAACTGCAATATATGGCAGTGCAGATCCAGCCACAGCCAACAAGATCTGGATTCTTTTCTCCTTGCTTCAGTCTCTGCCAAGCCTTCATCCCTTGTGTGGGAGGGAGGGAGGGGTGGAGACAAAATGTGGCCCGGTACAAATATCCTCCTGGGAGTTGAAGATTCATAAGGTCTGTAGCCTCCTCTGCCAAAGACTGTACACCAAACGACAACTCCCGGGATTCCACAGCATTGAGCCACGGCAGTTCAAGTGGTGTCAATATGCATTAATTCTGCAAGGTAGACGCAGACCCAGTTATTTCTCTCTCCCACCCCTTATTCCAATAATGAAGAGGATAAAGGTAAAGGTTTCCCCTTGACATTAAGTCTATCCGACTCCGGGGGGGGGGGTGCTCATCTCCATGTCTAAGCCGAAGAGCCAGCCTTGGCCATAGGCGCCTCCAAGGTCATGTGGCCGGCATGACTGCACGGGAAGATAAAAACTTCCCCAAATGTTGGTGTAATGGCTTGCGAATGACTGTAGTGAGGCTGGAAAGATGCGAGGTGGTCTCACACCCACCGAATGACACTTGGAGTGTGTGTTTTATAAAAAGCATCCGGAGAGACGGGAGGCAGCAGTGGGTAGACGTCGAGGAAGAACCAATGCGCTTCCGTTAGTTTCCGAACAACCCCAAAAAGAAGTGCCCAGTTCCCCTTGGAGCGCATGTCATGTTCTTCCCCAACTCTTGCTTCTATTAATCCGCCCCCTCCCTTTCTCTACAAAGCCGACAAACGCTCGACGTACCCGCTCCTAATTCAGAGTCATCCCGGAGTCTCTCCCAGTCCCGGCTTCCCTGCAGGTGAGGGCTTCCCCCTCTTCCTTTGAAGGAGAAGCCTCCGTGTAAATGCCCCTTCTTCCCTGCCCGCTCCCACGTGGAAAGGCTTCTCGCTTCCCGCGGGGATCATTTGCATTCCTGGACTTCGAGGGAAGGTAGAGAAGCGCCTGTTTTTTTAATGGATGTGTTTATTTATTGGGAAAGGCTTTCCTGCCGCTCCAGCAGAGCGCCTCCGCAGCGCCGCATCTCTCCGGAGTCACTCCGGAGCGAGTGCGTCTCCAAAGGGAGTTGCGCGGGTGCGGCGCCTCTCCTTCCCGTGGCGGAGGGAGGGAGGGAGTGAGTGAATGAAGAAGGGGAAGAGAAAGGAGCAAAGTGAAGCTTCGCTTTGACCACCTAGGCCCCATCTACACTGTCCCTTTCATGCAGTTCGAAGCTAGTTGCAAACTAATGCGGCCAGGCAACAAACTCCCACCAAAGCGCCCACCAATGCGCATCTGGGGTTTGTGCCATCCAGGCATCCCATGGAATCATCTGCCCAGTTTCCTCAATGCCGGTTGGAAACTGCATTAAGTAGTCCGTGTAGATCGGCGACTCCGGTTTCCGGCGTGATCCGGCCCTGGCTCGGCAAGGGACGGTGCCAGCCTCAATTAGATCACAAATGGGATCAGTTTAATTCGGCTCCCAAACGGTGACCCTGGACGGGGCTTTCCATCCAGTCTCCCACAAGAAAGAGTCTTTGCTTTTTTTGATCTAGTCTGTGCCCCCGCTCGCCCCCCCCCCCCTCTTTCCAAAGCAATCCCGCCTGCTCGGTCAGTCATAGAAAATAACATAAAACATAATTATGGGATGATTTGGCAGTTGATGTCCCTGCCAAGAGAAGTGCCAGAGCCCAGCAATGCGCGGCTGGCAGGGGCTACTCCGGGGTGGAAGCGAGGAAGGCTTAAGAGAGAAGGCTCCGTCTCTGTGTGTGTCTGTGCGTGTGTGACAGACACGAAAGGGCCAGTCCCGGCAGAGCGAGTGAGGGCGATGCTACATCTCTCCTGAGCACCCTCCACTCGCATCCGGTTCAGAGAGGGGGGGGGCACTTTTGTAAGAAGGCTGCCTCCAGTCGGAAAAGCAAGAAAGAAAGGCCAATCTATCCCAACCCCCCCCCTCTCTTTCTTGCTCTTTCTCTCTTTATACATCTATATGTGCACGCACACACCCATCCATCTATCTGTGACAAAAGGAGCCTGCCAAGTTGACACGCGGGTAACAACATCGCAAACACCTTTAATTCTGTCACGTCTCATAGCCTTTGCTTTCTCACACGTTCCTGGCGGTTCTAGCGTTGGCACCTACGGGGTTTCTTCCTTTTTGTGAGTGGATGTGGATGGAAAGGGAGAGACCCTGAGAAAAACGATATTAAAAGAAAGTAGGGGGGGGAAGGGCCTACCGAATCCCCACGCGTGGTGAAAGCGAACCCACATTTTAAAGTAGTGCTATTTCCTTCCACATTCAAGAATCGTGAGAGGAGGTTGGAGTGGTGTCCTGTTCGGAAGATCTACGGCTCTCAACCATCCCTTAAATTAATGAGATTCATAAACCACCACCACCACCACACCCAACTTTGAACCGGAGAGTTTCAGGACGCAGCCCAGAGCTTCCTTTTTGGAAACCTGGAAGAGGAAACCATTGGTGGGTTTCCTCATTCAACAGGCTCGCCTTCCGAGGGACCTTTGCCTTTCTGATCCTAAGGACATAAACACCTGGAGTGGAGAAAAGGGCCACGTTTGGATGTGTTGCTGGTCTTGCCCAATCAGGCCTAACATGGAATTAACTTCTGGTTTTGCCCTGGCAGTACTTTAATCTCAAATTCAGCCTCTTGCAACGCCTCTGCATGAATAAACTTCCAGAGTCCTCTTCCTCTTCCTCTCTTTCTTAAATACACACACACACTGAGACACAGTTATGTTCAGGCATTTACTGCAGAACCTTAACAGGATGCCTTGAGCACAGGCAAGCTGATCAGATGAAGGCAAAGGGGCTGCACGCAAAGCGTCCAACCCCCCCCCCCCTTCCCTGAGTAGGTTAATATCACAGCTGCCTGGTAAGCCTTGATCCCCTACCTCACTTAACAAAAGCTCCCCCCTTTTTTGGAAACAGGCTCCTACTTCGCTTCCCCCCCCCCCGCCGCCGCCGCCCGCCTCAGTGTTCAAGGTGCTTACTGTGTCAATCTGCCTAAGTCCTCCACAGAGTCTTAGGAATGGGCTCCCCAAAAAGTGGGTGGCAAGGTTGAAGGAGAGAGAGAGGGAAGGTGTAGAGCTAATCTCCTTTTCAAGGGGTGAAAACCAGGAATCTGTGTCACATGCTTCTTCTCTCCAACATCTAGCTGTGTGCGCTTAGTTTGGGAAGAGAAAGATCTGTCAGAGCTGCTGCAGGAAAGAAGGAGCTGGGGCTTCACATTGTTCCAGCATTCCCTCTCTGAAATTTCCTTTAGCACTTTTAATCTAACTGCTGGTGGAGGGGAGGGATGTTCCAGTCTCAAAAAACAACGGCACACACTGAACAGAAAACCACGGGGTTCTGAAGAAAAAATGACAGTTTGGAAGAAGAGAAATAGTATACTCGAAAACTTGTCACTTAAGATTTCTCCAGGAGCTTGGCTATTCCAAGCCTAGCAATCACATATTCCTTTCTCTCCCCCCACCCCACCACGCAGCATCTTTTAAAAAAAACTTGTTACAAATGGAAGCAAAGAAGAACACAGGCAAAATTTGACAGCTCTGCCTGAAAGGGCTTAAATACTTTTCTGTAAGCAGGATCTAGTTATAAATAAACGCTCTCTTCGTGTGTGTGCGCGTGTGTGTCTGTGGAGAGAGGACGCAAATAGACGCTCAGAAAATTAGAACTTGGTTCAGAACAATAAGCATCCTGCAATGTAAATAAGAGGGATAAGAAAGTCACTTTCCTTCCCACCCCACTCCATGAGGCAGCATTAAAAAGCAAGAGGGAACAGCAGTTGAGGGGAAAGGTAAGTCAAGGTAGGTCTGCTTTATTTTCTGTTGTGAACTGCCAAGTGACACCCCCCCCCCCTCCAAATAAGCCCTTCGTCTGAGCCTGTTCTACCAGCAACAGGAACCATCAGCATCTCACTGAACGTCTGTCTGTCTTTCTTACTACCTCGTTTGGGTGATCCTAATTGCTTTGCATCACTATCTTAATAAAAGAGAGATTTCATGGGGAAATCACATTTATTGGGGATTGTAGCACCGGAAGGCGTCAGCTGTTGAGTAGACCTTACTTCACAATAACAAAGTTAACAGACTTGTGGATTTACACAGGAGTGTAGCTACAGACAAGGGCAAAATGAGGGTTTGGGCCCCCAAAATAAGAATTGCGCCTCCCAATTACACTGTTTCTTCAGTCCCCAAATTTCTAGTTTTAACTGAGAACATCAGAAATAGTTTACGCATCCTCTGAAAACGATGTGGGCAAAGTTAGACGTAGGCACTAAGTGGAAGAGTTCTGGTTGTAGGTGATTTTCAGTACCTTACTTTCTTGCAGGGATGGAAATTCATGTCCTGAAGGAAACTTTCATTGGGAGAGGAAGGGTTCTTCTTTGGGGGGAGGGGTGATGATCCTTATTTTGTCCCCCTCTTTGGCTTCACTTGGAAAGCAGGTTCCATTTATTTGCACAACCAGTTTTTAAAAGGGAGCAAATGAGATTCTCTAGCTCCTTGGAACAGAGATACCTTGTGGACTTTTTAAGCTATCCAAAAACTGTGAGTTAGGATGGTGAGCATCCCATCCTGAACACGGCTCCTTACCAGTTACTTGTTGTCTGGTGAAGTATTTACATCTGCAAAACTGGAATGAAAGACCATTTATCTAGGATGGTTTTACTCAGAAATAAGACCCACTGGATCGCTCCTGGGTTTAAGAGGCATGGGATCACACTCTTCACACTGTTAAGTGGGGATAAATCCCAGTGAACTCTCTGGGACTTACTTCCCAGTAAGCAGGCTGGGATCAAACCATGGCTCCCTTCAGACGTGTCCTTAATGATCACGATTTGCTGCTTAATCCCACTCTCTTGCGATTAGGATGGGTTTATCACTCTCTAAACTGATGTCAAAAACCCACCTAGAGATGGGCATTGATTTCAGAGCCATGCCACCGGACCAGGCAGCCTGGTGGTTATATTCACACTGAATGCACCAGCATCCCCATCCCAAATCTGATATAAGCAGCACCACTGAACTGTTAGTACTCCGAAGAACTCTTAATGGGTTCTTGTAGATTTTTTCGGGCTATATGGCCATGTTCTAGAGGCATTTTCTCCTGACGTTTCGCCTGCATCTATGGCAAGCATCCTCAGGGGTAGTGAGGTGAGGATGCTTGCCATAGATGCAGGCGAAACGTCAGGAGAGAATGCCTCTAGAACATGGCCATATAGCCCGAAAAAACCTACAACAACCCAGTGATTCCGGCCATGAAAGCCTTCGACAACTCTTAAAGGCTTTAGTCTGTGATCCTGCAACATCAAGATCCTAATAAGCGTAGCAATTAGGCGGATGTCCAAACCCAGTTTCAGCATCAAGGTTGGAAGCCTAGGATGGGATGCTAAGGATCCCACTTCAAAGCCTTTGAGCAGGTTTGTGACCAGTAAATCACACAGAGGAAGCGATGGGATTTAGAGGAACTTTTCTCCCTCCCCATCCCAGAGGATGATGGAGAAGGGTGTTTAAATAACCTCACAAGAGGAATTTCTAAAGTATGGGTGGTGGAGGAGGAGAAAATGAGGAAGGAGAGAAGGGGAAGGGAGACGGGAGAAGGGAGAAGAGAGAAGGAGGAGAAGCAGAAAGGAGGAGGAGGAGGAGGGAGAAGGAAAAGGGAGAAAGGAGGGAAGGCAGCAGGACAAGCTGATCCACTGTTTCTCTTGGGATAGTTTAAGCAATCCCACAAGTAGAAGTTTGAAAAGCTCAAAGGCTGGGTGGGGTCAGAAGCAAAGGAAGAGGATGAGAAGGTGGAGGAGAAGGAGAAAAAGGTAGTAGCAGCCCAGGCTGACACACTGCCTCCCTTGAGATGGTGCATGTGTTAGGAGGAAGCAGCCCTTCAGAGGATGCTGGAAGTCCAGACCTGGCCTAGGCCAAAGGTCGTGAGACCTGCCTCCTAAGTGTCCCCCCTCCAACCTGGTCCCCGGCTCAAGTGGTGGTGGGAGGTGAAGAGGCGTGGGCTCCCTCCCTGCCCCTCTCCCCCTCAAGTGTGATCAGCGGCGAGTGGCCACGAATAGTACCCGCATGCCATCTTGTAACACTATCTGCCTGTCAGGAGAGCGACGGCTGGGGCAGCTATATAAGGCTTGTAACCAGGGGAAGCCCAACAAACAGCCACAAACACCTCAGCTATTTGACTCAACCTCCACCCTTCTGGCTTCCCTTCTTCTTCCTCCTCATCCTCCTTCTTCCTTCCTTCCTTCTTTCTTTCCTTCTCTCCTCCTCCCTTTCCTCACCCTCTCTCCTCTCTCTCTCTCTCTCTCTTTTCTCTCTCTTTTCATCTTGGCTTTCTGTTGCAGAATGCAAATCTAGCCTGCCGGCGGGTGAATGGACTGAATTGTGATTAAGAAGAAGAAGAGCTCTTTTCTTTGTTCTCCCCTCAGGGGATGTTTACTGGGAGAGACACAGCGGATCAGATATGAAAGGCATTCAGGTCAGCATTGATGTGAGCGAAAGTGAAATCATACCTAAGGCATTCAAAAGACCGCCGTGTCAGGGGTTCAGCTAACGGTGCATCGACTCTGTGCCTCTCTGTCTCTCCCTCTCCCTCTCTCTCTCTCTGTGCGCCTCTCTCTGCTTCCCTCGTAGGCACACAACAACAACAATAATAATGCAAAATAAAAATAATAAAATACTTTTTAAAAAAGGGACTGTCCACAAATAGGGCGTGTGATTTGTTTATTTTTAAAGCACCCAATATTTCTTTCCCCTGGAAAGTTCTCTCTCTGTGTTGTTGTTTTTTGTGCGATGAATAAAAATACCCTCCTCCCTTAAACCCTACAGGCTAGAAACTTGGGGGAATAAATCACATTTATTTCCCCTCCTCTCTCTTCCAACACGCCCAGGGGAAGAGAGGGGCATTCTGGCGTTGGTTTGTGAATTTATTTCCAGGTGGAAGGGAAGAAGGTCTCTCCATTCATTCATTCATTCACCCATCCATCCATCCACCCATCCATCCCTGTCTCTCCCTCCTCCTCCTCCTTCTGCGTGTAATGTGAAACCTCTCTTTCCTTGGCGACTCCATATGGGCTCTATAGGGCTGCGTTAGACATCTAATTGATATGACTGGAGCAGAGAGGAGGCAAGCCTGGCTAACCCACAGCAGCCTGACAGACACGCGTGGATGAGGGACAGATATAGCCCCACACATCTGGCTCATAAGAATAAGTATCATTGAAACAGAGACTTGGAAGAAGTCACAAGGGCCATCCAATCCAACCCTTTCCCTTGGCACGCAGGAATCGAAGGAAAAAGTCTGCCATTGATCCTACGTTGAGATATATATATATATATGGATATGGAGAAGGGGGTGAGATACTGGAATGACACTAACACTGAGAATTTGCGGACCGAAGCCACCAAACACTCCATTTTCCGAGTGGCTGGGAGTTTTCCGGGCTGTATTGCCCTGTTCCAGAAGCATTCTCTCCTGACGTTTCGCCTGCATCTATGGCAGGCATTCTCAGAGGTTGTGAAGCTTGTTGGAAACTAGGCAAGTGTGGGATGTCCAGGGTGGGACAAAGAACTCTTGTCTGTCTGAGGCAAGAGAGAATGTTGCAATTGGCCGCCTTCATTAGCATTTAATAGCCCTGCAGTTTCAAGGTCTGGCTGTTTACTTCCTGGGGGAATCCTTTGTTGGGAGGTGGTTAGCTGACCCTGATTGTTTCTTGTCTGGAATTCCACTGTTTCTCCTGCCAACAATACTGATACAGAGACAACTATTTTGGAGTGTTCTTCTGTGAAGTTTCTAAAGGCAGAGACACTTTGCATTGCTGAAAGCTGCACTGTTAGTTGTAAATGTGCTATACAATCAACACACACAAATAAACACCGAGGCACAAATACATACTCGCAAATACACACACTGGTTAGGAAGTCTTTCTGAGCCCAGCAAGGCTTATTTCCTGGAAAGTCTGCCTCAGGTAACATTCCTGGGCAAGGAAGGAGTTGAGGCATGATTTAAGGAGTTCAAAATGTGTTTAGAAAACATAATATAAAGGGAAATAATAATTAATTAAAAGAGGAGGAATGCCACACTGAAAAGTCGTGATTTGTAAGACAGTTATCAAGGTTTTTCCCCCCTGGATAATACCAAAACACTTTTTTCTCCCTTCACAAATCTCACAACCTATCAGGCTGCCTGCCATAGATGCAGGCGAAACGTCAGGAGGGAATGCTCCTGGAGCATCGCCAATACAGCCCGGAAAACTCACAACAACCCACTTTCTGTCGCTATTTACTTTCTGGGCAACATTTCCTGCTGCGTGGCCGTTTTTCCCCTGAGACTTTCGTCCCTTTATTATTATTTTTAAGACAAGAGGAACTCAAAAGATGTCCCCTTGTGAGAAGGACACAGGCAGGAAGCGGGTCAAACATGAGGGGAACCCTTTGGGGGGGTCTAATTTAGGGGGACAGAGCATGACGACGGCAGCCATTTCCCTGAGGCTGAGGGGGGAAGGAGGTGAGGGTGAAAGACAAGCGCCTTTCCTGGCCTGAGGGGAAAGGCCTGAGGGGAATCATCACTTCAGAGGGAGGGAGGAACCGATTCTTCCACTCCTGAGGGAATCGTCTCCTCCATCTCTAACCCCCTTTATGTGCTTGTTTGTTTGTTTCTATGTGTTTATTTCGTTGTAAACGGATTCCTCCACAGACTTTCAGGGAGGAACGTGAGGGAAAGTTTGGGAAGCCGTTGAGGAAGAGGGGAGGGGGGAGGGGGGCGCGCTCTCCCTCGCGCTCCATCTCTCTCTCTCTCTCTCTCTCTCCCTCTCTCTCGAGGGTTTCCCGCCCAACGGACGAAGGAAGAGAGAGAGAGGGAAGCAACGCGTCCACCTTGGCGGCGGGGGGAGGGGGAGAGGGAGGTGGAAGAGCCCCTTTGGCTATTCCCGGCACCTCCCCCGGCTCCCACTTTTCGCCTGTGTCTTGTTTAGCCTGAGAGAAAACAAGGAGCTCATAAAAACTATTTCCCTTTTCGACTTATGAGTGAAAACTGACTTGCTTATTATTATTATTATTATTATTATTATTATTATTATTATTATATTGCTTCAAGCCCTCTGCCCAGGAAGCAAAACTTGTTTATTTTACTTATTTATTCTGAGGGGAAATATTTTTAAAACTCCTGCTTCCCATTCTTTTCCCTTTTCAGATGTCACACACTCCATCCTCGACGACAAACACATTCCCAAAATGTCCTGCGTTCAAATCTTCCCTTTTTTTACCCTCAGGAACTCGTTTAATTTCCACGCGTGGAAAACCTGGGACTTTTCTGTCATGTGTGGAATGAGGCTCCCAGGACTCTTCCACACAGCCCTATAACCCGGAATATCAAGGCAGAAAATCCCACAATGTCTGCTTTGAACTGGGTTATCTGAAGTCCCTTCCACACAGCCATATAACCCAGAATATCAAGGCAGAAAATTCCACAATATCTGCTTTGAACTAGGTTATCTGAGGGCCCTTCCACACAGCCATATAACCCAGAATATCAAGGCAGAAAACTCCACAATATTTGCTTTGAACTGGGTTATCTGAGGGCCCTTCCACACAGCCATATAACCCAGAATATTGAGGCAGAAAATCCCACAATATCTACTTTTAACTGAATTATCTGAGAGCCCTTCCACACAGCTATATAACCCAGGGGGAAAAATCCCACAATATTTGCTTTGAACTGAGTTATCTGAGGGCCTTCCATACAGCCATATAACCCAGAACATCAAGGCAGATAATCCCACAATAACTGCTTTGAACTAGGATATCTGAGTCCACACTGCCATCTATCCCAGTTCAAAGCAGATAAAGTGGGATTGTGTGGAAGGGGCCTGAGAGCAAATCAAGCCTGACCTTTCACTAGCCCAAAGTGAGAAAACTGAAACTGTTGTACTTTGGGTACACATCCTGAGATAATGTGAGATCACATTACTGATGAATCTATTCAATAAAGGAACCCACGATTTTGCAAGCTATTTTCCTTAGCACATAGGAAGTTATATTGCAGTAAAATATAACAAAAGCCAAAATTCACAAAACTGTGAAACCTTTTGGCGGTTAAGCGGGAAGTCATTCTAGGTCCCGAAGGGACCCGGATAATAGTCGCTGGGGACTTTGAGGAGGGAGCCAAGAAGGAAGGGGATGATGGGGATTCAGGGAGAGAAGAAGACGTATCTTCTTCTCAGGGGAGCCAAGAAAGAAGGGTGTGATGGGGAGGATAGTGCTTCCGAAGAGGATGGGAGATATTTTTTAAAAAGCCAAAATAAATCAGGGGAGCCAAGAAGGGAAGGGGTGATGGGGATCCAGCAAAAGAAAACGAGTTGTGAAGAAACAAAATGGGGGGAGCCTTATACACCATCCAGATTCCTTTCACACCGTCCAGATTCCATACACACAATCCAGATTCCTTACACACAATCCAGATTCCTTTCACACCATCCAGATTCCATACACACAATCCAGATTCCTTACACACAATTCAGATTCCTCACACACAATTCAGATTCCCTACACACAGTCCAGATTCTTTACAATCCAGATACTCTAAATCAGCAACTCGAGAAACTGGGTTTTTAATTCATGCTCTGTCAAGGACTTTTTTTTGAGGAAGAAGAAGGGAGAGAAGAGCCTGCTTTCTTTAGCTCCAAAAGAGTCGAAGAGGATTTGGTTCCTTGTATTGTCGAAGGCTTTCATGGCCGGAATCACTGAGTTGTTGTGATTTTCCCCGGGCTGAGGATGCCTTGCCATAAATGCAGGCGAAACGTCAGGAGAGAATGCTTCTGGAACATGGCCATACAACCCGGAAAACTCACAACAACCCAGATTTGGTTCCTCCTTGCAAAGGCAAACAATCCCAGACTGTTCATTCCTTATCATCTCCCTCACTTTCACCATTACCACCACCAGCAGTGTGGACGTTTCCCCTGTGGATGATGGTGATGATGGTGGAGAAGAGAACGGGTGACGATGAAGGGGAAAGAAACCTCAGCCAAGGGGAGGCTTGCCTCCATTTCCCTGGGAAAGGGCTTCCATGCAAAGCCAGTCAGGCGGATGGGAATCATCTGACTGAACTTTCCTGAAAAACTGACAGCCTTCCTGGGCTGCTGAGGGGGCTCCTGGAAGTCCCCTAAAGACAGACAGACACAGAGGGAGCCCACCTCTTCTTTTCCGAGCCATATATATCCACCCACCCAAACCCTGTCCCTCCTGGGTCCGCACATCCCGGCTCCAGCCTCCCCTCCTTGCTTTCCCACCAGCTTCAAAAACAACAACTCTGGACCAAATTTGAAGTAGCATCTTCGCTTCAAATTGGCGACCTCAGACCTCAAAAAACCCTCCCAAATCATCTCGCCATGCCATGCCATGTTCCCTTCTGGAAAGTATCTGCTCTGAAAATTTCCACTTGTATTTTTTTTAAAAGAGAGAGAAGTCCTCAAAGTAATGCAAATAAATAAACTTGTTTCGCTATCTAGTTTCTTCTCTTGCCAGTTTTGGGAAGCCTTGTATTATTTTATTGTTTGCCTTTCTCCCTCAAGCCACAAACATTTAGATTCCCGTGCTTCCACTCTGAATTTCTTTATTTTGATGTTTTTGGATTAGTACCTTTTCTGTGTCATGTTATCAGGGGGAAACAACCTCCGTAAAATCACATCTTTTCTGGGAATCAAAAATAATATAGTACCATCTTTTCCAGGAATCCAAAAGAATTGGGGGAGAAGACACACACACACACACACACACACACACACACACAATATATGTTCTCCCTCATTTTTTTTTATTCTTGGAAAAGATGTCACTTTATGTTTTTCCCTGATACACACACAGACACACTTTCGCTGTTCAGATAAATCCCCACAAATTCCCAAAGGGCCCAAATACATGTTTGGAGAAACAGAGATGAAAAGGGGAGGGAGTGAATCAGAAACACACACTTTAGATCCATCTGTCTACCTGCCCCTCGAAAAATCAAGCATTTATCATTTCAAAAAGACGACCACAATCAATGCAGATTTCTACTTATTTCTTCCTATATTTTTATTTTGAAGCTGGGTGGGTTTGGAGAGAGATTATACAAATAATAATAAAATACCCCTCACTCACCCTCAGTCTGCAACCCAGCTTTTGGGGGGCTCCTGAGACTTTGGCAGAAGTTTGCAAAGGCTGAAAGACAGACAGAGCAAAACTTTGGGGTCTGTGAAACCGACAAAACAACATTTGGGGGTTCCCCGATGCTTTCTAGGCCCTCTAACCTCCCCACATATATTGGAAGCCCATCAGGGGAGCAGAAGAAATATTATTCTGGTTCTTTTGCCCCCTTTAATGATGCCAGTTTCCTGCATGTATCGCATGCATTATTATCATCCCCTTCGTGTCATCCATCTCTCTCTCTCTCTCTCTCTCTCTCTCTCTCTCTCTCTCTTGCTCTGGTCGAACAAACTGTTAGGCGGAAACATGGAGGGTCTAGATATACACGCAGATATTTACCACACCGCCGTGGACAAGCTTTAAGGAGATAAGCTAACAGTCTTACCATACACACACACACACATCCAAGAAAGATAAGGAAGGAGGATTAAAGCACACCATCTTTCTCTCCAACACTCCACACTTAAAGAAGAAGAAAGCCTGGCCTGAAAGATCAACCCATTTGTTCTTGACACAGAGGAGAGACTGTTTAACATGAAAGAGGGCACAGCAGAGCTGGCACAAAGGCTTTGCTCCTCCGTTCAGCTTTTTTACCTTTTGGGAAAAGATGGGAAGCGAGGATTTCGGGGAAGGGGGGTTGGGAGAGCCCTACCACCAGCATTCATTTAGAGCCAAGAGATCAAATGATAATAATGATAATAATAATGAAACCCAGGCTAGGAGAGAGAAATCTTCTCTGCCATGTCAATAAACTCTAAAATAACAGTGAAGGGCCGAAAGACTTTTCCCCCAAAGAGACTCCCTTAACTTTTGACAGGCAAGAGGCAAAGAGAGAAGTCTGATGCTGGGAAGTGACCCTCTGGAGTTGTTTTAATTTCTATTTCTGGGTTTTGTTTGTTTGCGTTTCTGGAAAGAACCCTAAAACTGAGCGAGGAGATCAAAGGCAACACCACGACAAGGGGTGGGGGGAAAGAGAAGGGGGGAAAGACACCAAGGAGTGGGACTTCCTTCAGCCAGCCTTTTCTGCCTGAAAGTCCCCTATCACTCCCCCATATGGCTCGGCACCTCCACAGCCGCCAGGCATTTTTGCACAACAACCTCTTCGGCCAAGGCTTCCCAAAAAATAGCATTTGTTTGGACCTAGGCTTGCTTTGTATGTGTGCGTGTGTGTTTACTCCTTCACCCCCCCCCCCTTAGTTTTTCCAGCTGGGAAAGAAACCGGTTCAGATTCATACAAGGAAGGTTTCCAATCTGCTTGGAGAACTCTCTCTTCTCCTCCTCACCCCTTTGCCCTAGTCTCTCTCTCTCTCCCTCTCTCTCAAGAGAGAGGAAAGTTGCTCGAAGTGGGGCCGAGGGAGTCCACTTCAGAGCGTGCGAAGTGTAATTGGAGGGGAGAGAAAAGTTGGGATTGATTGGGGGCAAAGGAGAAAGGAAGAAACCCAACTAAACAGAGGCACACATCAAAAGCTGCCGGGTCCGAATTAGTACACAAGTTCCTAGTGCTCTTGGAAATCCCCTCAACACACACACACCCCAATTCCTCCCCGAGAGAGCAACCCAGGGCCACCGGGACTCAATCCGGGTCCGATTCCGAAGCCGGGTGAGGCAGGCCAGTTCCGGGGCGAAGAGGCGCTCGGCCCCCCCAGCCGCCCCTCCGAGGAAGGGCTCTTCCGCCAGTTCCGCTCCCGGTTTCTCACGCTGCCGCTTCCCTCGCTGCCCCCCTCCCCACCCGCCCCCTTCTCTCCCTCCTTTCCTCCCTCCCTCCCTCCTCCCTTCCCTCCTGGCTTTTCCCAGAGCCTGGCCAAGCGCTTTGGGGTTTTCCTCCCTGCCTGACCGCTATTTCTCCCCCCTCCCAGCTTTTAAACAGAGCTGGGAAAGAAGCGCTCTCGCTCTCTCTCTAAAACAACACAAACCCACACCTCCTTTCCTTCACCCCCTCCTCCGCGAACTCTGCTTGATACAAGGAAGGCAAGACCACCGAACAGTTTCGAAAGCACTTCTCCTCCCCCCCCCCCCCCGCTTCTTTGACACAAGGAAAGGAGAGTCGGAGGATAGAGGCCCACCGGACGGTTTCGAAAGCACTCCTCTCTCTCACCCCCTTTCTTTCTCTTTCTCTCTCTCCCTCCTCTTTCTCTTTCTCTCTTTCTCACACACATTAAGCCCGGCACGCACTTTTCTCCCCTGCCTTTGCCTTGCTTGCTTGCTTTTCTCTTGTGAGAAAGAGAGAGAGAGAGAGAGAAAAGAAAAGCTTGGCTTGGTTGGGAGGCGACTGTGGCGAGAGGAGGCAGCGATCAAAGGCAAACAAGAGAAGGAGAGAGAGACACAAGGCGGCGGAGCCAGGGGAGGAGGCTCCATGGGGCACCTAACGGTTCTTCCTGGGCCACCGGACCGTTAGCTCCCTCGCCTTCCAGGCAAAAACTTTCAGAGTCCTACCAAAGAGAAGGGGGGGGGGTCCTTTCCTTCACCGCTCCCACCCCCTTCCTTCCTCCCGAAAGGAATGTGCTCCCAACTCTTCCTAAGAAACCCTTGGATCTGTTTTCCTTCCGCCTCTTCCCACTTTGATGGGACTTCAATGAAGGAAACCGGGAGGGGCGCAGAAGACGGTGGGGGGGGGGGGGCAGAGGAAGGAAGGAAGGAAGGAAGGAAGGAAGGAAGGAAGAGAAGGTGGTGCAAAAGGACTATTGCAAAAAGGAGGGGGGTAGAGGAATAGAAACGCCTTGCGATCCCCCCCCCCCCCCAGTTTTTCTGACACTCACTTTCTCCTGCCTTGAACTCTCTCTGCTCTCCAGAAACACACAACAAACATGCAGACCCCCCCCCCCCTTCCTCCTCCTCCGGTCTCTCTCTCTCCCTTCCTTCTCGGTGGGTCTTTTTTTCTCCTCTGCCACAGCTTGGAAATCCCTTTCTTCCCCAAGCCTCCCCCCGGAATACGTGCCCCCTCTCCCCCTTGCTCTTTCCCCTTCCAAACCCACCCTCCTTTCTCCCTCCCCACCCCCTTTCCTGGGTCCTCTTTTCCTCTTGGAGCAAAGTCGCTGGGAACAAAATGTTGAAAGAAGCGAACGAAAGAGAAAGAAACAAAGTTTGACGGCGGCTCCCCCCCCCCTTCCAAATCCACCACCACCTCCTCTCGGTGCCCCCGTTTTTCCGCTCCCGCTTACCGTTTTTCCTTCTGGGGTTGGCTTGCTTTCGCCTCTTACACCTGGGGCCATCCGCCATGATCTGCTGCTTCATTGATAAGCGGGGATCAGATGGCAGTTCGCATGGGCTCGGCGGCGGCGCCTGGCTTCAGCTTCAGCAGCAGCAGCAGCACGCAGGCTCTATGGAGCAACCAAACACAGGCACCGGGTGGGCATGGCGGAGTCCCGTTCAAACGCAGGGCGCCAAAGGAGCCGCAGCAGAAGCAAAAGGAGGAGGAGGAGGAGGGGGAAAGCCAGGAGGCGGATGGCAGACCAGCTCGGGAAGTCCCCCCCCCCCCCGCTCCAACAAGGAGACCCCAGCCCCAAGCCTTGCCTCCCTTGGAAGCGCACCGGCCACCTGGGCGACCCATCCAGGGCTCCTCTTTCGGCCTCCTCTCCCTCCTCCTCTGATTAAGCTCCCCCCCCCCACCCCCCAACCACCCCCTATTTTCCAGTGATTTCTCTCGTCTCTCCCTCCGCCGGGGAAGGAGATATAGACACACATGACATCTTTCAAGTGACTCATGACCCTCGCGTTTCATTTTGCGCTTTGTTTGGGGCGCTTCCTCTCCCCTCCTTTCTTTTAATGGGGTTCTTTTGAAAAACAAACAAGGGCCGTTTAGCTCAAGCGCCTGGGAGGGTTTGGTCTGGCTCCGGAAAGTCCTGGGGAGCTCACCGACACTAGAAGCAGAAGCAACCGCACCTCCCTCCTCTCTCTATTTCGCATTCTCTCATTCTATCTCCCTCTTCCATTCTCTCTCTCTCTCTCTCTCTCATTCTCTCCCCGCTTCTCTCTCTCTCTCTCTCTCTCTTTTTTTTGAAAGTGCGTGGCTACCAGCTGATAAGAGGCACAGAAGAACAGGGCGATTTGCCTTGATCTCCCCCTTCGTTTAAAGTCCTGCTGGCAATTGCAAACCTTCCTTCGCCTCTCCTCCTCCCTGGATGTCATCTTGGACTGGGGAAGGGGTTAATAGAGGGAAAAGAGAAGCAGGAAGAGAGAGAGAGAGAGAGAGAGACGTTTTGAACCCCTCTCAGGAGACTTTCTGCCTAGGTGATCTCATCTATTTGTGTTTTATTTTCTGGCCAGGACTTGCGAACGGGCACAACTTCTCGCTGGCCGGGCCTTGGGGTCTGGGCTGTCAAAATGCAAAAGGGGGGGGGGCAGAGAGAGGAGAGAATGGGATTAGATTCCCCCCTCTTGCCAGGTCTGGAAAGAGAAGCTGTAGCTTTAAATATATATTTCAATGCATTCACCCCATTAGCACCGCTATGGCCACCCCAAGATGCTGGAACTTAGTGGCTTCATTGTGGGTGGGGAGTGGGTGGGTGGGTATAAACGGGGGGGGGGGCGCTTATAAAAGATATAACAGATGCAAGCGGCAAAAAGAAGGGGCGATTAACCCTTGCTCCCCTGCGCCCAGGGCATCCACCTCTTTTTCTGGCCCTTCTTTTGATTTCTCCCCTCCGGAAGCCATCCAGCAGAGGATCACGGGGTGTTCACCGCTTCTTCCCTAGTTTTTCCGCGACAGGGAAACCCGCGTGAAACCCGCGGCGAGAAAACATGGGCTGCCCCTCAATATCTTCCTTTCCAAACCCTGTTTGTGCTTGATGGCAGAGAGAGAGAGAGAGAGAGAGAGAGACTTTCTTCCTTCTCCTGTTGTTTGCCTATGAACTTTACACACAACCATTAAAACATTTGAACATTACAAAACAACCATTAAACCCTTCCAGTTCTCCAAAGAGTTTGGCTGAAAGGACTCTGGTTGGGCAGGTAAGGCGAGGGCTGTGGGTCAAATTCGGCTCTCTCTAAACTCATCCCGAGCCCCCCAGAAAGTCTTTGAGGAGTAAAGAGCCAAACCTTCCCAGTTGATGTTTGCTACAGGCTCCTAACTCTAGGAGAGTTTGCAAATATCTCAAGTTATAACACCCTCACACAAACACACTCAGCCACCAAGCATTCCAAACAACCAGCAGCCCTTTTGAGAAATCTCTGGGCTCAATGGCGAAATCTTGTCAGAACATTCTCCTTCATGGTTCCCACTCTGTGTCCTTTTTCATATTCAATTTGGTGTCTTTCCCCCCATTCACTGAGAAATCTGGGAACCTCCAAAAAGTTTCCTTCCTCTCAATCTCCCGCTTTCTTTGCATTTCTTATTTGGCTCTCTTTTCTCTTCCTGCAAGCGAGTTTTAAAACAAGTTCCAGTCACTACTTTCACTTCTGGCTGAGGATCCCAGAAGCTGAGATGTGGTGTTCCCCTCACCCAGCAGCCTCAGAAGGAAAGCGAGATAGGCAAGAAATGAAACTGCCGAGACAGACACTTTCCACAGGAAACTTTCTGCTTTGCAGGAATAATAATAGTAGTAGTAGTAGTAGTAGTAATAATAATAATGGTAATGATGATGGTGATGATGATGATAATAATAACAATAATAATTTTGTTTGGGTGCTGAAAATGCCTTTTTTAAAAGGCTCCAGTTAAAAGATGACTCCCCCAGTCGTGTTGTTCTTGTTCACAGCTTGAAAAATCATTAACAGGTAAGTGCAAACTTTAAGATGTGTAAATGGGAATCCGTGCGGATTGCTGGTTCAAAACCGGAGCGAAGAACTGGAAGCAAGAACTTTTCCCTCTCCTGGTGGGAATTGCAAGACATGTCATATTTTGAAGGTAGAAAATATACCTTGTTTACCTGCTTAGCCAGGTAAACGGTCTGGGAGAAAAAGCTCCAGGTAAAGAAAATTTGGGAAGGAGGAGAAGGGATTGGTTCTGGAAAGTGACCCCGAAGTGAATGGAGGAAAAATCCAGAGTTGTTTCCCTACATCACACCACTTCCTTCCCAGCTACAAACAAGGAAAATAGACTCGAGCCAGCAATTGTTTAAAAAGAAGGAGAGAAAGAGAGAGAGGGAAGGAAAAGGGGGAAGGAAAGGCAGGACAATACTAAGTAAGACAGGAAAAAAAGAGAAGAGAAAATATCTCGACATCCACCCGAGAACGTACCTGCGAAGTCTTGTTTGTAGTTTTGGCCAGCAATGGAGAGAAGAAGAAGCATGAAAAAGCCGCGGAGTGGAGGAAGGAGGAAAAAAGGGGGGATGTTCAAGGAGATGTGTGTAGCTGTCGGAGGGGGAGGAAGGATGGCTCGCCAGCCTCGCCAAGAGTTTGTCGGAAGGGACCGTTATTCCTGCCGGGCAGGTTGGGACTGATCTCTTCTTTCTGCCACTCCAGGAAACACCAACCTGGGGACGGACTGACGTGTTACGCCTCTTCTAATGACATTTTTTTCTTTCTCTTTTCTGGAGGAGAGAGAGGAGAGGAGAGGACCCTGAAACACACGCCACCTATCTTTGTGGGGAGGGATAATTGGAGAGCACCAAACGTGAGCATCATGTGGAAACGTGATCGCCAAGTTTCTCTCTGGGAAGAGAAGGGGGGAAAAAAAAGAAGGAGGACGGATCTGGGATAGATTATACCTTGAAGTCCCCGCAAACGCTTTAGTGGAAGAAATGAAATTCCACCTCCCTCTTTCCTCCCTCCCTGCGAGTTTCCCTCCCTCTTTCCACCCTCCTTCCTTCCCTGGCCTGCCTCTCTCTCTCTCTCTCTCTCTCTCCTTTCCTCCCTCCCTCCTTCCTTGGCCTGCCTCTCTCTCTCTCTTTCTCCCTCTCCCTCTCCTTTCCTCCCTCCCTAACCGTGAAGTCTTTGGCATCATTATCCTCTCCACTAAATCCTACTGGATGCGAGGCGGAAAACGGGGAACACCATTCACAGAGCTCGCCGCCACTCCAAAGGGAAGAAAGTTACAAGAAGCGATGCCTGCCTCTGATCCCCGCAGAGCATCCCAGGCCTCCCAAAAGAGGCCAGCCCGGGCCTTGGGCACTCCGGCCCCCTTCGCCCTTGCCCCTCAATACCTGGCCCCCATTGCCCATTCCCAGAGCGTAAAGGACAGGGAACCAGTTAATCGGGGAGAGGAGAGAAAAAGGATGGAGCCAAAGAGAACCAGTTTTCTTTGAACTCCTAACTGGATGCCCTTTCGTTTCTGGAAAGAGAGAAAGAGAGAAATATTTCTAGACAGAATTTCGGGTGGCCATCTGAGCGGAAGCAACTCGAGGGGAGTCTAAGGACATCTGCCTTGAATTGCTGTAATGGATTTGCAGCCACTTAAAGGTGCAAAGCCATCAGAACACATTCAGGCAGGCGTGTTTAGGTACTTCCATGTGGATGCATCACCATCTTCATCATCATCATCATTTGGTGGAATATTTTTCTGGGTGGAAGGAAGATTTTGGCACCTTTCCCCCTTGTGTTTACAGAGACTTAAGGCCGTGGGAATACTAAACTTCTTTTGACATCTGCCTTCATTTGCTCTGAGGGATTGGCACCCAGGTAAATGTGCAGATGTAATGAGTCACTTCCAAAGAGATGTATCTTATTGGGTTGCTGTGGGTTTCTGGGATGTATGGCCATGTTCCAGAAGTATTCTCTCCTGACGTTTCGCCCACATCTATGGCAGGCATCCTGAGAGGTGTAATGTCTCTGAAGTTGATTATCATTGTCATCTAGTGGAAATTTCTTTGGAGTGGAGTGTATATGTGTGCATATTATTATCATCATTATTCTTCTTGTTACCATCATCAACATCAGCATCTTTATCATCTAGTGAAGTGTGTAGGTATACTATTATTTGGCTGGAGTAGAGTGTGAATGTGTGGATATTATTATTATTATCATTATTCTTCTTGTTACCACCACCATCAGCATCTTTATCTTCTAGTGAAGTGTGTAGGTATACTATTATTTTTCTGGAGTTGAGTATGTATGTGTGCATATTATTATTATCATTCTTCTTCTTGTTGCCACCACCACCAACATCAGCAGCTTTATCATCTAGGGAAGTGTGTTGATATGCTATTATTTTTTTCTGGAGTGGAGTGTGTATGTGTGCATATTATTATTATCATCATCATCATCATCATCATCATCATCACCATTCTTCTTGTTACCATCACCAGCATCAGCATCTTTATCATCTAGTGAAGTGTGTATGTATGCTATTACTATTAGTACATTGTTATTATATTATTGCTATTATTGCCACCACCACCATCTTCATCACCTAATGGAAATTTCTCTGGGGTGAAGATTTTGGCATCTTTCCCCCTAGATGGACACAAAACTATGAGAGTATTATATTATTGAAAAAAAATCTCTCTTAGGAAGGCGGCAGGGCCATATAGGAAGCAGAGGAAAGATATCTAAACATGGGATAGAAGTCCCTGGAGATTATATATATATAATATATATATGTCTAAAATCACGGCAGAGCAATGGCAGATTGCAAAGCACTCTTATATATGTAAAGGCAAAGTGAGACCTGAAGCATCCATGATTGACTCAGGAGGAAACTCCCAACAATGTCTGACAGATGTACCTGAACCTTAATTAACCCAAGAGGTGAAAGGTCTGCAGACATGCCTTGGACACGCGTGTGCACCTCAACCCGTGTACGTGTGTTCGTGCACACGGATGAGACGGAGAAGTGTATACCTGGAGAGGGGCGGGCAATGCAAGGAGCAGCTCAGCCTTCTTCGGTCGGGGTGGCAAGGAAGGGCCGGGACTCCACCTTTGCCCTGTGGGGATTGGCTCTGCCAGGAGGGGAGGGCTCTCCTGGCGACTGTGCGCTTAATTAAATCATCCTCCGACGCGGTTCCCGACGTGACGCGCCCCTCCTAATCCAATCAGGGGCCGGAGGTCCTCAACCGGAGTGATCCTCGCCTCCCGTTCCCATCTGCCCACATCTGGAAGTCGGCAATTGAGCAAATAGGAGCCAATTGCGAGCCCCTCTTCCCAGGGGAGCCTTGAAAACATACACGCAACTTCAAAAGTGCGCCCTTAACCCAGGCCTTCCAGGAAGCGGCTTTGAAGGCGCATCGCGGAAGGAAGGGAGAAGCCACACTGTAGACTTAACGCAGTGTGACACCGCTTGAACTTGCCAATAGAGCCCTTTTCCTCTCCCCACTGAAATAAATGGGTCCCCGACTTTGGCTGACAGGAAGCGGAGAGCAGTTGCGGCTCAAGCACACACAGCCTTCCCAAGAGGGACTTTGTGTTTTGTGTGTTAGGATCGCTTTCCTGGGAGCGAGAAAAGAGAAGCCGCATAAGCCGAGTTTAAACCCTCTCAAACTCTGGCGTTCCGTTTCCAAAAGAGCGAATGTAAAGGGGATTGAGGAAGCCTCCTCTGTTTTGTTTCCCCTAATAAAATTAAAATGCAAAAAAGTGGTCTCGCAAAGGGGCATATTGCGCGTGGAAAGGGAGATCTGGAACTGGAGTCTGAGGGGAAATCTTCAGACCCCGGCACGACATAGACTTCCCGTCTTTGCAGGACAGAGGCCTTTGCTTCCTCCTCTCGCCCTGACTCCGGCTTCACCTCCATCTCCTCCTCCTTTGACATGCGGCGAGTTCTCCGGGCTGTATGGCCATGTCCCAGAAGCATTCTCTCCTGACGTTTCGCCTGCACCTATGACAGGCACCCTCAGAGGTTGTGAGGACCTCCTCCTTTGTCAGTCTTTGACTCAATTGCTTTACTCGAATCCTCAGACAAACAACGGTCGGGCGCCTCTACACGGTAGAATTAATGCGGTTTGACAACCCTTGAACTGCTATGTTTCAATGCTGCAGAATTCTGGGCTCAAGACCATGTCAAACTCCAACTGCCAGGATTCCACAGCATGGGAATTGTAGCTAAACGGTATGAGTTCGTCAGTGTAGATCAAGCAAACTTTGGCCTTCCGGGGGTTTTGGACTCCAACTCCCACCATTCCTAACAGCCTCAGGCCATTTCCTTTTCTTAAGCGGCTGAGGGGGAAAATGAAGGGGCCCGAGGCTGTTAGGAATGGTGGGAGTTGGAGTCCAAAACCCTTGGAGGGCCCAAGTTTGCCCACCCGTGGTGTAGATCCACACGAATGAGGTGAGGGGAGAGAATGTGTGGCTTCTCTCAAAACACACCTGTAGGCAGGGAAGGCAAGTTGCAGCCTTAAGCATCTCTATCCAGGAAGCAAGTGTAGGTTTGCACCTTTAATTCAGGTGATTCCAAACAGGTAAAACATCCCTATATCACTCCTATGAACCCCTAAACCGCTTCTTTCAACTGTAAATACTATGAAATTCGGGCGAACCAGTGGGAATCTCTCTCCATATCCGAAGTGTCACCTTCTATGTATGTTCCCCTCCATTTCTGGTATGAAATTCATCTCCAAATTTCCTTTCAAAAAGGGGAATGGCGACAGCGAAAGAGAGGGAAGGGAACAACCTTATGGAAACCAAACCAATCTTTCGAAGGATAGACTGAGAGAGCCATGACTTCGCAATGGGCAAAAAAACCCTAGACTTCTCAAGCCCCCTTTTCGAGTTTTTCTGGCCATTGAAACACCCCAGGACAGATCCCTTGCGACGTCCGAAGAAGACACGTGTCAGCGCGTTCTCAAGGCAAACTTTGCCCCAAACCTCTGTTTCGCCGCTTCAGGAGCTACACTGCATTGTATAGCAATAATCGCCCAGGGTAGATGCTTTTTAACGCCGCGAATGGGACAGACATGCGGTGGGATTTATTATTATTTGCCATGACACTACATATCAAATAACACTAACATTATACCAACCGGCATATCTCGCCTAAGAAACCCAGAAATAATAATTAAAAAACCCAAGCGCCTCTTCCCGTAAAGACGGACGAAAGGACTTCACTCCATTCCCACTTAACTTTTATGTTCAAGTACAAAGGAAGCAAGTGGCATGCTTTTATTTTCTTTTAAACTCGCATTCTAGCCGAAGCTCAGCCAAGGTGTGGGCATCTGCGCCTACAGGAAAGGGACGCTGCACATCGGAAAGTATCTCCCCTTTCCCCCTCCTTCTGCATCATAAGGTCTTCCGCTTTTGGGGTCACAACTTTCGGGGGGCTAAGCATTAAAGCAAACTCCAAACACCCCCCGAAAATGCTTATGCAACTGGAAACACAGACATGGCAGGGAATCCCGGTCTCTCCCTCTCTTTTCTAAGGAGGCTTCTAGGTTTTCTTTCCCCCAGAAGTTTGTGCGTCCGTTTCCCGCTGTAGCGTCAGTTCCAATACGCGTGGGAGAGCCGGCGTTTCTTTTGGAAAACCCGTCTGCAGTTTTACTTCATTCGATTCGATTCAAGGAGGGTTTGAAAGGAAGGGAAGGGGCGACACTTCAGTTCCTCTCCCAGGGTTTCCTCTTCGTGCTTCCTTTTCTTCCCCCTCCCCCCCCTCTTTTCCCTTTTTCAATGGCATCCCAGGAAGGAGAGAGCGCGAGCCAAAGAAAAAGGGAGTAGGGAGCGCGCGCGCCCCTCGCTCGCGCCATCCGCCGGGACCCGGCTTGCCCAGCGCCACGTGACGTCGCGGACCCATTTCCGGTTTGCCCGGGGAGCCCCGCGGCCACCTGCCTCACCTCCCTGGCGCGAGCCATGGCGGCGGGGTTCATTTGCATGAGAAAAGGCCGCGCGCTCCAGGCGCATCTGGAGGGAGAGGACACCAAAAGCCAAGGCGCGCTCAAGGGGGGGGGGGGGGGAGAATCAGGGGCGACTCAGCGCCAGCGGGGAGGAGAAGTGTATCAACGCTGTGGAAGGAACCCCACTTCCACCGCCACGGATCAGTGCTATGGAATTCTGGGACTTGTAGTGTGATGAGGCTCCGCCCCCCCCAGCAGATCCCATAGCATTGAGTCATACCACTTCAAGTGGGTTCAAGCTGCATTATTTCTGTAGTATAGATGTGCTGTCTCCCTGGCTGGCTCCATACTATAGAGCATTGCTTCCCAGCCTGTGGACCTTGGACTACCAGTGGTCTGCGAGAACTAAAATATGGTTTGCAGCCTTACCATTACTACAGCAAGACCAACTGGTCTCGCAAAACCGCTTCTAGTGACAAGGCTGATTCAATATGGTTTTCTGTGGGCAAGCAGATGGCTACTACTGGATGGCATACATTCTGTATCAGAAACAAGAGCTGATGTGGTCTATCCAATGCAATTTTCTGAATCAGCATCCCAAATAACCAAACCAAATCTAAAGTTGACCAAAACTGATTCGTAACCCTTTTGGTACTAATGTTGGAGAGTGGTCCCTGATCAGAAAAAGGTTGGGAACCACTGCTGTAGAGTGAATGTAGTCTGACCTTCCTTGAACCTCCTTGGCTCAAGGGGATGGAGGCCTGGGAGTTGTGTATTGACAAGGTGTTTCACCCTCTCTGCCAAAAAGTCCTAGTGCCTCACCAAACTACAACTCCCAGGATTCCATACCATTCTATTGAGCCATGGAAGTTTAGTAATATAAAACTGCATTCATTCTATAGTGAAGATATATTTTAAATATTATTTTATTTTATACCTACAATACACATATATGAACATGTATACATACAAAGACAACCCGCCGCCCACATTACAGTTACCCATCATCCCTCCACCGTGGTCTTATAATTTATCCAGTAGGTTGCCCTATTTAAGTCTAGGATTCTGGCCTGTTTTTCTTCTTGGCCCCAGTGCTGAGAAATTGTCTGTGAAATTAAAAGTAGAGGGATGGTAGAGAATCTCTCTTTTTCTTCAGATTCAGACAGATGACATTCAGGTTGATATATATATATATATAGCTAGACCCATTTCATAACTGGATTGCTGAGTCCAACGGAAGGGTTTTGTTGTTGGCAAGTCATCCAACTCTTGGGGATCCTAAGACGAAGTGACCATAAGGTATTCTTGGCAAGATTTGCTCAGAAGAGGTTTGCCATTGCTTTTCTCTGAGGCTGAGAGAGTGTGACTAGGCCAAGGTTTTTTTAAAAATCATGTCAGAAGCAACTTGAGAAACTACAAGTTGCTTTCGGTGTGGGAGAATTGTCCATCTTCAGAGACATTACCCAGGGGAAGCCCAGATGTGTTAGCATTCTGTGGGAGGCATCTCATGTCTCTGAATGGGGAGCTGGAGCTGACAGACAGGAGCTCACCCCACCTCACAGATTCGAATCACTGACCTTCAGGTCAGCAGTTCAGCCAGCACAATGAACCCATTGCACCATTGTGGCTACTTGCCCAAGGTCATTCTGTGAGTTTCATGGCTGAACAGAGATTCAAACTACCACAATGCAAAAGATCTACATTACTGTAAATAACATGGTAGTATATACCCATCATAATTTCTGACTATCCCTTGTACAATTAGAATAAGACAAGCAGCTCCCTCCCCACGTTGCAGAAACTAAGACATTTTTGCATAACCAGGAGTGGGTTTTACGTGGAAGACTAACAAGCTCAGTTCAGCCATAGTACCCTATGAAGTTCATAAAGTTGCTTTAAGTCCGCAGGCAACTTGAAAATACACACCTAAAATTCCTGGACTCAAAATCCTTGATTTCTAGGTCTGTCTTTCATTCTAGCTATAGTGTTATAAAGGGAAAGCAGTAGATCTTTCAAACCTAAAGACTCCTGCTCCTGACCATATCTTTGCCTTTTTAGATCATCTCTAACCTATTTGGGTAACTAGTTACAGTTTTCTTTCTATTATTTCCCCCCTCAAATTGAGGCTGGAAAGCAGTTTCACTTTTTGGCTGTGTTTGATCATTTGGAAAGCGCTGGAAACCTGCAATTGCAGAAAGAAACATTGGAGGGATATAATTCTCAGCCTGCATCCCAGCTCAAGACAGAGTTATGTGGTTTTAAATCACTAATTTGCCTAAAACTTGAAAAGTACAGAAAGGTTGGCACTTCACTGACCTTTAGCCTCAAAAATGGTAACAGTGAGGATTTTAGAACGAAGTCTTCATCTTTCCTGTTGGTAACATTTGTTGACTTTCATGGGTACTTTGGATTATTTGTATTGCAAATGCCTGCTATTCCCATGATGACTTAAAAAAAAACCCAGCACCATTATATTCAAGAGCAAGCTCCACTGACTCCCCATGTAAATGTGTATAGGATTCCAGCCCTAGTATTCTTATTTAAAGCATTTTCCCAAAAAGTGAACAGTTTTGTTTTCCTTCAGATTTGTAATCCCATGGCTTTGCCTTCTCAGACTTCAGTTGTGTGCTGTGTAAGTTATTTCTAGTTCACTGGGAATACTTGGTTCGCCTTCAGGGCAAAGAAGTGAGGCTTGAGGTTCTTCCAGACAGAGCGTTTTCCCCACCTTCACACTACAAATCAAAAGGCACTGCACACACATTTGTGTTTTCACAACCTGATTTTTTTTACCTGCTAAGAAAAAGAAGAAAAACTAACACAGAAACCTGGTCAGAGAAGATTAAAAATAAAAAAAGAGAATTGCCTCAAACTCATGTAAACTTCTGTGTTGAGGTGAAGTGATTATTGCAGATCGAAACAAATAAGCACTGCATGGATGGATTCACTGCAAATACAGCTGAGGCAGCCAGTGGATAAAAATCTGGCCCATATACATTGTCGAATCTGACTTCTCTTCACATGTTACATACAAGCCTTTTCCCAGGAATACTTTACATATAATGTACATGCTTTTGTCTATAGTATTCTAATTAGAACATGGTTAGTATACATTCATTCACTAGTTTTAAGGGGTGTTGGATGTTGAATTTTGTGTCAGTGTGAGGAGAATCCACTCTGGATTTCAGTCCAAATGGTAAATGACCTATCGGAGGCCCTGAACCTTAGAAAAAGCCCTTTAAATTCAGCCTAAAACTCAAGAGTAGATATGTTGCCTAAGGGTGCATCTACACAGTAGAAGAAATGCAGTTTGACACTACTTGAACTGCCATAGGTCAGTGCTATGGAATGCTGGGAGTTGTAATTTTACAAGGTCTTTGGCTCTGAGCCATGGCAGTTCAAGCAGTGTCAAACTCCATTAATTTGACAGTGTAACTGCACCCATGTTACATTACAATTGTAACACAGACAAATGGTTTAACTTACATTTTATAGTTGCAGGGTGTGCATGGCCTCACTTTGTACCACATTCTAATTTCATAAAATTGTTGCATTTCAATTTCCAAAAATCAACTCAAAGTAATTACCTTCGTTACTTTAGAATAAAAAGAAAGTAAAGAATGTTACACTATCTAGTTAAAAGAGGACTGAGTAGCAGTGTTCAAAAACGACTGGGGCTAGCAGTGGTTCTCAACCTATGGGTCTCCAGATGTTTTGGCCTTCAACTCTCAGAAATCCTATCAGCTAGTAAATTGGCTGGGATTTCTGGGAGATGTAGGCCAAAACACCTCGGGACCCACAGATTGAGAACCATTGCTAGAGCTTAGAGCTGGCTAGGTGGCTGAAAAGCTTGGAAAAGATTCTTTGTAGACCACAATACCCACAATCATCAATCCATTGTCTTTGGCCATACTAGCTCAAGGGACACAGGTTTGGTAGTTGTAGTCCCCCAAAACAATGCTTTCAAGCACTGACCTGTAATACTTTTGATGTTATTTTGTATACAGTCAACCCCCACATTTGCTGGGGTTAGGGACACAGGACCTCCTTGAAAGTGAAAAACCAAGAATAAGAAAATGTGCTTGTTTTACCTGAGATAACATCTCTATGAATTTCTGGACTTGTGACTCATTATTCAATTTTCACTAAGAATAAGAGTTGCACTGGAGGACCTAGGGATTCATAGAGAGAATATTTTAATCAAATTCATAAATAATCAAATCCAAAAACCTCAACCCCGCAAATGTGGAAGGCCAGCTGTATTAGGCACCAAAAGTGTACCTTTCATTTGAAAAAAAGACCAGAGTTGAAAACAGTGAGGTTCTCCAGATGTTCTTGTATTCCAGCTATCATCATTTTCAAGCCGTGTTAGAGGCGATCAGAGTTGCAGCCTGACAATATCAGGAGGGCTGCATAATTCTGACCTAGATAATGCTATTCTGAGTGGATTTAGGAAGCTGGTTTTTTTAGTATTCATTTTTGGATATAATGGGCAGTTGCCGTTCTTCTGTCTCCTGTGACACTTATGTTCAATGTGGGGCACTTTCCCTGGTGGAGCCGGTTGGTTATTAACATTCATTACTTCCCTTTGTTTACAGTTTCTTATTTACTTTGTTGAATTTTTTAAAAGTTGCAAGATTTCTGTCAAATACATATATTCAAGAGTATTTAGGCCTCAAAAAATAAAGATGCATTAGAAAGATGCCTATTATGCTTCAGAATTATTAATTGACATTTTTTATGATGAATAATTAATCATTGGAATAATTTTTGTATCTCTGATCTGAACACATATTTGCATATCTAATGTCTGATTTTTAAATGTGGTTTCTTTAGTTGCATTCTCCTAGGACAAAAAGATGAAGTAAGAAATATCCTAATATAAAAGTCACCCCCCCTTCCACACTTGTGAAAGTCTGTTTATTGAAGGAGAAGTTTTTCTTGAGATATAAAGTTGTCAGCAACTGTATATGCCCTTGGGCACACTACGCAAAACATATGTGGATATGTCTGACATGAATTAATCCACTTAGGGCATGCTTTGCTAAATTCATTTGAATTTTGAGTTACATAGATCTTACTCATTTGACAGGTGGTCTTGGCCTGTATATGTTTACTTAGGTCTTGCAGAATTCAGTGGAATTTAATCCCTAGTAAATTAATGCAGAATTCCAGCTTTGGATTGCTTATCCACACACTCCTAGACTTGAAAAGAAAATCTTATGAGGTTCAGTGGTACTAACTCCCAGAAACTTGTAGGTTGCCGCAAAAGTCTGTGTCCTCTTTTAAGCAGTCAGAAAAAGGTGGCTCCATTCAACAATTTGGGAAACAGGGCTTCATACTTTGTATAACTTCTTTAATATTCATTTTAGAATTTCAGCCATAGTGGTTTGAATGTTGGGCTATGAATCTGGGTAATAGGGTTTAAATCCGCACTTGGCTATAGAAAACCACAGGGCAAGTTACACTCCATCTGGATTTCACTAAGGCCTTCAACAAGGTTGAACTTCCGGCAAACAAACTAGTCAAATGTGGGCTCGGCAAAACTATGGTTAGGTGGATCTGTAATTGGTTAAATCGACGAACCCAGAGGTTGCTCACCAATGCTTCCTCTTCATCTTGGAAAGAAGTGACAAGCGGAGTGCCACAGGGTTCCGTCCTGGGCCCGGTCCTGTTCAACATCTTTATTAATGATTTAGATGAAGGGTTAGAAGGCAGGATCATCAAGTTTGCAGACAACACCAAATTGGGAGGGAAAGCCAATACTCCAGAAGACAGGAGCAGGATTCAAAACGATCTTAACAGATTAGAAAAATGGGCCAATACTAACAAAATGAAGTTCAACAGGCAGAAAAAATGAAATGCAAAGATACAGAATGGGGGATGCCTGGCTCAACAGCAGTATGTGTGAAAAAGATCTTGGAGTCCTCATGGACAAGTTAAAAATGAGCCAACAATGTCATGTGACGCTAAAAAAGCCAATGGGATTTGAGCCTCCATAAATAGGAGTATAGTGTCCAGGGAAGTCATGGTACCCCTCTATTCTGTCTTGGTCAGACCACACCTGGAATCACACTGTGTCGAATTCTGGGCACAGCAATTGAAGGGAGATGATGACAAGCTGGAATGTGTCCAGAGGAGGGTGACTAAAATATCAAGGGTCTGGAGAACAAGCCCCATGAGGAGCAGCTTAAAGAGCTGGGTATGTTTAGCCTGCAAAAGAGAAGGCTGAGAGGAGACATCATAGTCATGTCGGGGAAATCATGGGGAGGAGGGAACGGGCTTGTTTTCTGCTGTCCTGGAGACTAGGACACAGAACAATGGCTTCAAACTACAGGACAGGAGATTCTACCTGAAGATGAGGAAGAACTTCCTAACTGAGAACTGTTCAGCAGTGGAACTCTCTGCCCCAGAGTGTGATGGAGGCTCCTTCTTTGGAGGCTTTTAAACAGTGGCTGGATGACCATCTGTTGGGGGTGCTTTGAATGTGATTTTCCAGTGGCTGGATGACCATCTGTTGGGGGTGCTTTGAATGTGATTTTCCTGCTTCATGGCAGGGGGTTGGACAGGATGTCCCATGAGGTCTCTTCCAACTCTATGATTCTATGATGAAGAGGGAAGGCAAAAGTATCTGAACAAATCTTGTCAAGAAAACCTTAATAAACTTTAACTCTTATTGCTACTATAATTCAGAAACTACTACTAGAATCTGGGGTGGATTCTCTGTCCCACTCTGGAAAGGTGACAATGTAGACTACAGAATCCACAGCTTGGCCATGGAAACCCTATGGGCAAGTCACACTCTCTCTAGGTCTCAGAAGGCAAAAGCACATCTGGTTAGACCAAATCTTGTCAAGCAAGATTCATAACAGGACCACTACCATCAGAAATAACTTGAAAGCACAGAACATGAACAAAATGCTGTGGACCTCAGTAAGATCTAATTGTGAATGAGCATAATTAATACTGGGATGCATGCAATGCCAGAGTTTTTCCCAATTTGTTTTAAGATGGAGAAGACAAGAAAAATATGTTGATTTCCAATGATAGCCAATTATGCCAATTTGAAATGGAGGTTCCTTTGTAAACAAGGACATTCTGTTTTGTTTCAATTTTTAAATTGATGATGAGAGCTTTAAATTCCATTTATTCAGTGTAAGTTTGCAATCTTATGCTCACCTGGAAATAAGTCCTGTGAAATATATTGGGACTGACTTATGAGTAAACACACCCAGCAATGCCTTTTTTTATGTGGCTGTACTCTTCAACAGTGTGGAAATGTTGATCTGTTACCATCTGCTTACCTGGCTGAGCAGGAGTGATGTTGGGTAACTTCCGTTTTTTCTGTTTGATGCAAATAAATTAACTTTCTATCGAATTAGGAAACAGAAAAGAGGAAGGTGGGTTGGAGGAAATGCAATTACCAGGAAAGTGTAAATAGACTAAGAACTCCTGCCCAGCCCTGCAGAACACATCCTTAAAACATAATGATATTATTGAGGGAAATGGTCTGAAGACCTCATATCACTTGACTCCAGATGTCTGCATTTCATTCATGGTTGAAATGCTGAAGGACTAGAATGTTGTTCTAGGCCCTGAAGTCATAACACTGCAGATGCATTCAGGTTGCAATGCAGCAAAACACAGTAAAATACAACAATGGAGTTATATTTTGATTTTGGATATAGCTGTTTTAAAATTGTTTTAAAATTGTTTTAAATTGTTTTTAAATGTGTTAGATTTTAGCCTGTTCTTGTAAGCCGCTCCGAGCCCCAGGGGAGTGGCGGCCTATAAGTTTGAACCATAAATAAATAAATATTTTCTTTAGGCCAAAAGATGCAAAATACATCACACAAGCTTTTGAAGATATGGTTTTCCCTCCCATCAGACATGGCAGTTAAAAGCATTTAAGGGGAAGAAATAGAATGATAACAGGTTAAAAATCCGCCATGCACCTCTTCCAATCTAGCAGCAATACATACACAACTGACTGAATACATTCACAAGCCTGACTGAAAACATTTTTTTTGACTGAAGCAAATATTGCCCCATAGTGCAAACTGGCAATGGGTTATGTAACAGTTACATAGAAGAAGTAATTTTAGAATTACTTGACTGTGTGACAGGCAACACCTGCTAAAACTACCTCTTTTACGCAACCATTCAAGGTCCAGGAACCCTCTCATGTTTTCACTTTGGCAACCCTGTGCTCCAAGTCAAGGTGCATAGTACTAAAGAAGGCAGTGGCACATGTTGATGAAAAGAGGGGGGACCTCTTGACCACAGATGTAACATTTGAGACAAAATTTAGGCCTGTGATTCTAATCTGGTCACTTTTCTTCTCCTCTGTGATTTTAATATCTTTGCCTGATGAAGAAGCTGATGAAGCTTTGAAAGTTTGCATGATTCATTTTGGGCACATTCGCTGGATGTAGGAACTAGATCTCTTTAAGAGCCACTTCACATGACCAAACTGCACTATCACTACCTACCTACCTATATCTCACTCCCTATAAATATATCCAAGTTCACATTGCCAGACTGGTGTGTGGGTGTGTGCATGCATGTAGGCCCCTTCCACACAGCTGTATACATCCACATTGAACTGGATTATATGGCAGTGTGGATTATATTGCATCTCCCTCTCTTAAATAAGGAAATTGTCCCCAGATAAGAATTCTGTCAATTCTCTTTCACTCTCCAAATTTGTAGTCTTGCAGAGAGTGAAAACTGAAAATCTTTCACACTTTCTTGCTGGTATTAATCATTGTCAAGTCAGCCTCTACTTATAGTGACTCTATGAATGAGACACTTCTAAGTCACTCTGTAATTGACAGCCCTGCTCAAGTCTTGTAGACTCAGGGTTGTGGTTTCCATGACTATTATTTATTTATTTATTTATTTATTTATTTATTTAGAAGTTTTCTATACCGGCCTTCTTACCTCAACGAGGGACTCAGGTCGGTTTACAGCATATATAAAAATACAATCATATATAAGAACAACAAAGTGCAAAGTCATTACATATTAAAATAGTACAATACAGTACAATAGACTAAGTTTATCCATCTGGAATAGTCTTCCTCTTTTCCTACAATCTCATCAAGGATGATTGCCTTCTCTAGATGGTCAGCTCTTTTCATGATATGGCCAAAGTAGGACAGTCTCAGTCATGCTTCCTTTCAGACTCTATTTGCTCTAGGGGTTATTGTTTTGTTTTCTTTAACAGTCCACAATATTTGTAGAACTATTGTCCAGCACCACATTTCAGATGTATTCATGCATTTATTTTCTTCCCTGTCCAGCTTTCTTAACAATGCATAAAAATTGGAAATAGTGGGCATGGATAATCCTAACATGAGTACAGTGGGCCCTTTGGATACGAGGAATCAAGATATACAATTTCCAGAGACCACAGATAGTCACATTCCATGTTAGCAAATGGTGGCAATGTGGACTTGGACATTTTAATGGGGAGTGTGTAAAAATCTTATTTGAGTATTATAGTCTCATTTTGCCTCATCCAACAATAACCTGGGATTTGGTCAGTGAAGGCCAGCTGATTTAGAAATCTCCTACCATTGAGCTGCATGTCAGTTCCTTTGTATATTAAAGTAGTTGTATGCTTATGATAATACTCAAGATCTATTATAATAGACAGGAAGTACTTTTAGTGTCATCAGTGGAAAACCTATTTGACATTTAAAAAGAACAACAGCTAAGATCTTACGTTCTTGGTTCCCCTTACCCCTTATTGTCTAATAAAAGTACAGCTGTTGAAGTAATAATTTTTGTAGCAGGAGTATATCACAAGGATATGGTAATTTGGGTAATCATACTGAATGATGTTCTATAAAAGCAATATAAACCTTAATGCTCAGCGGAATGGTATGTTTAGAAATGGTATAGGTAGGCTTGCTGAAAGTAAATGCTTAAGTGCATTCCTGTGTGCTATTAACCAAACGTGCAAGATTTAAAGCAAAAGAGAACAAAGTTTGGAACTCTGAGTTGAAGCATATGGACCCCACTGATGGAACAAGGTTGGGGAAATGGTGGCCTTAGGATTGTGTGTGGACTTCAGCATCGTTTTTGTGCATTCCTTGCCCTGATTCCAAAAGTCCTATGTTGATGCAAGTGGGATCTGCCCCTTCTCAAGGCAGCTTGCTGCCTGAGAAAAGCAGCATATAAATGAAATAAATAAATAAATAAATAAATAAATAATAATAAAATGAGAGAAAAGAGTTGGTAATGCCTGCTACTGAGATGGGGCTACTGATAGATGATCTCTGAGAAAACATTGCTTCCCGTGCAAGAGAGGAAGGGATCCCCCACCTTCCCCACTTACATAGAGTCATTGTGATACTCACATGGCTTCTACTAATTGTAGTGCCTTTTAGAACTACGTGCTTTGTTGTGCTCTCATGAGCCATAAACAAGTTGAGTTGAGGAGGATTAGGCCTACACTGATTGTCCAAGCTATCTCACCCAAATCAGTTGGACTTGGAGGACTCTCCTAGAAGCTATGATTGGAGAAAATAATGGATTGACATTGGCAGCATTGTTGTCCTGCTGTCACTCTCCTTTCCTCTCTGCCACTTTCCCCTTTGTCTTTGTGAACTTGCTCCTGGTCCCTTCACCATTCATAGCAGTATGGCTGTGGTCTCTTTCACATTAACAAATTATGATACTGAATCCACTGTAAATGGGATCCTGTAGTCTTTAGTTTGGTAAGGCATCAAAGGAGCTCTCTGGCTGAGAATTCTCAAAAGTTCATGAAATTACAAATTCCAGGATTCCAGAGGATGGAACCATAACAAGTGAAGTGGTATCAAAATGGTATAATTGTGTAGTGTGAAAGATAACTATTTTGACAGAGCCAGTCCAATCCTGGTAAGATTCCACTTAGTTTACAAAATATGTTTACTTCTTTATATTGCTTGTTCTACAACTACCCAACCATTCCTATTGACTAAATGGGGGAAATACCTTAGGAAGAATATAGCTTCCCCTAGAAGCCAATGTAGTGTGGTGGTTTGAGCCTCAGACTACAACTGTAGAGACAACAGTGAGTAACCTTGGACATATAATTGTCTCTCAGTCTCAGAGGAAGGCAATGGGAAATTGAACAAATCTTGCCAAGAAAACCCTATGATAGGTTTGCCTTAAGGACATCTTAATTTGGAAATGACTTGAAGGCACACAACAGTAACAACCACACAATGGCTCAGGAGGGTAGAAGACCCATTTATTTCATTTGGACTGTATTGCCTGAGTCTCCTTTAAAAAATGTGGAGGCTATCTATTTGTATTTTTCCATCCCAAGTGGGAAAAAACATTTCATGGAAAAGCTGTGCAAAGCAGAGAACAGTAGAGGTGAAGAAAGAAACATAAGGTCTAGTCTTGAATTTTTGTCCTGGATGCCTAACTTGATGAGTCACTATCGCAGGACCATCTGCACTGGCTTCCTAACAATCAAGCACTCTGGAGGTTACTGCCTGATGTTTGATTTTCCCAGTGAAATATTTCCAGCATTCATTTAGAACTGTAGATGTATAATATAGTGTGGGACTGGAAGCACTTTAAAATATATACAGCATTTACATTCTCATTAGAATTATTGATGGTGTTTGAGAGCATCAGTATACACCAGCTATTCTTCTACTTCCACGTAGCAGAACATTCTACTATTGAAATACAGAAATAACATCTCAAATAAGACCCATTTATTTTAAATAACAACTGAGAAGCAATGGCCACTGTGGGGAATCCATAGATATCTTGCAGTCATCTGTTGCTTAAATTAGTTACAAATAGTTGCAGTAACCATTCACTGTGCATTACCCTATTATTTTGGGAATCTCTGTTTTTATTTTTGTTAAGCTTCTAGCCTTCATGGTGGCAGAAGATGCTAAGATGTATGCATGTATGAAGGAATGTTGAGACAGGCAACATATAAATTTCTAAAAGATTTTTGGGGAGCTTTATTTATTGATAACCTCTTTTCCCAATGTGGGACCCCAACTGGTTTAAACTATGTTGTTGATGATTATTTGTTCGGTCGCTTCTGACTCTTTGTGACCTCATGGACCAGCCCACGCCAGAGCTCCCTGACAACTGTCACTACCCCCAGCTCCTTCAAGATCAAGCCAGTCACATCAAGGATACCATCCATCCATCTTGCCCTTGACTGGCCCCTCTTCCTTTTTCCTTCCATTTCCCCCTGTATCATTATCTTCTCCAAGCTTTCCTTTCTTCTCATTATGTGGCCAAAGGACTTCATCTTTGCCTCTAATACTCTTCCCTCCAGTGATTAGCTGGGCTTTATTTCCTGGAATATGGACTGGTTGGATCTTCTTGCACTCTCAGAATTTTCCTCCAATGTCACAGTTCAAAAGTGTCGATCTTCCTTCGTTCAGCATTCCTTATGGTCCAGCTCTCTTATCCATAGGTTACTATAGGGAATGCTATTGCTTTAACTATGTGGATATTCATTGCCAATGTGATGTCTCTACTCTTCACTATTTTATCTAGATTGGTCATTGGCTCTCTTCCCAAGAAATAAACTTCTTCTGATTTCCTGTCTGCAGTCTGTGTCTGCAGTAATCTTTGTGCCTAGAAATACAAAATCTGTCACTACCTCCACGTTTTCTCCCTCTATTTGCCAGTTATAGGTGAAAACAAAATTTAGCTAAAATACTATATACTGTGAAACTATAGATAATTGCAAACTCTATTGAAATGAAGGACTTGTAGCTTAGGAATACCATGGAGTTATGTTGGAGGACCTAGAAAATGCCTAGAGAGGACATATTTTTCCAGAATCTGATAAAAGAAACCTTGTATACCAGCCCTGTGGATATGGGGGTCATACTGTACCCTTGACAGCTACTTTATAATATTTTGACTGTTCCTTTTTGTTTACTCAGCTATTTTACTCTGCTTTTGCTCAGTCTGCCTTGTCATTTTTACCTCCTCCCATTTATTCAGGTGGTTAATACTACCATTTTATTGTATTATATTAGAATTTAAATAATCTGTTATCTATAGCGTTTGAGATGCCCTGGACTTTGATTTGATGTGGGGCAGGTTAGAAAGAAATGTTCTGTAAGATTCTGCCTGTCAGTCCATTGTAAAAGCGTAAAGGAAGCGAAAAGAACTATTGTCTGAACTATTGTAGTCTGTCTGAATAAACAACCACGGCTTTCTTGAAGAAAGCACAGCTGACTGAGCTTTGGCAGTTGTCTTTTTAACATTTTATCTAATGAGCAACAACCCTCTCCTATCTTTGTGGGCCTCTTTCCTGAGCAGACACCGAACACTTCACGCCAAACTGTACGGCTGTTTTGCAATATGGATACATCTGTATGAGGGACACCAAAACTGATTTTCCTTAAAGTTTCAGCCAGCTTTTTATGCCCTTGCTGTCCAGAGGTGAAAGGCTAATGAGGACAAAAGAATTCTTGGATGGGAACAGGACATTTGGGCCCAACAAGTCTGCCCTTTTCATATTTATGACAACACACCTCTCTGCATTGTTAGTATATCCTCTGACCTTGCCCTCCTACATCAACATGTGTAGCCATCTCCTTACATTCTTTGCCCATTCTCTTGGGGAATGCCTCAATGTATGTGAAGGTGCAAATCAAATGTTTCTTGCTGAATGGATAGCTTATTTCTCCATTCCCAGATTTGTGTGCCAGATTTTAACTCATTAGGATGATAAAGGCTGTTAGCCTCCAACTGACCCAGTTTAACAGGGACAGTACCTTTTCCCTGTCCTCTGGAAACTGATATTTGCCTTTTAGAGATGCCTTGTGTGTGGTTTGATCATTCTGTCAGGCTGATCTTCCAATCCTAGATCTTCAGAAGTTTCACCTTCATGTCAGGAACGGATTAATATTGCCTCCATTATCTATATCCCCCAACTTCCTGACTCTGGGTGAAGCACCAATTTGATATTCTAAGGTCTTTGGTTCAAAAAGAAAAGATATGGATTCATGTTTTTAGAAGGATATGAATATCTTATGCTGTTTAAGTATATCTTTATAGCATAAATAAGTAACTTGATATGTATTCTAAACAAAAACATGCTTCATTTATGGTTCTAATCAACCTCCTAATGTTTTCTTTATGGCTGATATCAATGCAGTAAAGGTTTCCCCAGTCATGTCCAACTCTGAGGAGTGGTGCTCATCTCCATTTCTAAGCCGAAGAGTTGGCATTATCTGTAGACACTTTGAAGGTCATGTGGCTGGCATGACTGCATGGAGCGCCATTACCTTCCTGTCTACCTATTGATTGGCTCACATTTGCATGTTTTCAGACTGTTAGGTTGGCAGAAGCTGGGGCTAACAGCGGGAGCTCACCCCACTCCCCAGATTCAAACCAGTGATCTTTTGGCTAGCAAGTTTAGCAGTTCAGCAGTTTAACCCACTGCACCACTGTGGGCTCCGGCAATGTAGTAGTTGGGGCAAATATAAAGTAACAACATTTTTGTGATAATCGATGCTGTCTTCAGGAGTGCACAAGAATCATTGACTTTAGTGTTGAAACAAGGTTCTGGGAGGCCACAGTTCAGCCTAGTAAGTCCCCTGGTTAACCTAAGACAAGTCATATACTCTCAGCCTTGCCACAAAGGGAATGTCGAATCCCCTCAAATATTTGAACTATGCCACATTGAAGATGAAGTAGGCTACTCAAGAGGCTAGGATGTGGGGCAAGGGATTCCAACTTCAGAAAAAGAGATCTCAATTGAACATTAAGAGAAAGTTCCTGATGCTAAGAGTTATTGTACGGTGGAATGCACTATTTTATAATGTTGTGTAGTCTCTTATTTGAAGGTTTTTAAAGACCAGCTTGATGGCCATCTGTTGGGGGTCCTTTGATTGTGTCTTCCTGCATGGACGAGGATTGGATGTCTCTTACAACTCTATGATTCTGAGGCTCCTCTCACACAGCTGAATAAAATCCCACATTATCTGTTTTGAACAGGAGTATATGGCAGTGTGGACACAGATAACCCAGTTCAAAGCAGATATTGTGGGATTTTCTGCCTTGATATTCTGGATTATATGGCTGTGTGGAAGGGCCCTAGGCCTCTCATGCATAGAGTTGCCATAGGTCAAAGTCTTTGTTTGGGTTCAAGGCATACAAATCCATAGTCACAAAAACCCTGCAAAGCCAGGGAAAACAAATCAAAGTGGTTTTTCTCCTACAAAAATAAGAGTGGGCAAACTCTGCCCATCTAAGGGCCCTGGGTCCACACTACCATATATCCAAGTTCAAAGCAGATAATGTGGAATTTTATTCAGCCGTGTGGAAGAGGCCTTAATGACTTTAAAGGTACCTCTTCCAGCATTTCAGCTAGCTAGATCTGCACTGCTGTTTTACAAGTTCTTTAGACATCTCAGCCAATTGCCCAATGCTATGGAATCATGTGAGTTGTAGTTTTACAAGGTCTTTAGGCTTCTCAGATAATGAGTGCTGGTCCCTCACCAAACTACATTTTGAAAACAGAAATGTGAATATTTGTAAATGTTCAAATAGAACCTGGAAGACTTTATTTGGTTAAACAACAACTCCCCACTGTCGTGGAAAGCAATATTTGTAACAGAGTTCAAGAACACAATTAGAAACATGTTGTTGGCCATTGCTGCCACTCTCTATTCACAGCAGATCTTGATAAATTTAATTTTTAACCTGAGATATATTTTCTCATTTGATTGATGTTTGGTTGTTGTCATGTGCCTTCATGTTGTGGTTAAGGTAAAGGTGAAGGCTTCCGCTGACATTAAGTCTAGTTATGTCCAACTCTAGGGGGTAGTACTAATCTCCATTTCTAAGCTGAAGAACCAGTGTTGTCCATAGACACCTCCAAGATCATGTGGCCAGCATGACTGCATGGAACACCGTTACCTTCCCGCAGAATCGAAACCTATTGCTTTACTCACATTTGCACGTTTCCAAACTGCTAGGTTGGCAGAAGCTGGACCTAACAGTGGGAGCTCACTCCACTCCCTGGAGTCGAACTGCCAAGATTTCAGTCAGCAAGTTCAGCAGCTCAGCGGTTTTATTCGCTGCACCACCAAGGGGGTCTTTGTGGTTACCTTTAGTTTTTTAAAACAATTATATGCGTTGAGCAACTTTAATGGCTGCATTAAATTACCAGGCTTCACAAAAAGCCCAAGACCCATCATTTGTAACATTACTAGAGGGACACTCCAAGATTTTGGGTTTGGGTCCTGATATCTCTGGGTCTGGAGTGCTGCAGACCTGGCAACCCTGGCTGTCACCCAGTCGCTAAGCATTTCTACTAGCAAATCAGCCATCGACTCCAGAGTGATGCCAGATTTTACAGCAGTGTGTTAGAATAGCTTTTATTCTTGCTGCCTTCCAGGAATGGCTCATTAAAAAGACTAATCTCTGATCACCTTGAGTTGCAGCCAATCCAAGCTAGATTTACAAGGCAGAGTGCTTTCAGCAGAATTCCAGTGGATAATGCATCTGTTCAATAGGTATGATTAAAATCCTTATGTTTGATAAGAACCTAAGCAGCAGGTATAGAGTTAAAAAAACAACCAAACAAACAAACTAATGAATTGATCCCCATCTCACTCTGAATCCCATGAGACTGCCTGCCAGGTAAGGACTTCTGTCTAATCTATGCAAAAGATACAGATTAAAATATCAAAGCTGCTGAGGACATCACAATTGCCGAGGTCCCGGCCATGGTGGTGTAATGCCCCGCTACAAAGGCAAGATCCAAATCTGCGTCAAAAATGCTCCATCAGCAGCAGTGGGAATCAGCACCAGTCGGTCAGTTGCTGAAACTCAGACCTGGTCAAACAAAAAGCCTTTTCCTCCATTGCTGAGGGTGGGAAGATCAAAACAGGAAGAGACAGAGATTGAAATCAGGGACAAAAGTAAGCCATGGAAAGGCATTTATCAAGGACAACACAGATGGAAGCCAATAAAGAAGAGCAGGAGGCCCAGGCAAGACAGAAGGGTTTGGCTGACACAATATGAAAGGAATTTTTAATTGGCCCTAAACTATTGGCATTTCCGTCTTTGAAAGAACTGAGTTCCTGCTGCTGCCAAGGCCTGTTTTGATACAGGATTCCTGGAGAATGTTTACCTGTATAAGCTTTCTGCACAGAACTAGTCAGGTTTAAACACAATTTCAAATGAAATTCACATGTGGTAATTTTTAGCAACTTAGCAACACACACCTGCAGGGGGGCTGTGCATCTCTAATGGGTGTTCTGCATTCACTCTTGAATGAGTGCGCACATTAAACATTTGTGAAACTTTGCACAAGCAAAGTTTCCTCCATGTCTTATCTTCTTTTGTGTATAAAAACAGACCCAGGTCTGACATAGTGAAGAATAGGCATTGTTCCTTTTAAAATTGTATAGATATTGGGTTGCTGTGAGTTTTTTTAGGCTGTGTGGCCATGTTCCAGAAGCATTCTCTCCTGATGTTTCACCCACATCTATGGCAGGCATCCTCAGAGGTTGTGAGGTTGTATTGATATTGCTCAAAAGTAGGCTGCCATTGGAAGCAGCTACATTTGTCACAAGTGTCTCAAGACAAAAGCATCCAAGGATGCATCTACACGGACAAATTATTTCAGCATGACACAATACTTTAGCTGCCATAACTCAATACTATGCAATCCTGGGATTTGTAGCTTGGTGAGGCAACAGCACTTTTTGGCAGAGAAGACCAAAGACCTTGTAAATTTATTTGTTTATTTATTTACCCTATTTATACATAACCTTTCTGTACCCTGAAGGGGACTCAAGGCGGCTTACATATGGCAATTATTCAATGCCTTGCAACACATACAGACATTAAAACTTAAAATCAGTTGAGTTAAAATTAATACAAGTTAAGCATTTTAAAATTACATTCAGTATTAAAATCACACCATCCAAAGATTGTGCTCCAAGACCAATTCCATAGTCATTGCACATAATCCAGTCTATATTGTACTACAGTAGTTTCAGAAAGCTTGGTCCCAGAGCCAGGTTTTTACTTTCCTTCTGAAGGCGAGGAGGGAGGGGGCTGATCTGATGTCGCTAAGGAGGGAGTTTCACAGCTGAGGAGCCACCACTGAGAAGGCTATGTCCCTTGTCCCCACCAGTCGTGCTTGCGAGGAAGGCAGGACTGAGAGCACGGCCTCCCCAGAATATCTTAATCTCCAAGTAAAACTGCAACTCCCATGATTCCATAGCATTGAGCCATGGTAGTTAAAGTGTTGTCAAATTCAATACATTTGTCAAGCCCATCACTGACTACCTATTTAGAAGCAAGCCCTATTAACTTCAATGGAAGTTAGCAACTTTCAAATGCAGGTAATTTAACATATCCCAGTCATGGTTTTGAAAGTTTTCTTTGGCAGGGAGAGCAAGGGATGGAGAAAAAGAGGGAGCAAAGTAGAAGGATGGCTAGAAAAACAGAGGAGAAAGAGAAGGTGAGAGAGGATGAGGAAGGAGAGAAAGGAGACATGGCTCAAACTAGCTGGGAAGATTTCGTGAACTGTAGTCAAAATACTAAATTTTCTAAACTCTGTCGATGGATGAGTGGGGAACAGAAGTGGAAGGAGGGCTGATCCTGGATTTTTTTGCTTCCTGCAGCCCCCACAAAACATGAGAAAGTCTCCCTTTTTTGTAAGTTTGGGGGGATTCAAGTAAAATTCCTGTCAAAGTGTTTGTATTTCTAGAAGGCTCTCGATCCTCTGCCTGTAAGAGGAATGAAACAGTGTTGTGTGTGTATGTGTGTGTCAGCAGTCACCGAGGGATTCAACAATGTCTTCATAGAGTTATGAACAACCACAAAAGAGACAGGATTAAGGAGGTGTCCCCCAGTCGCTACTTCCAAGATTACAAATAAGCACAGTTGCTACTTTGGAGGGAAAAAGGCAGGCTGTAGTCTCATTCAGTTTAGCCCTAGCCAAACCTGCCCACAAAGAGAGCTGAATAAAGTTACTTTTTGAACTACAATTGAAACTTTTTCTGTCTTTACAAAAAATGGAAGATTCTTGACATTTTGCTTTAAGGAGGAAAAAAGGCCAGCCCTTGTTTTTACAGAAAGATTTCTATTTCCATATATTCACTCACCCAAACGTTTAGCATCGACCGGTTAGATTTCTTGCCAAACTACACAGACTGTACCTTTTGTTTTTAAAGCACAGAACACTGTCTAAGGCAAACATTTGCAGGATAACTATGATCATATTTCTTGACTTTTTTGGGGTCTGTGTATAAACATGGGCTTTTGTGCTGGCTTTTCAAGGCACGTTGGCTGGTGGAAAATGAAATGTACATATGCAAGGTTGGCATAACCTTCCAAACCAAACTGGTAGGATACAGGAATGCTGAGCCAGACCAAAATATGAGGTCAAGGAAGTTACGCTTATAATAATAGTGGTTATCTGTTTAATGTGTGATCCGGTGGCGACTGGATGTTGACCATAAGCAATTATGCATGCTTTCAAACCGGCTGCATAAAAAAAACCCAAGAGGATCTGTAGACCAGGCATAGAGAGCTCAGGTTGTGAGAAAGGGCAGCTCAACTTCCTTTTTTAATTGTTCTTTTGATTTGATTTCACCCATTTTAAAAAGCACCATTGAATGTCTCTACCAGGAGCACTACTGAATGTAACAATGTTCCCAAGCTCCTCCTTGTATCATGAATGTATGCAAAAGGTTTGCATAATGGTCTGATCCCCAGCAATGGAAACAGTCATGCCCTTGCATGGCTCTTGCTTGTTGCAGCGGCTCATATATGCTGGAGAGCTTTCTGAGGGATTGCGGCATCATCATCATCATCATCAATCACAGCTAATTAGACAGCTTTATGTAAAAAAGACTGAAGGTATCTTACAATTATTTCAATATTAAGAAGTAGAAAACCCAGTACTATATAAGCGCATGCTGCTACCATACCAAATCATGGTACTGTATATACTCAAGTATAAGCCTAGGTTTTAAGCCCCTCTTTTAGGCTGAAAAAGCTCCTCTCGGCTTATGATCAAGTCAAGTATTTTTTATTTTACTCTGTTATTAGTATTATTTTATTACATTTATTAATTTGCACTACTTATTATTGTTATTACATTTACATTATTTTACTCTATTATTATTTTATTACATTTATTATTTTATGCTATTAATTAGTGTTTTTATTACATTTAATATTTTACTCTATTGATTAGTTATCATTGTTTATTTATTTATTTATGATTTTTCTACCCCAGCTTTCTCGAACCCAAAGGTGACTCAATTTATATTTATATTTTACTCTATTTATTATTATTATTATTACATTTATTATTTTACTCTATTCATTTTTATTGTTATAATTACTTTTATTATTTTACTTTCTTTATTATTATTGGAAGGATATGTAAGCATATTTACATTGAAGAAGGTTAGAATAATGGTTTGATCAGAGTTGGACAGCCTTATCTTAAATTACAGTTTTATGTAAGTATTGAAAAACATTTAACCTACTGATGCCTCGATTAATGTAATTTGATTGGTATCTATTTTTATTTTGAAATTTACCAGTAGTTGCTATATTTCTAACCCTTGGCTTATACCTGAGTCAATACGTTTCCCCAGTTTTTTTTGTGGTAAAATTAGGTGCCTCGGCTTATATTCAGGTCGACTTATACTAGAGTATATACGGTAATTGTCAATTGGCAGAATTCACCAGATCAGGGAAATTGCTGATAAAGACCACTTACCCATCATCACCACCACCCAAACCTCTCTTAGGCCCCTTCTACACTGTCCTTATATCCCAGGACCTGATCCTTGATTATCTGCTTATCCCAGATTATATGCAATGGAGACTCATATAATCCAGTTCAAAGCTGATAACCTGGGATCAGATCCTGTGATATAAGGGCAGTGTAGAAGGGACCTTAGAGAAGGTTCTCAAAAGAAGACCTCAGGTGTTATTACTCTGAAGATTGGTTGTTATTGTTCCCTCGAGACCCGATATTGGGAGAAAGGTGGAATAAAAATAAAATAAATGTAAAAATTAAAAATAAAATTATTATTGCTAGTTCCAAATAGACTCATTAGAGTGAGTATCCCAGTATTTTTGGCTTTAAATGGACTCACTTTAGTTGAAATCATGGGATACTCCGGAGCAGTGGTGTTAAACCTATGACCCTCCAGGTGTTTTGGACTTTGGCTCCCAGAATTCCTGGCCTTTGGACAAGCTAGGGAGTTGGAGGCTCAAATATCTGGAGGGCCACAAGTTAGACACTTCTGCTCCAGGGTTTACTTGAAACTCTAGAGTATTTTGGGCTTTGGGGCAGTTTGGACACCAGGACCAGGTCTGATTTGGCCCAATCTCATGTCTACCACCACCATTCCTAGCTGATCATGGAGTTCCTTCTGAGTTTCTGATCTTTGTCTGTTGCATCTGTGGTGTCAGAATGGAGCACCCATATGACCAGGAAGATCATCCCCTTCCTAGTCATGCGTGTGTCACATTCCGACATCTTTACGTCTGATAAAAGCTGACTTGATGGAAGATAACAGCAACAATCCTTAAAAGTTTTATGTGTGTATATGCTTTCAGGTCACCTATTGACTTATGGTGAGGCAACCCCATGAATTTCACAGGGTTTTCTTAGGCAAGGTAGTTTTGCCAGTTCCTTCCTCTGAAATATCGTAATAGCATCAAACCACAGTCATTATATCGTTAGTGTTAGATTGCTTTATCTAAAAAAATATGTTGGTGTCGTACAATTTAATATCAAAAGTTTTTAAAATAGCACTTTGAAAGTGAATGGCATTATCTTTAGCATTAGTCTTTAAACTGGGGTGTTCCATGGTTTCCGGGCTGTATGGCCATGTTGTAGCAGCATATTCTCCTGACATTTCGCCTGCATCTGTGACTGGCATCTTCAGAGGATCAGTCTTTAAACTGTTAGTTAGACAAGGCAAAGGGAAAGCCTCAACTATCATGAACAGTGAGAAAAAGCCGGTGTGTGTGTGTGTGTGTGAAAGAAGCATTATAGAATTAGGTTTTGTTTCATGTCAGGAGCGACTTGAGAAACTGCAAGTCACTTCTGGTGTGAGAGAATTGGCTGTCTGCAAGGACATTGCCCAGGGGACGCCCAGATGTTTTACAATCCTGTAGGAGGCTTCTCTCATTTCCCACAAGAGAAGCTGAAGCTGACAGATGGGAGCTCACCCCACTCCCCGGATTCAAACTGCTGACCTTTTTGTCAGGAGTCCTGCCGGCACAAGGGTTTAACCCATTGTGCCATCAGGAGCTTCACAGAATTGGGTGAAAAGCAATGAATGGAACTGAGAAGTAGGTGTAAATGTGGGATGCTCACTTGCTAGATGAAAGGTCTCAGATTCATTTGTTGACATCTGCAGGTAGGATTGGGGCAGGGGGAATGGGGCTCTACCTGAAACCAACTTTGTTGATCTTGGTGGACCAATGGCTTGGCTGGGGACCAGTTATCTTTCTGTGTTTCTTAATAAGAGGTTTTAGGAATATAAAAAGCGAGTGAGACTGTACAATCCACCTGGCATGGCTGACTGAAACAATTGAAATGGAGTGTTTAAATGGGAAAAGACTGCAAGGCCAGGTAAGTAAGTAGGAATAGATGAATGTACAACGAATTTAATTACTAGTTGCATAGAATAACAAAAGGAACAGCTTTACCAAAATTCCTGAGGGGACAGTGACACTCAGAAGATAGAAAAGAGACATGTTTTTGAAAAAATAGATTTGAACAACCCAAGACAAAGCTTCTGTGGAGTTGGGAAAGTGTCCTAACTGCCGAAAGGGCATGGCCTGGAAGCCAAGAGGTGCACCATGATGAAACATGGCTGGGAATGCTAGTGGTGCATGCCTGAAGTAGAGGATGTCACCTATCAATTCAGGAGTAGGGCTGTAAAGCTTTGCTTTTTTTGGATCACACACAAGAATGAAGTGTTTCAAAGCTTGCTTCCTGTGGAGCATGATAATTAAATTTTGTTATACTTTTCAATTATTATTGCATTTTGGGATTTTGTTGCAATTTTTAACAACAAAGTGCAATGATTTTGCAATTTTGCAAAATATGCTTTTGGAGGAAAATGTCTTTCACATCGCCAATTGGTTTTGCTATTGTTGCTGATGTAAGAAAATGCTGGCCTTTTTGCTCGTGTGGAGTGAAAAAAAATATTGTGGTGGCTATCATTTTTTCCCCCACCAGTCATCGTGCTGTATCAAAATAACTTTTCTGGTAGTAAATGGTATGAAAATTTGTGCATAATGATTTACAGCATTACTCAGAAGGGCAAATGGAACATAATATAATCCTAGGCAGAACTTGGAAAGTTACTTTTAAGAAGTAGTTATTTACAGTTGTATACTTACCAACTATAAATAACTACTTATTTATAGTATATAAATAACGGTGGAGGCAGTGGGTTAAACTACTGAGCTGCTGAACTTGCTAACTGAAAAGTTGGTGGTTCGAATCTTGGGAGCATGGTGTGCTCCCCTGGTTAGCCCCAGCTTCTGCCAACCTACCAGTTCAAAAATATGCAAATGTGAGTAGATTAATAGGTACCAATTTGGCGGGAAGGTAACAGCGCTCCATGCAATCATGCCGGCCACATAACCTTGGAGGTGTCTACAGACAACTCTGGCTCTTCAGCTTAGAAATGGAGGTGAAATGGACACGACTAGACTTAATATCAGGGGGAAATCTTTACTTTTACCTATCACCTTGTTAGCAAATTCTTACTTCTTGAGCACACATATTTAAAACAATTTAAGATATAATATTTTTGAATATACAGAAAGTTTCTATCTATTATGTGCATTTATTTTTAAACCTGCTTTGGGCTACTTATGTGCATTTTGTCCCAAAGTACATCAGCTTATAACATCCAAATGTTTAAAGTAACTGATAATATTTACTTGTTAGAGAGTATTTAGGGGTTGAGAGACAGTGTTAGAAGAATTGGTTTCAGTATTGGATCAGCACTCTGGGAAATTATGAAAATCTTCCCAGTAATGTTGGGCAAATCATATTCTCTCAGCCTCAGAGGAAGATGGCAAATCTCGATCCCATGAATATTGTCAAGAAAATCCTGGTAGTCCCTCTCATAGACTTCAAGACACAATTTGTGGGAGTTTAAGGTGTAGTTAAACTAAAACAACACTGTAAAAGACTCTTAGCAGCTCAGCAAGTTAAACTGCTGAGATGTAGAACTTGCTGACCGGAAGACTGGCAGTTCGAATCTGGAGAGTGGGGTGAGCACTCATTGTTAGCCCCAGCTTCTGCCAACCTAGCAGTTTGAAAGCATGCAAATGTGAGTATTTATTTATTTATTTATTTGCTTCATTTTTATACCGCATTTTTCAGCCCTTAACAGGTGACTCAATGCGGTTTACAGTGCAATTAAAACACAACAATGCAACAACGGGATCGACGACGTCGATCCACAACAATTAACAATCAGACAGGACAAATCAACAAACAACATATATAACGCCTCAGTTGAAATCAGATCCGTTCTCATAGTCGTTGTGCCGTTCCTATGTTCCATTTACCGTCTTCCTTGATTAGTTGCATTGCTTAGCCAAATGCTTGTTCGTAAAGCCAGGTCTTGACCATTCTCCGAAACGTCAGCAACGAAGGTGCCTGTCTGATGTCTGCCGGCAAGGCATTCCATAGCCGAGGGGCCACCACTGAGAAGGCCCTGTCTCTCGTCCCCGCCAAGCGCGCCTGTGACGCAGGCGGGATCGAGAGCAGGGCCTCCCCAGATGATCTTAATGTTCTAGTCGGTTCATAGGTGGAGATGCGTTCGGAGAGGTAAGCAGGGCCAGAACCGTTTAGGGCTTTATAGGCTAAAGCCAGCACCTTGAATTGTGCCCGGTAGCGGATTGGCAGCCAGTGGAGCTGGCTCAGCAGAGGAGTGGTGTGCTCCCTGAGTGCCGCTCCCGTTAGCAACCTGGCTGCCGAGCGCTGGACCATCTGAAGCTTCCGGGCAGTCTTCAAGGGCAACCCCACGTAGAGCGCGTTGCAGTAATCAATCCGGATGTAACCAGAGCGTGGACCACCGTGGCCAAATCAGACTTCCCAAGGTACGGGCGCAGCTGGCGCACAAGTTTGAGTTGTGCAAATGCTCCCCTGGACACCGCCGAAACCTGGGGTTCCAAGCTTAGCGAAGAGTCCAGGATCACACCCAAGCTGCGAACCTGCATCTTCAGGGGGAGTGTAACCCCGTCTAACACAGGCTGTAACCCTATACCCTGTTCGGCCTTTCGACTGACCAGGAGTACCTCTGTCTTATCTGGATTCAATTTCAATTTGTTCGCCCTCATCCAGTCCGATACAGCGGCCAAGCAACGGTTCAGGACCTGAACAGCCTCCTTAGTAGTAGGTGGAAAGGAGTGACCGAGTTGGACGTCATCTGCGTACAGATAACACCGCACCCCAAAACTCCGGATGATCTCTCCCAACGGCTTCATGTAGATGTTAAATAACATGGGGGACAATATTGAGCCCTGCGGAACCCCACAAGTCAATGGTTGTGAGGTAGAGCAGTTGTCCCCCAGCAACACCTTCTGAGTACGATCCTCTAGGAAGGACCTGAGCCACTGCAGAGCAGTGCCACCAAGGCCCATTCCCGCGAGGCGTCTCAGAAGGATACCGTGGTCGACGGTATCGAAGGCCGCTGAGAGGTCCAGCAGAACTAACAGGGACACACTCCCCCTGTCTAGCTCCCTGCGCAGATCATCCACTAAGGCGACCAAGGCTGTCTCGGTACCATGTCCCGGCCTGAAACCAGACTGTGCCGGATCTAGATAATCAGTGTGTACCAAGAATACCTGGAGTTGTGAGGCCACCACACGTTCCAGGACTTTGCCCAAAAAGGGAAGATTGGAAACAGGCCGATAGTTGACGAATTGAGTGGGGTCCAGTGATGGTTTCTTCAACAGCGGTTTTATCACAGCTTGTTTTAAGCTGGCTGGAATTTTGCCTTCCCGAAGGGAGGCATTAACCACCACCTTCACCCACTCGGCCAATCCCCCTCTGGCCTCCTTTAGAAGCCAGGATGGGCAGGGGTCTAGGATGCATGTGGTTGCCCTCATTCCTCCAAGTATCTTGTCCACATCCTCAGGTTTCACCAATTGAAATGAATCCAACAAAATCGGATAAGCAGATGCTCGTGTTACATCCTCTGAGACTGCCGTTAACATGGTGTCCAGGTCAGAGTACATTAATAGGTACCACTCCAGCAAGAAGGTAATGTCGCTCCATGAAGTCATGCCAGCCACATGATCTTGGAGGTGTCTACGGACAACACTGGCTCTTTGCCTTAGAAATAGAGATGAGCACCAGCCCCAGTGTTGGACACAACTAGAATTAATGTGAAGGGGAAACCTTTACCTTTACCTTAAGGAACCAGAGAGGGTTTTTTTTAACATCTTGATTACCATATTAAATGAATTGCTTTACTTTCTTGCTTCTTAAAATTAGCTATAGCTACTTTCCTACTTACACATCTGCATGCTACAGATAATTATTGGTCTGTGGTATGAAACATACACTCTTGTGTGTGCTTACCAGTTGGCCATCTCCCATCTTGAAACTTCTTGGGGCCCTTCCACACAGCACTATATCCCAGAATATCAAGGCAGAAAATCCCACAATATCTGCTTTGAACTGGGTTATCTGAGTCCATACTCAGATAATTTGGGATTTTCTGCTTTGATATTCTTGGATATTCTTGGCTGTGTGGAAGGGCCCTTGGCTACAACATCAGGCCTACATTTGAGTTTTTTCTATTACTTTACCCATCCTCAAAGTAGTGGAAGTAGTAAGGTGTTGTTGTTGTTGTTGTTGTTGTTATGGCCCTATGAAGAATTCTGGTGAACCTTCAACATTGTGGTGGCATTTGGGTGTTCCCTAATGAAGGCATGGCCCAGCTGTGGATTTGCACCCGCTCCCTCCTCCCGGCCTGGCCAAGCACAGCGATCTTTGTTTCTGTTCTGATAGCGACATGCCAGGGCTAATGATGCATGCAGTGACTGTAGTCTCCTTTACCTCTTTTCCCCAGTAGCACATCTATAAGAGTCCAAACTAGATGAGATAGTATCATAATTTGGACTCTAATTTAACCTGATTTTTTTTAAAAAAACGGAGTACGATGATTTTTTTTCTATTTTATGAGACTCTATGGGACACACACACACACAGAAAGATGCTTGGATTGATTTGTAATCAAATGCAGACATTATACTCCTGTTTGAGTCGCCAGATCTTCCCCTGATGTGAAGAGTGCACATGATTTCCCCTCCTTGTTTATGTATTTGTGCCAAATCGGTGGTAGCGTTAAAAAGCCCTGGTGTCGAAGGATCTATCATATTACTGAAGGAGAAAATTACTATTATAATACTTTCTCCTCTCGCTTCCCTCTACACGGTAATGCCCTTACACCTTTTTCCTTTCCAGGCTTTTTGTAGCATCCTAAACAGGAGGATATTGAAGGGAGCTGATGCCGCTTTGATCCTTATGCTTGTTGTCAAAGCGCTTGGGAATGAAGAGACTGTTGGCTACAATTGACTGTGACAATTAGGAGATGATCAGAGCCCTAGAGTGGAGCACTTAAAGGGTAATTTACATGTCAGTTTGTCGAATAAAAAAAAAGATATTCAGCTAAGATTTTTCCCCCTGCCCCCCTGCTCTCCCCCTCTCCCTGCCTTGTAAACTGCAATTTGTGCTCTGGTAAAGAGAGGAAAAAAAAACCTCTGGCAGAGGAGTTAGGATAGCCATTTCCATTTGAAAAGAGGCAATCATAAGGCCACTGCTGAGCCTATTGTCCACTAAAAATGCTGATTTGCAGTCAGAGAGTGAAAGGGGGGGGGGGCATCGCTACAGAGAACCTAGCACACAAGGTAACACCCTCCCCTGTTTTGGTGGCTTTCAAAATGTGGTTTAAAGGACTTGCTGTACCTACAATCCCTCACTTGCTATCAGTCTAACCATGTTAGCAAGCCTGAATGTCTTTTGTCACATAACAACAGCAACTTTTTAAAGAAAGATGTCAGCACTGAGAGGAAGGAAAAGGGAAAAGGCCAGTCCACTAAGTCAGGTTGGATACTTTTCCTGCCTGTCTGTTTCACCCCATCTTCTCTCCCCCACCCCTTTTGCATGCATTTGTGTACTGACTCCATGACAGTTTTGCCCTTTGCAGGCTCTGTTCACAAAGCCCCCTTCCTCACACTGCTGCCTCCATGCTTTTGCACACTTCATTTTACCAATGCATTCCCAGGAGGGCATTTTCCACACTTTTCCACACGCATTTTCCACACTTACTACCTCATCATACTAGAGAATGAATCCACTTTAAATCCGGTTTCTGCCTCCTGCAGAATTGCAGGGTTTGTAGTTTAGGGAGGAGCCTTTAACAGCCTCAGTAAGCTACAAACCACAACATTTTGCAGGAAGCAGAAACTGGATTTAACGTGGATTCGTTCTCTGTTATGTTAGGCAATCCCTCGTAGTTCGAGTAGGATTGTCATCCAAAATCAGTGCACTGGCGGTGGAAGGCAGTCCTGGTCGGGGTTGGCTTGACACACCTTCCTCTTGGCACGTTTCTCTCTTTCACCCTCCATTTGTGCCTCTTCAAATTCTACAGCACTGCTGGTCACAGCTGACCTCCAGTTGGAGCTCTCAAGGGCTGGGGCTATGTTCTCAGTGTCTATGCCAGAGTTTTTAAGGTTGGCTTTGAGCCCATCTTTCAATCTCTTTTCTTGCCCACCAACATTTTTTTTTCTGTTTTCCGTTCTTGAGTTTGGACTAGAGCAACTGCTTTGGGAGACAGTGGTCAGGTATCCAGACAATGTGGCTGGTCCAGCAGAGTTGATGGCGGAGGACCATCATTCAGTGTGATGAGGTCAAGGGGTGGGAGGGATATTGCACCCTAACACAGCTCTTGCCCAAGAACACTGGCAACTCCCTAACATGTGGCTGAGTCAAGGGTAGGTATGATATCCATTGTACCTACCATCTACAACTCATAGAATTTACATAGCAGCTTGAGAAAATTAACTCTCACATAGCCAAGGCCCAGGACCAGGATTTCAGTGAGGCCTTCTTGGATTTTAGCATCAAACTTAAGACTGTTGTTTCTAAGTTTTTGAAATGGGAAACACTTAATACTGCACTTTAGGAAAAAGAAAGCAGCTGTATCACATCTTGCCATCAAGAGAAGAAGATGATGATTTGCCACATTCTCAGAAAGCATCTCCCTTACCCAATGATGATGAATGCTCAAAGTTGAGGACATTTGGTTGCTGTTGTTTTATGCCTTAAAGCTGTTTCTGTCTTACTTTACGGCAGGGGTTCTCAAACTGTGCTCCGTGGAGCCCATGGGGCTCTGCGGATGATAGTGAGGAGCTCCATGGCACCATGGTCCTTCCCACCTCCTCCTCTTTCATCCTCCTGTGAAATGCAGGGAAATTAAACTTGTGAGTTGCTGGAAACAACAACAGCAGCAGCATCATCCCAGGGCACAGACTCTTTCTCCCCCCCCCCCTCATAGCCCAGACTATTTTCCTTGCCACTCAGATCTCCCCCCCCCCCCCGACTTTCTTTGCTGTTAGGGGTGCTTTGATTGTGCTTTTCCTGCATGAAAGAAGTGGGTTGGACTGGATGGTCTTAGGGGTCTTCCACTGAAATGTTGTTAAGATTATGTTGGTTAAAATTGTTCTTCATTTAAATATTGTATTGTTCTTTCTTTCTTTCCTTTTTTTTGTTGCACTGTGTGAATTATTTCACACAAGCACCCTCCATCCATCTGCCACTGGCCATCTCCACATACACACACATACACTCTCTCTCTCTCTCTCTCTCTCTCTCTCTATATATATATATATAAAATAATATATAAACATTTCTTGGGGCTTCATGATAAATTTTTGCTTCAAAAAGGGCTCTGTGGCTGAAAAACTTTGAGAACCCGTGCTCTAGGGTATGGGGCCTTCTCGGCAAGATTTGTTTTGAGTGGATTTGCCCTTGCCTGCTTCTGAGGCTGAGAGAGTATGACTTGTCTCTGGCCACCCAATTGGCTTCCATGGTTGAGTGGAGAACCAAATTGTGGCCTTTCAAGTCCAATGACCTCATCAGTCAGATTGCCCATTGTGTGCTGCTTGCTCTTCCCTTTAGCCATGGAGCCCATTTCACAACACAGCAACTTCCTGCCAGGCTCCATGGCAAAAGAGGAGAGCAAGTGGCATACTTTGTGGCCATGGCAACATGGGATGCTTCCCGTGTTGTCCTTGGAACAATAGGGGGAAGCTGGGCAGCAACGCTTCTCATGAGATGGGAGGAGAAGTAAATTAGGTGATGTGGGACATGGAGGAACGGTTCTCCATACCCCCTGCTGTGACCCCATGGATTTGCCACAATGTGTGGCAAATCCATAGGCCTTCGTGATAAGATCCTAGTCTAACTGGGCCTGCATGGCCTGTGACCTTCCAGGTGTTTGGGCTTCAGCTCCAGAAGTCTTGACCATTGGACAAGCTGGCTAGGCCTTCTGGGAGCTGGAGTCCCAAACATTTGGAGGGCCACATGTTTTACGGCCCTGCCTTAAACCATTACATCATGTTATTGTGCACATAGCTCACTTTCCATTAACTCCAGCTCTTGGAATCAAGGGCTGTACCTGTATACTTTCCTTCTGCTACCTGAGGCTAGCCCTCAGGTACTGCAATTGTGAGTTAAATTAAGCAAAGCAAGCAGAGGAGAGAAACCATGTATGTGGCGTACACCCTTCAAGCACAATCCCACCGCAGAATCCTTTATATTGCAAAGTGAAATGCTCCCATACAATTTTTAAAGGGACAAGGAACAGGCAAAGAAAGAGCTCCTTAGGGAAGGCCATCTTACTAGCCGCTGGGCTGGAGCCAAGCAAAGGAGGTGCTGGTTTCACATGTATATCCTCCAAGCCAAATTTCCTCTTCTGCTTAGAAAACTCAATACATCCCATCTGTTCATGCAAAGTCACTTCTGTCTCATGCAGGGAAGCTCTTCCAACTTCCCAAGAGCTGTGTCCATCAAGGCAAGCAGATCCATTGATCAGGCATAGGTGATTTGCATCCAGATGCCAGTTTCTCCATCACGTAGCTCAGTGAGGAACAGAAAGAAATAGCAGAATCCATATTAGGTCAATGTCTTTATTTGGCCCAGGGCAAGTGAAACCAAATGGCCTGAAGGCTAGATAGTAAACAAAGCAAGGATCAGTATGACCATGAAAAAGTCCCCTTTGTCATCCCAGTCCAACCCAATTTAGCAACTGACACAGAGAGAGACACTCTAGAAAATCTTAACTGTTAACAAAGTCTTAAATGGTAGCAACCAGTTCAGACTCAACCTGAGCCATTTCAGTCTTTCCAGGATATACATTGTGAAGGAAGCTTTGTTGCTCTACACTGGCTTCAGAATATATTCCACTGAGTTAATTTCAACATCATTGTGAAGTTAATGTTTGCATCAGCTGCTTGTTTTTTTTAACTTTGAATACCTGTGGGTTTCTTCCCACCTCATTTGCTGGATATGTCATATCAGCAAAAGAAAAAAAAAGGATGCATGGAAAGAACAAGCAGGCACATTAAGAGCAAATAATATAATGGAAGTTGGGAGTCTGGATGGCTTTTGGCTTCACCAGTATCTGCAGAATCAAGGCAGAGTAAATGTGTATCAAAAAATCAGCCACAGTAGGAGGTATCCGTCTCCCAGGTAATGGCTAAATGACAAGCAGATGAGCCGCCATCGTATTGATTTAAGCATTTCGTTCCAGCCAGTCACAATTAACTTTGATTTGTTTTTACTTTCCTCTTACAGGTTTGCATTTAAAGCACTCTGAGAGCACTAATTGTATAAAATTTTACTAAACTGCACATTCTCTTTCTGGAGAGGTAATGAATGAATGAACATAAAAGCTGGAATTTATCTGAGATTTGAAGCAGGAGAGTCTTCCAGCACTTTTTTCTCTGTGTGAAATTGGAACTGAAGGTGAGTAGCAAAGGGAAACGGAGCTCTTTGGAGAAAAAGGGGGGAGTGGAGCAAAGGAAAACCACAGTAGACTCCATCTCCTCTGTGTAACAACATCGGCATTCAACTCCCTTGCTCTAATAGCTCCACTGGCTACTGGTCTGTTTCTACAATTAAGGGGCTGACTATGAGTTATTAAACTATAGGGCAGTGGTTCTCAAACTGTGGGCCGCGACCCTTAGGCTGGCTGGGGTAGGGTTGTTAATGGGGAGAGCACAAGAAGCTTTGTGCTCAGAAACAATCGTATCCATCATATTCTGTATAAGCATCACTTGAGAAGAGTCACATCAGCAAATATTAAACAAGTGGTCAATTAAAAAATAAAGTAAATAATATCATGAGATGAATTTCAAAAATGTGCAGTAAACGCTGACGTTATTATTTTGTATTCCGTTAGGCATTGAATTTATTTATACATAAATGTGAAAATGAAAGCATGTACACTAAACAAACAGAAATACTCGTCATTTATATACTATGCTGAGTGGAATATGTGTGCAATGTCCACGTGTAGAAGGGAAGTCACAGAAATAAAAAGTTTGAGAACCACTCCCATAGGGTTTAGGCTATCTAAGCAACTCTGGTTTCCTTTGTGAGCCTGCTTAGACCTTGAGATTCATAAGAGAGTCCACTCTTTCCACCGCACTACAATGCAGTTTGTTGGGGGGGAGGGGGGGACACAAGATAGGGCCTTCCCAGTGGCTTCTCCAGGGCTCTGGAACTCACTCCCAAAGGAGGCCAGAATGGATTCCTCTTTGCTGTCTTTCCGTGACAGGTCAAGGGAAATTGCCCCTAGATATACACAGCAGCAATGGAAGTCCAACATTACTTGCCTCAAGTGGGGTAAAATATCTGAGGATATCATAACACTTGGACTTGGTAATATCAACTCTCCTGAAAATCCACCTGGCATGAAATAGTTGAGAAAGCCTCCTATCTCATTGAATAATGCACAACTTCCCAAACATTTCATTTTGTGACACAGTAATTCAGTTGTACTAGCAGATCAGAGATTAAACCAAACCCTTGTAAGAGACAGACACATAATGGTAAAAATGAATTTTATGAGGCTAGATTGTATCTCATGAAAACCTTCCTATTATATACTGGTTGCTTCGTGCCATTACTGCTCAAGCAGGGAGCTTTGAGACAGTAGAACAGAAGCTCTCCGAAGCTCTAGGTGCTCTTACTGCCTACTACAGAGATAACCAGCTGATCCCTAAGCCATCTAAAACACAGACATGTGCCTTTCATCTCAAGAACAGAGAAGCACCCCGAGCTCTGAAGATCACCTGGGAAGGAATCCCACTGGAGCATTGCAGCGCACCCAAATACCTGGGAGTCACTCTGGACCGTGCTCTTACCTACCAGAAGCACTGCCTGAACATCAAGCAAAAAGTGGGTGCCAGAAACAATATCATACGAAAGCTGACTGGCACAACCTGGGGATCACAACCAGATACAGTGAAGACATCTGCCCTTGCGCTGTGCTACTCTGCTGCTGAGTATGCATGCCCAGTGTGGAACACATCTCACCACACTAAAACAATGGATGTGGCTCTTAATGAGACATGCTGCATTATCACGGGGTGTCTGCGCCCTACACCACTGGAGAAATTACACTGCTTAGCCGGTATTGCACCATCTGACATCCGCCGGGAAGTAGCAGCCAATAGTGAAAGGACCAAGGCAGAGACATCTCCACCTCATCCCATGTTTGGGCATCAGCCAGCACGTCAACGACTTAAATCTAGAAATAGTTTTCTAAGATCTACAGAGACACTCGCTGGAACACCTCAGCAAGCGAGAGTCCAAAAGTGGCAGGCTTAAACCCAGAACCTCAACCAATGGCTGATACCAAATGAGAGACTCCCTCCTGGGCACACAGAGGACTGGGCGACTTGGAAGGCGCTGAACAGACTGTGTTCTGGCACCACGAGATGCAGAGCCAACCTTCAGAAATGGGGCTACAAAGGGGAATCCTTGACATACGAGTGTGGAGAAGAGCAAACCACTGACCACCTGCTGCAATGCAACCTGAGCCCTGCTACATGCACAATGGAGGACCTTCTTGCAGCAACACCGGAAGCACTCCAAGTGGCCAGATACTGGTCAAAGGACATTTAACCAACTACCAAACTCACAAGTTTTGTAATTTGTCTGTTTGTTTGCTTTGTTCTGTTAGAAATGTAATATAATGGACTGGTTGCTCTGACACGACAAATAAAATCCTATTATATATTTAAACATATTTGATTTATTGCTTATTTCACCTAGACTCAGGCTTCTCATTACGTTTGTGTGACACACCAACATGTTGCAACACACAGTTTGGAAAGCTCTGAACTAATGCAATGTGTGTGTGTAATATTAAATTATAGTACGGTTAATGATGGCTGGGGCAGGCTTCCATGTAAAATGCGGTGGCCAATCAGTTTAGCATTTCCATCCATACTCCAAGGAAACTATCCAGGGTGCTGAACCCTGACTCTCCATAAAGGTCTAGCTCCTTGGATAGCTTCTTTGTAATCTGGAATGAAGCCCACAGTCAATTCACCACCCCTCTCAAATGGAGCCTATCAGCAGCATGGTCCAGGGTTGAAAAGAGACAGAAATGTCTTAAAAGGAGCTCCAACCATTCATCACACTTTACTTCCATGTTTACAACTGAAAAGCAGGTGTGATGGGAGCCAGCAAAAATTTCCCATCCTGTTTCATTTCCCAGCCATCAGCAGTCTCTTGAATCCTATGGAGTTTGATGCAGAACCCCATAGGATTCACTGCATCACTGTCTCTTGTATCATATGGGGGTTGGAGCAGAACAAAAGGATTCCATAGAAAGAAGTGGTTTTAAACTGGTGTCCATCTCCTTTAATGTAAGGGGTTTTGGGCAGGGCAAGGGAACTCTTGGTTTTTGGATATGCTTGTTTCTCCTGATTAAAAACAAAAAAGCAATACTGACCTTGTGATGAATGTAAAATTAATGTATTGCCAGCTCTTAAGTTTCCACATGTGAGTGTGATGGGGATGCAGGACATGAAATGGGACTGCTGACAGCATAAGAGGAGCAATTCCCTACTTTTAAAGGGATGGTCATCTATGCTTTCCCCTCGCAATGTGATGAGGCGGTAATAGTCTATCTCTGTGTTTAGGATGTTCATATTACAACATGTGTTAATCTTTGTTGCTCCAGCTAAAATTCTCCTTGAAAATTGCCATCTGCTTGATAAATTCAATTGGAGTGAGAGAACTACTTTCTATTGGCACCAATGGACTCTGGGGAACTCATCTGAGTCTCAAGAAATAGATTCAGTATCCAGTGTCCCAAGGTCAAAAATCACACTTTAATAACTTCAACAGCAGAAGTGATTAATAGAACACTAATTCATGTTTTACAGCATTGATGGTATACATTTTTAAAATAATCTGACCTTGAACAAATACCATCTACTTTAGTCTTTGCATCTACATACCTATATAGGCAATAAGAGAGCCCAACAGGAGAAAAATGTCAGAAAATTTGGAGGTGGGAGGTTGTCAATATTGCCTATAACAGTGGTTCTCAACCTATGGATCCCCAGGTGTTTTGGCCAGTTTAGCAGCTGTTAGGTTTTCTGGGAGTTGAAGGCCAAAACATCTGGGGAACCACAGGTTGAGAACCACAGGTCTATAACCTTGAGAGATGAGGACTCCCTCCCTCCTCCTTTTTTTGAACAAAATAATACCTGAATAGCTGTGGTGTTGTTGTTGTTTAATACCTCACTTTAATTTTAGTTTGGACCTCAAGGCAGTTGACATAAAATAATTACAATACAGTTACAAACATATTTGGCCTATTATGTGGCAATAGCTATGCTGATCCCCAAATGTCATGGCTACAGCTTTGATACAATATAGCGAATTTCCAACCTTGCTATTGCATAGTTGCTATTCTGCATCCAACAGTTCAGGAGACACAATGGGCCAATTGACATGGCACAGCCAGTCAAAGCTCTGTGGGAAGCCATGCTTGTGGTGTATGAGCTGCCTTCTGGTTTTTTCATGGTTGCAATGAGAATGGCTAAAGAGCTCATGGTGCTTTGCTCCGTTGTTTATCATGTCATCTGAAGACACATGCTTTCTCTTCTCTATTTGTTTTTAATCCGACAAAGCAGGGAAAACATATCTCACAAACCACAGAAAAAATATTTTTTTTCTCTGGTTTACTGGTGAGAAACAAACCAGTGAGCAAATATGGTGTAGCAGTTTGATTGTTGGACTAGTTTCTTGGAGACCAGGATTCACATCCTCCCTCAGCCATGAAAACAGTGGCCTTGGGCAAGGCACACCTTCTCCGCCTCAAAGGAAGGCATTGGAAACCCCCATCTAAACAAATTTTGCTAAGAAACTCCTGTGATAGGTTCATCTTAGGTAAAGGTTTTCTCTGACATTAAGTGTAGTCGTGTCTGACTCTGGGGGTTGGTGCTCATCTCAATTTCTAAGCCGAAGAGCCAGCATTGTCCATAGGCACCTCCAGGGTCATGTGGCCAGCATGACTGCAGCGGTATCTATTGATCTACTCATATTTGCATGTTTTCAAACTGCTAGGTTGGCAGAAGCTGAGGCTAACAGAGGGAGCTCACACTGCTCCCCGCATTCAAACCTGAGACCTTTTGGTCAGCAAGATCAGCAGCTCAGCACTTTAACCCACTGCATCACCGGGGGCTCAGGTTCATCTTAGGGTTACCATAAATTGGAAATTTCTTGAAAACATACAAGAACAACAATAACAAGGAATCAGGGTAGAGTGGCAGCCCACATTCACACAAATGATGGCAGAAACCTTCATGATTTCTTTTGTTGCTCCTGTTGCAAATGGGAGTGACTGAGAATTCCTGATGCTATGTTGTTCTACATATGTTTTTCTGCCTCTCATTGGTTCTTTTCTGCTTGTAATTTAATTCCATCTATTTTCTTCTTTAGGTCCCGTTTGATAATGCCTTCGTGAAGGATGTCTCCTTTCTTCTTTTTCTGGTGTCTGGCTCACTTAGTTTCATGCCATTTCGTAATAAACACTCTGTTTAATGTTTTTGTATCTCGCCACCCTCCTTTCGTTATATAGATTCCCTTATAGATTGGAGGTGGCATTTCAATAGAGAAAAGTCTGAACTTCACTAGTAGGGTGGAAGACATTTGATTTACACAGATTAGGAAATGGCTATAAACTGCTTTAGGCCTTGGAAGTGTGGAAGTGTGGAAACTTAGCAGAGATTAGAACATCTCATTTACCGTGTGCTATTGTTTCTTCGTAAAGTTGAATTTGAAGTAAAACTTAAGAAACTCTTCCAATTTACTAACCAGTTTCCAGCTGGGGCTGGCAGCAGAACAGCCTCGCTTGGAAATGGCAGAGCCCGGTGAGGAAAGTCTGTTCTTATTCGACTTCCAACAGGGACTAGAAGTTGGAGAACTAAACATCTTAGCACACAACCTGTTCCTGTGAGATTTCCACCCATTTTAGCGGGCTTGGGGCCAATTCCTCATACAGTAAAAGAGGTAGAGAGGGGTGCAGTTATTTTACAGACTCAGGCAACCAGAAATATGCACATGGCAGTTTAAACATTTCAATCGTATGGCAGAGTTTGGGAATTTTATTTTTCGGACTACAGCTCCCAAGCTACTTTGGGCAGCCACCAGCTGGTTCTTTGAACTGTACCCTTTCCCAGAACAACCTTTTTCAGCCTGCAGTACTATGATTGGAAATGGGAATTAAATTTTTAAAAATAAATATTTAGCTCAATTCTGCAGTTTTCTATAACATATACCCACAGCATTACCCTTGCCCCTAGTTCTTGCAAGTGCAAGACCTTCTAATTATGTTTATGAGGCTTCCGTTTTGACACACAGCTGGAAGCATAGGGGAACCGCTCCCCGTTGCCCATATCTGATGGAACATAACTGCCCAATGAGAAAAAAATAGTACATCTAACTGTGATATGCTTTCAAAAGTGGTGTGGAGACCTTCAAATGCAAGGAGGCCTAAGAGGAGCACCGCACTATTCTAAATGAAGGGTGGCTTAATTTGGGGATTAGAACTCCTAATGGTGCAGTGGGTTAAACTGCTGAGTTGCTTAACTTGCTGACCAAAAGGTTGGTGGTTCGAATCCGGGGAGCGAGGTGAGCTTCTGCCAACCAAACAGTTCAAAAACATGCAAATGTGAATTGATCAATAGGTACCACGTCTGCAGGAAGGTAACGGTACTCCATACAGTCATGCTGACAACATGATCTTAGAGGTGTCTATGGACTACGCTGGCTCCTTGGCTTAGAAATGGGGATGAGCACCATCCCCTGAACCGGACCCGACTAGACTTAATGTCAAGGGGAAATCTTTACCTTTATTTTAATTTGGGGATGCGGGCAGACCAACACTCTCATGCTACATTTGTGGTGGCAAAACACTAGAAAACCTCCAAGAACAGCAACTCAGCTTTTAAACAGCATCTTACTGAAACACACCTGAACATACCCGTTTCCCAAAACTCTTGTCCACTTCTGGTTTTGATTTATTTTTGGTGGTTTTGAGGGAGAGCACTTTTGGCAGTGTTTGCAACTGAGAAAAAATCCCAAGGGCTAGAAACTGGTCCACCAAACTTTATTGTTGTATAAACCTCAGAAGAGGTATAGAAAGGTCAGAGAAGATGTCTATTTAGCACAACTGCATGTGGGTTGAATTACAGTGAAGGGGAAATTGGGTTTCACAAGAGAGACCTAGGTTTATCATGTGTTCTAGCCCATTGAGAATGTGTTTTAAAGCCAACGTTTGGGTTTTGTCACTGTGATCTAATAGTGGATTTACACCAGATGAAATCTGGGCCCTAATACCTCCTTTGTAGCTAATTATTAATTTGTTCAGTGTGTAAGTGAAAAGAAAAATATGTTTTTAATTAAAAGAGCCTGGGAAAATATAACATGTTTTAGTAGCATTTGTCATTTAGCTGACAAACAAACAAACAACAATTAAACTTTACATTTAGTCATCTGTGAACTATGCATTTGAGAAACCTAATTCCGTCTTTTTGCCATATTAAAAAAGCCACCATAGAAGATTAGTTGTACTTATTATTGAATTGTTATTATTGTAAAATGAGATAGGATGCTTTTTGACAAGAAATTGGCCAATATTGTTAAATGATGTGCTAATTGCTCAGATGTCCATATGCTAAGTCCCCTTGAAGGTAGAAAAACTAGTCTCACTATTTTATGTGTGTTTGTGTATGTGTGTGTGTGTGTGTGTGTGTGTGTGTGCGAATTCAAAGGTTCCCAGAATGGAGAGATTATAACCCATAAGGCTTGGAAACCTCCCAGTAGAGCCTCACGGCCAAAGCACTCCAATGCAGTAGAATCACTGTGTTTCCAGAGCTCAATAAACTATGTGCAATGTATGTTCCACACATGTTCATATGCATGAAAGAGAAGATTATCATAACAAAATAGGGGCCAACCTTTTGTCAGGAGTGCCACTAGTCTCATCTGAAATATGTCAGAGTGCCACTTCATCACTGTATGCAAGCCAATATATGTAAAATCCCATACTCAACATGAGTGGTTTTGCCTGTAGTATGTTGGGACAATGCTGGAGTATAATTATAGAGCAGAAGTGTTTTTCATGGCAGTTTGGAGATCTGAACCCTGATCTCCCAGAATCTTGGGTAGATCTACGCTGATTTGGTGTGTCCTCTATTGGATTGGCCCTGGTATGGGCCACACAGGACGTTTCCAATGCACTGCAGATCAGGGAGACTCCACCACCCAGCATCACCATCAGCACCACTAGGCAAACAAACTTCCTGCCACCCCCCACTCCGCACTCTGTGTTATTTATTTATTTATTTACAGGTTTTATATTCCACCCTTCTCACCCCACAGGGAACTCAGGGGGGATTACAATGCACATATATATGGCAAACCTTCAATACTATAGACATAAAACATATATAGACAGATGCAGAGGCAATTTAACATTCCAGTTTTCTGGCTTCATGAGGGTATGCTCGATTCCGGCCACAAGGGGAGCTGCTGTTTCACTGTCCACTTGTGTCACTGAGTCCTTGATGGAGTACTTCTTCATTCTTATGCATGCTGCTGGAAAGTTTTCTTGATTAATTTTTATTAGGTATAAAGAAAAATGTGTAAAGTTTCCAGGTAAAGAGGGGGGACAATTGAAATAAAGAAAGTAGGAAAGAATACAAAAAACCAAAACCAAAAACAAAAAAACAAAAAAACAAAACAAAGAAAGAGCGAGAAGAGAATAAAATAAAATAAAATAAAAATAAAAATATTTTAGTTCCAAGACTTCCTTCTAGTTCCTCACGGGTTCAGCTTTGAAATCCAATCGGGTTTCCATATAACTTCTTTTAAACCAGTTATGCTATATTATTCTTAACAAGTACATGTATTACTTTTTTTCCTCCCCCCCCCCCCCTTATACTTCTCCAATTGTGTCCAATCTGTTTGCTTGATCAGGTTGCCTGTGTTTCTCTTTAATAAAAAGCTTAATTTATCCATGTCTTTAATTTCATTTATTTTTGTTATCCATTGATTTCCTTCTGGAATTTCCTTCTGTTTCCAAATTTTCACGTACACTATTCTTGCAGCTGTCGTTAGATATGTAAACAAAACATCTTCATTCAAATTCAATTTGATATCCTTGTCTATGATTCCTAGTAAGTAGTATTCCGTTTTTTTTTTTTGGAAATCTTTTTGAGAGAATTTGTTGGCATTCTTCATGAATTTGTTTCCATAAAAGTTTTTTTATGGTGTCGTAAATTAGTTAAATTAGCCTCCCTGCATAAAGCGATACCTAAATTTCCTACTCGACAGATGCAACTGTCTTTCAGGCTGCATAGCTCAATGGCAAGCTACACTATCAATAGTCAGGAGCTTACTCCAACCTGGGCTGACTTTGAACTCATGACCCTTCAGTCAGTAGTCATTTAATGTGGCTGGCTACTAACTAGCTGCGCCACAACCTGGCCTGCAACATGGAGCTTATCTTTCCATTGTAGTGTGTAGTGACATCGATCATAGTGATGGAGCAGCCTGGGAAGGGAGGGAGAGAGAAGATCCAAGTTGTTCTGTCCAATGTCACTGTACATAACAGTAAAAAGTAGGAGTCGTGTCATGGGTGGTGACTACTGCAACATAGAGGGTGAGGGGAATGGTGGCTGCCATTCCATGTTCCTGGACTGCCCAAGCCTAGGAGCCATGGGATGGCAGTGGAGGATAGTTGTGGCTAGTTCCATTTCATAACCAGCCCAACTGTTCCCACAGGTGCAAAGTCAGTCTGAATTCTGGGCCAGAAAGCAGACTTGCTCCCAAGTTTGGGTAACATACGGCAAGGCCTCATTAACCTGGATCAGCCTCATGCAATGTTAGACCACTACAGAGCTCATCTAGCAAAATACCGATCCAGGTGATCAGAGTAGATGTGGCCTAGTTCAATACTCAAACTACTATAACACGCTGGCATTCACTATTTTCACTAGGGTTGTTTTATCTAGACAAATGTGGTCACTTGAAGAGGTTCTATTCACTTCTCTTGTAAATCCCCCCTTTTAGTTATTGTTTTACCTCTTTGCTTCTAACTGGAGGAGAATATATTTTCTATCTTTTCAGGCTTCCAAAACAAGCGTTTCCACATGGTTGTTCTTTATCTTGGGAATATCCTTCAATTCCTTTCAGATCTTGCATTTCTTTTTCAGGACTATGTTCCCCAATCTTACCTTCTCCAGACAGGGCTTCTAGAAAGTTCTGCTACACTCCCCCCCCCAAAAGCCACACAGATGTTCTCCTTTGGTAGTTTTGTTTTATGGGTTCTCTTGCGGGGCTGAAGAAGACAGTGAAGAAGACTTTGTGGATTTACTAACTGCAGAATGCCAGGTGTAGTGGGGATCGAGATGACCTCTAGATTTCCGTTTGGGATTTAGCTAGTAATTCACAGGTCAATACAAATGAAAGAAATGTGAATTTATTGGGTATTCACGCAGCGGTTCAAAATAAATTCTGATGTTTTTTTACACTCAGAAGAAAGACCATACACTGTAGCATGCAGCATGAATGAGATGATTTGGGATCCACTTCTGTTTCCAATTCTTAGCTAATGTTTAAGTTGAAGAATAAATTATCTTTGACATTCTATATCCATGGAGTGCAAGTGTAAAAGAGAAAGAGCGATTCACTGAACTATTAATAATCACTGTGAGAATTCTAGTATGTAAATATAGCATTGGAATTCAGAAGAGTTCCCATTATTTAAAGTTTTAAGCCTACTGTGGTTAAATGGCTTTTATGTGAGCTGCTCACACTTTAATGTACATTAATTTGCTCCTCTTCTCATTAATAGGTAATTGTTTCTATGTTGCTTCCCATGCAAGGTATTCTTCAGAAGGCAGAAAACTGAAAATGCAGCCTAGCACAGCATCTTAGATACAACTGGCTATGTTAAACATGCGGCCAAATATGGTTTAATTTGTCAATTTATTCTTTTTTTATCTATGACATGTCATTTTCTTTAGTTACTGAGTGTTGTATTACTATCTTGTTTGTGTTTATTCAGAGATCACTATTTTGAGAAAAATATAGAAGAATGATAACATACTAATTAAATACAGTAGTGTCTCACTTATCCAACATAAATGAGCCAGTAGAACGTTGGATAAGTGAAAATGTTGGATAATAAGGAGGGATTAAGGAAAAGCCTATTAAACATCAAATTATGTTATGATTTTACAAATTAAGCACCAAAACATGTTTTACAACAAATGGACAGAAAAAGCAGTTCAATACATGGCAATGTTATTTAATAATTACTGTATTTACAAATGTAGCACCATAACATCGCAATGTATTGAAGCAGCTGTGGATCCGGGTGGGAGGCATCCTGCGTTGGATAATACAGTGTGGGATGAGTGAAGGTTGGATAAATGAGATTCTACTGTAGTACAAATTAACAATTAAGTTTGATGTATAATTCTCCAAAGGATATGTATAGAAAGGCCGCAGGATCATAATTTTAGAAAATGACAATATGTTTTTATTTATATTTTAATATCCGTTTTAGTAAAAAAAATAATACAAGACAAGAACACTAATGTACAATGTCACGTAGAACTAGAAGACTTTAATGCATACTTTACCCCAATTTATTGTTCAAAACGTTTAAAAGTACTGATATACAGTACAGTGGGAAGGACAATTACGATGCACAAAATAATTATGGTTTTAATGAACAGCATTAAAATGGACCAGCATTTTTTAAAATCAAACATACGCCCCCTAAGTATCTCAAAAACAGTTGATAACTAAACTAAGTTATCTAGAACACCAAACGGTAGACAGAATGAAGATATTTTTATCACATTCTTCAGGAAATTGGTTGTTAGTGAACATTTATTAATTTCCTTCATTTCTCAGTGTGTTGTAAGTATTGCTCAAAAACACAAAGCTTCATTTCTCAGACCAATACCAAACAATCTCTTTCATGTGGGTATTTATAATTTGAGGGACAATACCGTCCATCCTCTGTAGCCACATATTGTGCATCCATGGATTCAATCATCCATTACTTCACAATATTCACACACACAGTTCCAGCAGGTGAACCTTGCTTTTGCCATTTTATATAAGAGACATCATTTTATTATGTTATTGTATATAATGAGACTTGGATTTTGATATCCAAAGTGGATCTTGGAACCCCAATGAATAGCAAGGGTCCTCTGTATGCTCCCCCCCCCCCTTTGATCATAACATCTGCTCTACAAATCTTTTAGTATTGTGGCATGCATGTTCACAACACAACTCTCTTTATTTGCGTAGAAAGACCCACAGTTATATACTTTTCTATAATTATCACCAATTGTTTTTAGCATGAATACGACATTTGCACCTGGCCTGCCGAATTTTATCAGCACCTCCAGCATGGCATGCCACACACATGACTCAGCAGGTAACGTTTCAAAAGATATATAGCAGAAGATCCTCAGCTGGTGTAAACAGACACAGCACTATCAAAAATCAATTAATCTCTTTCAGCTTGAGGCAGCTCCAAGTGCGACTTCAACATTTACTTACAGATTTTACTGACTACACCTCAGCAAAAGGCCTTTTGTTAGGGAACCTTTGTTTCATACTATCTGTAGAAAAATAATGTCAAATGGAAATGAAATTACTGTGACTCTTGAGTGACATTTAAAGAAACAGAAATGTAGAAGAAACCCTGTAATATTAAGGAAGAGCTCTCGGTGGCACAATGGTTTAAACCATTGTGCCCGCAGGACTGAAGACTGACAGGTCAGAGGTTCGAATCTGGGGAGAACGTGGATAAGCTCCCTCTGTCAGCTCCAGCTCTCCATGCGGGGACATGAGAGAAGACTCCCACAAGGATAGTAAAACATCAAAACATCCAGGCATCCCCTGGACAACTTCCTTGCAGACAGCCATGCAGACGGTAAATTCTCTCACACCAGAAGCAACTTGGAGTTTCTCAAGTTGCTCCTGACACGATTTTTTTTATTAAGGAACCATGTCCTGATCATGGACCGTAATAAAGTCTTGTTGTTGTTTATTAAGGAACCAAGCTAACATCAAATAGAAAGACTGTCGTATTTTGTTGCCGATGATGTGGAAGCAGAAAATGGTAGAGATGATCTTCTCCAAGAGGATGGCTTACTACAGGATCCATCTGCAACGTGTAAACATGTCATCAATCTTCATTTCATATATCCAAAACATATTGCCTAGGTCCATACTTGTTTTTCAACGCAGTGACTGAAATCTTCCCAAGATGCTGTTTCACAAATGCAAAACCCACACATTTCTCATTTGGAACTGAACGTTTCTGTTTGAAAGTTTGCTCAAGAGCTCAGGCTGCTCCAGTGACACATCAGCTCTCCTCCCCCCCTGCTCTATTCTTCTGCTACCTCAATTCTTGTGTTAGGAACACAGTTTATTAAGGAAAGAAAAGGGGAACGAGCTTTCATGTGTTTTTGATTTCTACCTTTGGCATTTGCTGTCATTTCCACCATGCTCTGGACTGACCCGTGTACATATTTTGAAAACACATTTTAACACTTAAAATGTTAATATGAGAATACTTAAAATCTGAAAGAATTTGATTTGTAAACCCTTTGTCGTTCAGCAAGGAGAAGGCTTGGTGGGAAGAGGAAAAGACTCCATATTTTTGAAACACACCGCCTCTATGATTGAATGTAGCAAGAAACACTTTTCTCATAAATGGTGGTTTAATTCCCAGTGAAAGTTTGATGGGAGAAACATGGTCGTTTTAGTTGCACTTAATTATATGTTTACCTCCCACCCTGCCTGCCCAAGTTTTGAAAAAAAGTTACCTTAGCTGTGAAGCTCGGCAGTAGTCTTTGCCTGTCATTTTTAATCAGGTTGTTGGAGGTAATTTTTGTTATGCCCCCTCATTACTGCCTTGTTTATCAATAGGTGCGCCAAGTGTCACTAGCTTTTCTCATCAAGCCAGGTCTGACAAAGAGCTGCAGCGCATGGGAAAGAGGCAGCTAGGTGAAACTAATGCCATAGATGTTTGATTCATTAGGAGCTTATTGTTAACGGGGATGTCTGATTGTAAAGGCTCAGTCAAGCAAAAGAGTGCAGAGTAATCAGTTGGATTTATAGTTTGCTGGGCTCAAAAAAAATCAACACAAACCTTTGGGATATAGCAGAAACAGAGCAGGAGGGGGAGAAAATCCCCTTTGGGCAGCCCTAACCTGAGACCTGCCAAATAAGGTCATGCAACATGAAGGTTGCCTGTTAGGTGATGGGAGATATAGGAGGATTAAAGCCATATGGCACGGCCTATCATACCTTCTGACTTAAGATAACAAAGCCAAGCCTTGTGCTTAGCTGGTTTTGACTGACATCATCAATTTTATTTTATGTTGGTCACCTCCGGTAACAGGGGAAAAAATGTCCCAGGGTTGATAACACAGTCCTTTATTATTTTTTTCCCTCAAAGTATTAAGATGCCTTACAGCTAGGGGAGGGTGCGCGCTGTTGTTTTTGTTGCCTTCCCCCTACTCTATATATGCATTTATCTCCCAAAGAATTAGAGGCTTGTGCTTCTATCAGCCATCCCCCAGCAACTGTCAGCCTCTTTCTCTCCGCTCCCCGCCCCCCCGCCACAATCTCTCTTGTTTTCCGTTCCTACCTTGCAAATGAGAGACAGACTTATTCAGAACCAGATGTAAGGTTCCTACAGAATGAGCGTAAGCTGTTGTACTTTAAGCCTAATGGGAAGTTTTATATGCAAGGGCCTTGAACTGATTAGTATAATTCCCTCTTTAATACAGCTGTCCCTCCAGATTAAGGTAAACCAAATGTTGCAATCAGAGATTAGTGTACCTTGCCAGTTATTAACATCCCCGGTTGCTCAGTAAGCACGTCAGACACTAATGCTGTGTATTTATTTGCTACTTCCACCCTGTAACTTGAACTTCTGCACCTGTCAAAGCATTCCAGAGTAGAGAAAGAGAGAGAGGGAGAGAAGGAAGGAGAGAAGGAGAGAGAGAAATCAGGCTGTATATTATTGGAAAGCAAAAGTTTTTATACCTGTACACCTGTTTTATTTTGTCAAGAGTCAGAAAGATTTTCCCTTCCTTCGTCTTCTTTTCCCCTTTGCCAAAACCACCAGGTGGTTTAATCCTCTGCTTGGCTGGGTTTTATGAAGGAAGACTTTGTATGCAAAACCGCACTTGTGACTCTCTGATGCCATTCCTCCCCAAAGTGGAGCTGTTCCCTTAAAGGGTATTGTTTCTTTCTGGGTTTTCTTTAATGCAAGGGAGTTTTAAAATAATACAAAAAATACTGGACAAAGGGCAAAAAAGAAGTCGAAAGTTCTCCTTCTGAGCAGAGATCAGTGAGTAGTGCCTCTCTTTGCAAAGGTGAGTCACACAGTTGTCTCATTACATTTGGCAGGATATCCTTTCCATCAGCAACACAGATGTCAAAGAGGACAATGTCTTGGCTATGGCAGATAGGTCTTTGCTTCTTCCTCCGCCTGAGCAGATTTTGAAGATTACCACATACAACTTTTTTTTTCTCAAAGCAAGAACACTGAGGAGGCTGGGATTAGTGTGTATATGCCTGAAACCTGGTTGCAGCTTGAGTATCTTATTCCTCACCCCCAAAATCAATCTGCTTGACAGATTATGTTCAAATGCAGCTGATTTAGTGGAAACATTAAGAAAGGTCTATGTATAGAAGCAAATAGAGTGGTGCAGAGGGTTTTTTTGGGCTATATGTGCCATGAACATGTGTGTGGCGTGCGTGTGTGCGCACATATGCCTGAGTGTGTGAAATCTGGAAGACACGTCTTGCAATGGCAACAATAAAAACAGCAGATGACAAATATTAAGAAAACATGTTCCTGTTCTTTTCAAAAAGTCAACCATGGTACTGTTTAGATAGCACATTAAATGTTACTGTTCCTACAAATGGTGTGACAAGGATCACACAATAAGAATTCAAGATACTTGAAGATCTTGTAGCACAACAGCTTGTTAAGCTCAAAGCAAGTCCAGGTCACATTTAAAGGGAGGGAAACACGAGTTTTAAGGGGCAGCTTGGTACAGTGATTTGAGTGTTGGGCTAGAATTCTGAGGGGGCAACAAGATTGTACAGTTAATGTAGTTTGACATTGTTTTAACTGCCATCGCTCAATAATGTGGACTCATGAGAGATGTACTTTTACAAAGTCTTTAATCTTCTCTGCCAAAGAGTGCTGATGCCTCACCAAACTACAACTCCCCGGATTCCACAGCATTGAGCCATAGAAGTTAAAGTGGTGTCAAACTTCATTAATTCTATGGTAGATGCATCTTGAAAGACAAAGGTTCAATTTTATTTATTTATTTACAGTATTTATATTCTGCTCTTCTCACCCCTAAGGAGACTCGGGGTGGATCACAGAACATACATATGTGGCAAACATTCAGTGCCATTTATACACTTACAAGACAGATAATTGTACATAGATAGAGGTATATATAGGCTTTCCTCATCTTCGACATCCTGGAGGCTTGTGCTCGGTTCTGGCCATGGGGAGGTGCTGTGGCTCCATCTTCCTGTCAAAGAGCTTGTTTGTAAACTTCCTCCTTGATCAAATCTCCAGCATTTTTCTGGCATTTGCTTATGGGTGCCTTAATACTTCACTGCTTTCAAGTGGTACCTATTTATCTACTCACATTTTCCTTTCGAACTGCTAGGTAGGCAGAAGCTGGGCTAAAAGCCAGGAGTTCACCCTAACCCAGGCTTTGAACTGCCAACCTTTTGAATGATAAGATTTACTGCAGCTGGTAGTTTAACCTGCTGTGATAAAGCCTGGCACCTCCTCAACCATGGAAACCCATGGGAAGATCTTGGGCAAGTCACATTCTCGCTTTCTCAAAGAAAGACAATGGCAAACCCACATTGAGCAAAACTTGCCAAGAAAACCCTAGGATAGGGTTGCCTTAAAAACACACACCACCAGAACACTGGTTTCTGCACTTTTATACGACGATACTATATTCAAGGGGGCTCACCCTGAAGCACATCTACATAAGAGCATAATGTTCTACTGAGAGTAAAATGTCCTGGGAGCACCCCAATTTCCACCTCCCTCTTGTAAGTTTACTGCCTGCTATATACAGTCTGCCCACTGCAGCTTAATTGCAGATTTTTTGAAAAGGCCAAAAAATTGAAATAAAAATGTTCATATCTCAGGAATTATGTCTTGCAGGCCACTAAATATGCTAATGCTTTATCCTAAGCAGGGATAAAGTTCTTGCCATACCACCCAACAGTTGGGTGGGACGTGCTGCCAAGTTATTGTTAATTGTTCAGCCGCCAATGCCACATAGCAGTAGTAAGCTTTACAATCCATCTTAATTGTCATACTCACTTCAGGTTTGGTGATAAGGCACAATGTTCAGTTTGAAAGTGACAGTGTTGACAAGCAGGGGGGGAGGGAAGGGTGTGGGCCCGGGCTTGTGGTTCTGGAGGGGTTATGCGCTCTGACCTGCCGTACGTTGATATGGACAGCCTATAAGGGGATTTGAGTTGTCATGGGGTCCCCTGGCAGTTGAATAGAGCCGAGTGCCTGTCCTGCTTTTTCCTGTTAGGATCCTGACACGTGGAGCATTGATGAACTCAGCAGAACACTGAATAGGAGCTTTTTGGCAGCTGAGACACAAGGGCTAAGCTGCAGGTCAGAGATAACACCGCTGCAGAGATCTCCTCGTGCACACAGTTACTAGCATGCTGTCTCCGTTCCTGAATGCAGGAAACAGCTCATGTTTAACATGCTCCATTTTCAGGGGCTTGCCTTTCCCTTTTCTTCTAAAATGGATCAGGCTGTTCAGCTCCCTTCTTTTCTCTCCACCCTCCACCGCATTTTATCACTACCTTTGCTTTTTTTAACATCAGAAATACTTTTCAGGAAGTTGGAGTTAATCTTGCTAAGGAAATGATAAGGTGAGCCTTCTATCCGCTCTACACACTGTTCGTTCAGGGACAAGTAGAAGGATATGACTGGTTGGCCAACTAGGCCTCCTGTACACTTTTTATATATTTTTTTTAAAAAAGGTTTTCCTTTGCTTTTTCCTTTCTCATCACTTAGAGGCTAGACTTGCCACAATTCAACTTCGGGAAGGTGGGTGCGGGCAATTGCCAAAGATTTTAAATAGCAGCTGGAAGAGGAAGGAAGTGTTGGGAAGGTTGTTGTTCATTCGTTTAGTCGTCTCCGACTCTTCGTGACCTCATGGACCAGCCTACGCCAGAGCTCCCTGTCGGCCGTTACCACCCCCAGCTCCTTCAAGGTCAGTCCAGTCACTTCAAGGATGCCATCCATCCATCTTGTCCTTGGTCGGCCCCTCTTCCTTTTGCCTTCCACTTTCCCCAGCATGATTGTCTTCTCTAGGCTTTCCTGTCTCCTCATGATGTGGCCAAAGTACTTCAACTTTGTCTCTAGTATCTTTCCCTCCAGTGAGCAGTCGGGCTTTATTTCCTGGAGGATGGACTGGTTGGATCTTCTCGCAGTCCAAGGCACTCTCAGCACTTTCCTCCAACACCACAGCTCAAAAGCATCTATCTTCCTTCGCTCAGCCTTCCCTAAGGTCCAGCTCTCACATCCGTAGGTGACTACAGGGAATACCATGGCTTTGACTAGGCGGATCTTTGTTGCCAGTCTGATGTCTCTACTCTTCACTATTTTATCGAGACTGGACATTGCTCTCCTCCCAAGAAGTAAGCGTCTTCTGATTTCCTGGCTACAGTCTGCATCTGCAGTAATCTTTGCACCTAGAAATACAAAGTCTGTCACGGCCTCCACGGTTTCTCCCTCTATTTTCCAGTTGTCAATCATTCTTGTTGCCATAATCTTGGTTTTTTTGACGTTTAGCTGCAACCCGGCTTTTGCGCTTTCTTCTTTCACCTTGATTAGAAGGCTCCTCAGCTCCTCCTCGCTTTCGGCCATCAGAGTGGTGTCATCTGCATATCTGAGGTTGTTAATGTTTCTTCCAGCAATTTTCACCCCAGCTTTGCATTCATCCAGGCCCGCACATCGCATGATGTGTTCTGCATACAAGTTAAAAAGGTTGGGTGAGAGTATGCAGCCTTGCCGTACGCCTTTCCCAATCTTGAACCAGTCTGTTGTTCCGTGGTCAGTTCTGACTGTTGCTACTTGGTCCTTGTACAGATTCCTCAGGAGAGAGACAAGGTGGCTTGGTATGCCCATCCCACTAAGAACTTGCCACAATTTATTATGATCCACACAGTCAAAGGCTTTAGAATAGTCAATGAAGCAGAAGTAGATGTTTTTCTGAAACTCCCTGCCTTTCTCCATTATCCAGCGGATATTGGCAATCTGGTCTCTCGTTCCTCTGCCTTTTCTAAACCCAGCTTGAACATCTGGCAACTCTCGCTCCATGTATTGCTGGAGTCTTCCTTGCAGGATCTTGAGCATTACCTTACTGGCATGAGAAATAAGGGCCACTGTACGGAAGTTTGAGCAGTCTTTCGCATTTCCCTTTTTTGGTATGGGGATATAAGTTGATTTTTTCCAGTCTGATGGCCATTCTTGTGTTTTCCATATTTGCTGGCAAATGGCATGCATCACCTTGACAGCATCATCTTTTAAGATTTTAAATAGTTCAGCTGGGATCCCATCATCTCCTGCTGCCTTGTTGTTAGCAATGCTTCTTAAGGCCCATTCAACCTCACAACAATTCCCTTTGCTTGTCTCTCCAGAAAGATCAGGTGAATTAAGTCATCAGCTTTCTTTAAAAAAACTTTGATGTAGTCTGGTTGGCACAGAGTTCCGTCTTTGAAGTTGTTTCAAATTCAGCCAATTCTTTTGCACCATTTCCAAATGAGAAATAATAAAAGCGAGACTGTGAGCATTGTCTTCTGCTAAATGATGTCAAGCCAGCATCCTGTGTTAACGAAGACAGTGTAAAAGTTTCTCTCTGGATTTGGCATTAGGATTAAAATCACATTTCTTTTTCCAATACTTTGCATAAACGACTCAGAAAGATTGGTTGGATGCTCAGGCACAGAAGGAAATTCTTTTGCAACTGCTTGTGAAAATGTAGGCTGGGACACTACAATCAGATACCTGAAGTCTATTTCTAAGCCTGGCAACCTTTACAGTGCAATCAGTCTGTTTTAAGATGAGGATACATGTTACTAGAGGCCTATTCACACTACACAGTTATAGTATTATCATTTCAGTTTAACTACCATGGTAACAATTATGGACTTAAAGGATCTGAAGGTTTGTTACTGTGTGCCATTGAGTTGCTTTCAACTTATGGCCAACCTAAGGCGAACCCATAACAGGGCTTCCTTGGCAAGATTTATTTAGAGGGGAGTTTGCCATTGATTCCTTCTGAGGCTGACAGAGCAAAATGTGCCTAATGGGTTAACCCTGTGGTGCGTTGACACCAGTGGTTCTCATCCTGTGGGTCCCCATATGGTTTGGCCTTCAACTCCTAACAGCTGGTAAACTGGCTGGGATTTCTGGGAGTTGTAAGCTTAAACACCCGGAGACCCATAGGTTGAGAACCATTTATCTACATTGTAAAATCAATGCAGTTTGACTCCACTTTAACAGCCATAACTCAATGCTATAAAATCACAGGAACTGTAGTTTTATAAAGTTTTTAGTTCTTTCTGCAAAACTACAAATCCCAGGATTCTATAGCATTGAATAATGACAGCCAAATTGGTGTCAATCTGCATTCATTCTGCAGTATAGACATACCCCTGGTCTCCAAAGTCAGAGTCTAATGATCAAACTGTAATACTTTATTTGAACATTAAGGAAGTGTATTTAGAATTATTAGACAGAACACTCCTCTAGTGCAGTGTTTGTCAACCTGGGGGTCAGGACCCCGGGGAGGGGGGTCACAAGAGGGTGTCAGAGGGGTTGCCAAAGACCATCAGATTGATTGTAGGTGGACTATAAATCCCAGCAATTACAACTCCCAGATATCAAGTCTATTTTCTCCAAACTCCACCAGTGTTCACATTTGGGCATATTGAGTATTCGTTCCAAGCTTTGACCTGATCCATCATTGTTTGAGTCCACAGTGCTCTCTGGATGTAGGTGAACTTCAACTCCAAAATTGAAGGTCAATGCCCACCAAACTCTTTCCAGTATTTTCTGTTGGTTATGGGAGTTCTGTGTGCCAAGTTTGGTTCAATTCCATCATTGGTGGAGTTCAGAATGCTCTTTGATTGTAAGTGAACTATAAATCCCAGGAACTAAAACTCCCAAATGACAAAATCAACCCCATCCCAACCCCACCAGTATTCAAATTTGGGCGTATAGGATATTTGTGCCAAATTAGGTCCAGTGAATGAAAATACATCCTGCATATCAGATATTTACATTACGATTCAGAACAGTAGCAAAATTACAGTTATGAATTAGCAACGAAAATAATTTTAAAGTTGGGGGTCACCACAACATGAGGAACTATAGTAAGAAGTCACAACATTAGGAAGGTTGAGAAACACTGCTCTAGTGTTTCAGAAACTAGAAATCCCAGGATTTTATAGGATGTTTCCAGAAAAATCATAGTATCACGATTGTATTGTGTTAAAGAACACCAGCTCAACAAAGCTCTGTTACAAAATAGTGTTCAGTCTCCCTCCAATGTTTCTAATAGCATTATATGCCATTTCTCCCCATCTGTGTGTCTTGTGATTGGCTTCTATGGGTCAGAAAAATAATTTATTTGTTTACAGATTTGCCTTTCATTCCTACAAGGAATTTGGAGTGACATTCAAGCTCCTCTTTCACACTTTGACATCACAAGAACATTACGAAGTAGGCTAGTCTGTGATGTGATATGTGAGCTATGCTCCATCAATAAAATATGTCTCCCTCATTAAGTGGGGAATCTAAGTCCTGAGTCCTATTGGATAATCCAAATAAGAGTAGACTAACTGAATCAATAATTTAATGGTGAGTCAACACATAGGGCCTTTCCAGACATATCAAAGTCCCGAGAGGAATCAGTATATAAAATCCTGATTCCTCTCGGGACTTTGTCCCTACTACAACCCCCAAACTTGGGCTTTCCCCCTCCAGCCCCCCATTCCCTCACCCAAAACTTACCCGAGGAACCTGCCAACCACACAAGCTCCTCTGGAGAGTTCCGTAGTCATGTCAGAATGATGCTTCAGGAGGTAGGTGGGTGGGGTGGGGGGGGGGAGGAGAACAAATTTTCTGTCCTCCGCCCCCAACACTTGAAGCTCTCTAGAGGGGCCTGTGTGGCTGGAAGGCCCCTTGGGTAAGTTGTGGGGGTGGGAATGAGGGCCAGGAATGGAATGGGGGGGACCTTTCTATTCCTCTGAGTTCTTGGAAGCCTGCAGATGTGGGATGGTCATGGGGATTACCCCCTGGGCATCACTTCTCACAGGGCCCTCAGTTTTAAAGATCTAGACCTTAGCTTAAGGTCCAGATCTTTAGAGGTGCTTTTAAAAGCTGGATTAAACCAAGTAAATTTGGTTTACTCCAGGTTGAAATGGATTAGTCTGAAACGTCATCTGAACTCCTCAAGCTAATCCATCTTTTAGCCTGAGTTTTAGGACTGTATAGGAGGCCCATCGGTAAAATTCCATTGTTTGTTAGTCCTAATTGATACTTCCGTTAGTCTTCCTCATCTTACTATCATTTATTTTTATTTGCTTTGTCATATCTCAACCCATGTTTTATTCATACATTTTATATCTCCTATAATATTTTATTATAACAGAAAGAAAGAGCAGCTGAATGCATGGTGCATTTTTATGTCCCAACCATGGGTTCAGGATAATTTCCAGTTCTAATCCTCCATTTATGGAGCTGATTTAAGAACTGAGATTATTTCCATTCCCCATGATCTAGGAGGCAACAGAAGCTCTTTGGATTAGAAATGGAGATGAGCACCACCCCCCAGAGTCAGATACAACTAGATTTAATGCCAGGGGAAACCTTTACCTTTACTTACACTACATGTACAACAGTTTTAAATAATAACCTTCATTGTCCTATCACCATCCAATGGAATTCTGGAATTGATAGTTTGATGAAAGTCCTAGAAATCTATGCTGCTATAGAAGTGTAGTGGTTAGTGTCTCAGATCTCTCATTGGCAGAAAGAATTCCAGGTTCCTTGGCAAACTACAATGACCACAATTCTGTACAATACAGCGACAGTTAAAGTGCTATCAGCTGCTATACCAATGTAGTATAGATGCAAGGTAATATGTTAATCAAATATAATTACAACATGTAATGGCTATGGTTCACCTAAATGGAAGCTGTAGTGAGACACCCAAATCATTTTGCAAAGAATGAGCTGGGAATTAGCATAAAAACTTTGAGCTCTTCTACACATGCCCTAACACATAGAAGAAACTGGGGGAAAAGGGAATGGTGGCTAAATGATGTTTTATGAAAATGTTGGCTGATTTGGATTAATTCGGAAAGGAATTTTAGGGAATTGGTGGAGACATCTATGGGATATTGCAGTGGTGTTCTTTCACCTTCTTCTGTTTCCCGTAATTTCTTTTAAAAGGTTGATGGTGGAGAAAGTGGGATGACTAGTATATGGAAGTATGAAAAGCTACCTGAGTTCCCCTACTTTGATTTCTTGCTGGAGCTGTAAATCGCCTTGTGTCCCCTCTGGTGAGAAAGGCGGGGTAAAAATAAAGTAAGTAAGTAAATAAATAAATAAAATACTTGATTTTTCCACTTAAGTAAAAAAAGAAAGGTTTGTTTGTGAGATTAGGTCCACCTTTGAGATGGCTCAATGACTTGCAGAATATTAGCTAGGGAGATTTCCCTAGTTTTTATGGTGCTGAAGTGTGCTTTAAAGAACTGTTTTTCAACTATGAAATGTTGAAAATTTACAGAGTTTCTATTTAATATAACTCTTTTATCATGTTGATGGTTATCCTGATTTTTTCCATCATTTTGTTTGATATTTATTTGATATCATTTAAGTATGTGCTTTTTGCTTTGAAAAACAGGGTGTTGGTGCCTTGATAAAAAGCAAGGGCCTAGAAAACTAGCAAGAGAAGATAATATAATTACCTTGAAATATAAAGCAGCCTTGTTATGCTTGTTATACCTTCACCAAGTATCTGGCTAGCAGGCTTACATTCTTCCCTCTTTACCTGAAAAGGTATACCACCTCCAGCAAATCAAACTTTGCAGAAACTCCAGCATGCCAGGAGGGTCTCCACAGCATATCACCACGAGTAAAGATAAAAATACTGTTAACACTACTAGCCAACCAGGCCACACAGATGGTGAGGAACTATGTAAATAATATATAAATCTATGCTTTCTTAGTAAAAAAACCAACAACTCTTATATTGCTTGGCATGAAATGGTGTTTCTATTTCTTAGATGAACAATAAGTGCCCTCTTTCTTTTCCTTATCATTGTGGTTTAAGAGGAAGATGGGATCTTGTAACTGCTGCTTTTTCATGTCATCTGTTCTATCAGAACAATACAAAACATTTCTGCTCTTTTTTTTTGCTGAGGAGTGGGGCTAAAACTGGCATGGGACACACGTGTGATTGATTTGTTCTTATAGAGAGGAAGTAGTTCAATGTTACTTATGGTTAATCAAGTTCCCTTGAACCTATGGAAATTCAGGGCCCTTCCACACAGCTATATCCCAGAATATCAAGGCAGAAAATCCCACATTATCTGATAAAATAGCAGTTGCCTCCCAAATGCACTCTGGCCCATCAGGTCATTTGGACACTAAATATAATAAATAATAAACATAGTAATAAACAGCTCCAGGAATGCTTCCATGCTGCATCCAGGGCAGCTCTGGAACATGATACTCTGGATTGTTTTGGTAAGTGTGGATGCAGTCTTGGGGTACTTTGTTCATAGGAATCTGTTCCCAGCTGCTACTAGATGGTTTCTTCACCTTTTCCACTGTGTAACTGCTAGGGTTGGATAAGTTTGCATGGAAATTATTGAAATTTGGAAAAAAAACATAAAAATTTGAATATCTGACGTGGGTTTTGAACCATGCAGGAAGGGTGGTGGTGGTGGTTAATTTTGAAACACTTACCCCATTTTTCTGTAATGTTCGGATGTCTCCCAAGGTTATTTTAATTTTCACAACCATTAAACAACGTTGGTAAAGCCAAAAAAGAGCATAAAGTAAAGCAAGGGAACTTTAAAAATCTCATTCTTTTGGCCATCACTGCCAGAAGGGATGCGGTGGGCGTGGCTAGTCACAGCCATCTTCACTGTAGTTTGGGAAGGTCAGGCCCCCAATGGTGGAGATTGGAAAAGGCCCTGGTATTAAACTACATTTTGCACAATGCACGCCTGTTGAATGATGGCTGAAGGACCCCAAAATAGCTATCTGTAGCAGTCTTTGTCTAAATATAAAATAAACCAATTGAATCTACAAAGGAGTCTAAAGAAAGCAAGCAATAAATAACTTTTGCAAAGCCAAGAGAACATAAACTGCTTAAAAACAATCCTTTTACTTTGGCTTGATTGCCATGAAGAAGGCACAGCTACCCAGCCCTTTACAGTCAGTAAGTAATGATAAAATAAAATGATTGATTGCATCTGCAAATAGGAATAAATGGATGGATGTGTCTTGAGGATCCCCTCCAACTCAGTAGAGAAAGCAAATGGATGTTAGGAGAGTTTGGATGGTGCTTTTCTGCCCAGAAGAAGTCTAGATGTCCCTTGATGGGGTCTAGACTATGGTTTCTGTTCTCCACCAATTTAACACAGTTTGTGCCACACATACAAAGTTTCTAGAGTAGAACAATTACTTTCAAAGTAAAGACTACCCAATGAAACAGGAAATAACACTTTCAAACCTGGAACAGATTTTATTAATAAAAATGTTTTTTATAAAAACTTTGAAAATTTGTCAAAAATCCATGGATAAGTCAAAGGTTATTGAAATTTGGCGAACTAACAGTGGCCCATGTGTTCTACTACTGTAGCACGTTTAATCAGGATTGGTATAAAAACGAGAGAGTGAGAACCCCCTGAAGTTTCCCCAGTGCCAGTGCTGTTTTCCCTAATGCGCATTCATGTCCGCATTAACAAATCAATTTGAAAGTTTAGGAAGTTTAGGAAGGTTTTGAAATCTTTTTTGGAAAAATTCAGAAATGACTAGAATTGAACCATGGGCTAGAGGTTTAGCACAGCTGGTAAATGATCAGCAATTATAAGATCTATCAACCAAAAGGTTGCAAGTTCGAAGCCCTGAGTTGGCGTGATCTGCCAACTGTCAGCCTAGCTCATTGTTTACCTAAGCAATTCGAAAACAGCTTTAGCTGTGATTAGAGAAATTAGGTACCACTAAATAGCAGGGGAGGTGTTTTACGATGCCATAAAGAAAGAAGATCAGAAAATGCTGGGTGACCAAAAGGAAGGAGGAAGTCCTGATGGCTCTTTGTCATAGAGGAAAGAGCAACAGCACCCCCTGGACTCAAGCCCAAACTTCCATGGCACCTCCTTCTGTTCTGTCTGTCTGTGTATTGTTTATACAAAGTGGCATTGAATGTTTGCCGTGTATGTGTACTGTGATCTGCCCTGAGTCCCCTTTGGGGTGAGAAGGGTGGAATATAAAGTGTTATTATTATTATTATTATTATTATTATTATTATTATTTGAAACACAAAAAGATGAGTCCACAGCAGACACTCTGCTGGCTGTTGTATTGGATCACACGTCAGACACTTCCCAAGTGTTTGGGACTGTGTGATGTATCGGCGAATAATGCATGCAGATCCCAGTAAGGTTGCCTTTTGCAGCTGGCAGATTATTATTATTATTATTATTATTATTATTATTATCAGCACCCCCTACTTCCGAACTGAGTTTTGAACTTTTTTTTTATCAACCAAGTCTAGTAACTGCATTAGGAGAATTAGTTTATCAATTTACTTCTAAACTGAGATTTCTGTTTGATATTAACATAAAGATGGATAGTAACTCTAGAGAATCTTGTTCAGCCCATTACAAAAACCAGGAATGAATTTCCCAAATCTTCACAGTAGAAGTGTTGGGATGGTTGCTTTAAGTCTCTTGGAGCAAGAGATTACTACACCCATTCTCTTACCTTTACTCTTGGCATTCAATGCTCAAGATTTTGGTAAAGGTGACTGGAGGCTTTACCATTCTCATAATGGAAATTCTCATAACAGAAATGCAGGGTTGCAATAAATTACAAGAGAAGGTTGGTGGCTTGCCTTCTGTTAGTACACAGTGTGTTTCTGTGAAGCAGTCATCCTTTCAGGTGCAATTTCCAAGACCACCTCTTGGTCTCCTGATTCCCCCTCCTGGCATATATCCAGCAACACAGCAAAACTTCATGATCTTTTTTTGAAGACTTGTAACCAGAGAGTTGCAATAATTGTATGAGTGGCCCAAATATCAGTTGGGTCTAGATCAATTCTATCATAAGAAACAAAAATGCAGTCGTACAGAGCCATGTTTTAATAGATAGAAGGAGAAACCAACAGGCAAAACTGTTCCTTCCACTGGTTTTGGAATAGGGGAAACCGCCTTCCATTGGTTTCTGTGTATTGTGTAGATATTGAAAGGCACCTTGTTCATAAAAAGTTGACAACTTTGATCTATGTGACACAAAAATATAGTGTTCATATAGTTGTGCGAGTGGAATACAAGTTGATAATTCTCCCCATCACATTACAGCACTATCCATGGGAAACCATTATAGTTATGCTCCCTCTTCCAGAGGTCTCTTCTGTTTTTAATGTCTGAGGATTAAGTAGGTGAATTCAACTGGTGAGGTTTTTTTTCTTCTAGTTAGCAGATATTTTCCCTTTAAAATACTAGCTCATTTTCTAGCTATCATAGAGTTGTTAGAAGTAAATCGTGCCCACTAAAACTCAATGGCAACACTAGAAAGTAACCAAATGTACTGAGCAGATGGCATAGGTGTAGATTATTGAGGCATCAAGATGGGCTAAAACAGTTTGATGATACTTAGGGGTTTCAGGTTCAGACAGAATCACATACATTGCCAGGCGTGGCTTCTGTAATCGCTATATCATTCTGTGAGGGAACCCCACATGTGTGAAAGTCCCATGCAGTTTGCAGAGGTCCAGTGGCCAAGGTCAGGGGGATGTCAAAAGTATATATTATATCTTATGTGTTATATTTTTCTTTGCTGCCACCAATTTACTATTGAGGTTTCTTTTGCTGCCACCATTTATTAATCCATAAGCCACCTCCTTGCTAGGATGTTCAAGAAGACACACAAACTCTTCAGGTGAAATAAAAACAAGAATATGATGTTTATTTTGTTCTTGAAAAGTAAAAATGCATAATATATGGATGTATTGATGTTATGTTGATTTACTGATGTACTGTTGTATTGTTTAATTGCTTTAGTTATTGTGTAAATGTTAATGCTAATGCTGTGCACTTTGTATATTGACCTGTTGTAAACCGCACTGAGTCGCCTACGGGCTGAGATAGTGCGGTATACAAATAAAGTAAATAAATAAATAAATAATAAATAATGATTTCAATAAACTGTCAGGTTTTTCTTTTACAGAGAATGGTTTTATAACATGAGTTTCTTGTAAATTATGGTCCTCACACAGGAATACAAACAGGTTGTTTAAACCTTTTGAATCCTCTTTCCCTGAGGTTTTAACTCCAGCACTCTAAACTATAGGGGTTCACTACAGTTCTTAACCCTTCTTCTCTGAAGGCTTTTAACTATTTTCCTCAAAGAGGCATCTTTCTAACAACAGTTCCCAAAACCCTTCCTTCTTTCCACTTCAAATCTCCAACAGTAACTCACTCTTCAAACTCCAGACACTATCTGACTAAACTCTGGCTGCATAGCACTTACTTTCCCTCTGGCTCTGCCCATCTCCGCTTGTAAAGCAACTCCCTCCAATTTCACCAGCCAATCAGACTGCACTTCCAGCAATGAGGCTGCCTGATCGCTTCTTCCCCCTTCTCTGCTCTTCTTAGCTTTTCCAAGCCAGACCTGTTATTTATTACCTGTATACCAACCTTGTAAGGTAGGCTAATCCATTACACAGTTCTTAAGGATGTAGCAACTATGCCCAGCTCTGAATATGTGAAAACATTGCCCTTACATCCTATGTAGAGTGGATTTATGAAAACCCAATACACAAGGGGAAGCTAGGGATGAGGCAACTTCACAAGCGATAAAAAAAACCCTTCTGGGAAATTTTTATTTATTTTTAGTCCTACCAGTGAAGAAGCACAACATTCAAAAGGTACAACTTGGTTTTTTTTCTTTGCATCTTTAAATGGGAACTTGCAGTACAGATCTTTTCTTGGATTGTGCAGTGTCCCTGCTTGGGGAAGCAAAATTTATGATGAGAAGTGCCTGTAAAATGTTTAGAGTACAAGTATATGAATGCTTAGATAAATCTGACATATTTCAGACACAAAATGCACATGTTATATTAGATTGTGTGTGTGTGTGGGGGGGGGGGTGTCCTAAGGGAATGGGGATTATTCTGAAGCAAAACAAAGATTACAAGACAAGCAGAGAATGCAAAAAGAAATTGGAAAACCATGCATGTTTGAGAAATACTAATGATGCTCCCCACATACATGATTCATTACTTTGGAATGTCATCATATGAAACCTAATTTCAAACATGCAAAGTGTTTCTTTGCTTTTGTGCACACTCCGCAGATAAGACCCAGTTTTGTCTGGCTGTTTGTGGATGCCTAAGGGTGGATCCAGACAGGCCTTTATCCGAGGAGAATTCGCATTTGAAAAATGTGGATTTTTCTGGGGGCCTGTCCAGACCCACCCCAGAAAGTGTGCACTTTCTGGGTGGATGTCCATATGTTCTCTCGGGACTAGCCTGAGAGAACATCTGGAGGCCCTACCCTCCCACCCAAACCCCCAGACCCCTTAGAAAACTAATGAAAACTTACCTGGCCTCCATTACAGGTTTCAGCCAGCTCTCCCGGCACATAGAAATGATGTGCCAGGAGAGCAAGGGGGGGATTTTCCTCCCTCCTCCTCTACTGCTCTCCTGGTGCATCATTTCTATGTGCCAGGAGAGCTGGCTGAAGTCTGTAATGGAGGTCGGGTAAGTTTTCATTACTTTTCTAAGGGGTCTGGGGGCTTAGGGGGAGGGGGTGGGTATTCCCACAGTTTACTAGGTTTATTTAGCTCGGGAAACTGTGGGAATACTGTCTGGACTGCAGTATTCTGCAGTCCAGAACCAGAACTAGTGGGTTTATCCTGCAGCTTCCAAGAAGGCGCAGAATACCCCCCACTATCTAATTAATTTGCTGCAAACCAGGGTTTTTCTGGTTTGTGGTGAATTAATTCAGGACTCTCCAGAACTTTGTCTGGACAGCTCCCTCCTTTACTGTGGTAGATACCACAATAAAGGTACTGTCTGGACAGGCCCTTAGTGTTCCCTCCTACTTATATACTCAGCCAAAAAAACCCAATAATGTAGAATGTTTTAACCAGTGGGGAATTTTGCAGAGGATAAAATTTCAAAGACAGGAAAGTACGTGTGTTCTGTATTTAATGCACTTGCATTGCTTTTTCTTCTTTCACTGGCAAGCTTGGATTTCCAGGCTCCTATATTGCTTCTGGTTTTTTGTGGTAAAATGTGAAACTTCCGTATTGAATTGCAACTGGCATATCTATGATAGGGTCTATGACTGAGATAGGCAATAGTTGGACAATGTCTGATGTCATGATGATCAGATACTGCTACATCTTTGTTTTCCAATGCAAGCTTGAAGAGATGGATTTTCCCTTGTCTCCTCCCTTGCTCTCTTCCCTTTCCTTCTCTTGTATATATACTTGCAATGTATGAGATTAGACTATTTGTACAGCTACTCCAGTCCTGTCCAACCTGATGGGTGGAATTCTTACAAAGAGAGCAGACAGGAAGAAGTATTTACCTATACACAATATCCTTGTAACTCGGTTTCCCCACAACTTCTTGCCTTCCGGGTGTTTTGTGTGACAACCTGCCATCACCCAAAGCCACCATGCCCAATGGTTGAAGATAAAGGAGATCAAAGAATCAAACATCAGGGAGATACTAGACTGAAAAATCATTTCAATTGAAGCTGTGACTGTTTACTGGCAAAGCATAGTGTCTACTCCTGGATTATTCCTGGGCTAATGCCCAGGTGGAGAAATTAAATGAAAATGGTGATTGTTCTGTTTTTCCTTAACTTAAGAAAAGGAGGTGCAATGCTAGAATTTTTCAACAACTTCAACAGCTCTTCCTTTTTATTCCTGATGTTTTGCCCTGCATCTTTCTTAGCACTATGGTAAACACATGCCCAGGGCCATGGCTCTAGGTGGCTTTCATTTTAGTGGGCCAGCAAATCTGCTCTGGATTTCAACCAGAACTTTAATGGAGATGTTTGTAGGTTGTCTCAGAGGAAGGAACTGGCAAACAACCTCTGAGTATTCCTTGTTTAAGTAAACCATAGGAATGGGATCATCATATGTTGACAGGTGACTTGAAGATACATACGCAAAAACACAATAGTGCCAAGCCCTATTTCCAAAGTAGATTGAGCACCTTGAATAGCTTAATAAACTACTCAGAGTTTATAAAGCTAGGCACTCCAGGGTACGACTTTGTTCTTGGTTCTGCAAGGCTAAACCCAAATTTCTTCCCTGTTTCTTCCCTTGTGCACCTTGAAGCTATTTCTAACCTAGGACAGCCCAGTGCCTTATGGTGAAGCTAGCATGGGGATTTCTTTATAAGATTTGTTCAGAGGGGTTTTTGCCCTTCTCTGAGGCTGAGAGTGTGTGACTTACCCAAGATCACCCAGAGGTTTTCCAAGTCTGGGCAGGGATTGATACCCTGGTTTCCAGGGTTGTAGTCTACCAGTCAATGCACTACAACAGGCCTGGACAACCTGCAGCCCTCCACGTGGTTGGGCCTCCAACTCCCAGAAGCTCTAGCCAGCTATTCCAATGGCCAGGAATTCTGAGAGCTGAAGTCCAAAATTCCTGGAGGACTGCAGGCTGTGTAGGCCTTAACTACACTAAACTAGCTCTCTTAATGTTCTCACCTACCTATGTTACTTCTGCTTCCATGGTCCTAAGAGTGGGACAAAAAGAGAGGAGAAATGGCTGCCAAGACCAAATTCCCATAAAGGCAGCCCTGGAAAAGTAATGGCAATATTTATTTGCTGTGTCTACAATCTGTGGCATAACAGAAATATCAAATTATATCTTTCATGGTGCCTTTTGTCAAAATGTTCATCTACCTCTTCCTGTGTTCGAGGCAGCTAAAATCTTGTGTAAACGAAAAGAAAGTTATGAGGATTGAGTTCCAAACAAACTAACCCTGCTTTGATTGTTTGTATTGATATTTCAAAGACCCGTGAATGATTATTTTTAGGACAAAAGAGAAAAGTTGTAGGACCTGATAATCAGGGGTGATTGCTCCAGTGTCAAATGTAATTGAAAAGGAGCCTGTGAATGGAATGACAGGTGTCCAAAGAGAAAAAGAGAATTACTTCTCTCTGGTTCTTACAAGTCAAACTATACAAAGACATTTATTTACCCATTGGCTATCAGAGTGGTTTCATTTCTTATAGACTGGTGGGAGAATAGTGCAATTTGATTTTATAATGCTACTACTGAAGACATCCCTTACTTCACTAATCAAATTCTGTCAGCTGTTGCAGTTGTTTTTCTGAAATTAACCCATTGCATTGCTGAAAAAGTGGAGAAAAGTTGGCCTTTCTTGCCAATTTAACAAGTATGTTGGTTTAGTGTCAGGAAATGATTCTATATCCATTTCATATATCCATTCAATATTAGAAAATTGTGTAGGATATGAAAATACCTACTTCACTATCAATCAGTCAACGTGTTTTATTGTAAGTAGACTGTTCTACATGGCTACTTTGGATGCAGCTTAATTTGTTTTGGACAACTGAAAAAGGTAGAAACCAAAATGTTTTGCTAATTCATATATCAATGTCCTTTTGTAGTTACTTTTTAAAAATCGTGAAAAAGACATATCATATATACAACTTTATTATAAGCTGAGGACAGGTTTTGGGGTCAAAACTATGGATTTTGCTGTGACCTGTGGATAGATAGAAAGTCATTCCAAAAAGTAGGAAAGTGCTAGTGTTGCCTCCAGATGGCAAATGCTATTTTCCCATCCAGGGCTTCAAAATGTCCAAAAATTGTGCCATGACAGAGAGAGTAGAGAGGGTTAGTGCTCCTTTTAGATTCTCCTGAGATGGACTATGTTTTCACCTTTAACTACTCTACTCAGGGAAGGAGATGACTCCTTTCTGAAATAAAATTTAAAGTATAGTACTTGTGCTGTCGCACGCTGGGCCTGTGCATTAGACTGTACACAGGACATACATTCTGTGTGCCCAACGGGACGCCGGGGCTGCCTCAGATTAAAGGCCCTTAGATTCCCCCAAACAGAGTCTTTAGAACGCTTAAAGTAAGTCCAACAAAGTTCTTTTATTAAGGAACAAACAGGAACAAACAGGTACTTTAACAGTTAAAGTCTTAAGTCTATAGGCTCTTTCAATCTTGTCCACCAGGAACAGGCACTGTCTTCTCAACTGTAACTAACTGATGGGGAAATCCTAGCTTCTAATCTGGGCAGTCTGTACTTGCCTCTGTTGACGTGGAGCCCCTGCACCCGGTACCAACTGCATCTGGCTTCCGCGAGTGACCCTTGCCTCAACAGAGCTTTGTAGACCTCCAGGGAAAAAGAAGGAGTTCAGGTTGCTGTGATGGCCGGCTGGAGTCCCTCAGCCAAGCTGTGGCTGTATGTCTCCTGGCCAAGCCGCAGGGCTGTATAACCCCGGCCAAGCTGTAGGGCTGTATAACCCCGGCCAAGCTGTAAAAAACGAAGCTTTTCTACAGGAGCCACTTCGTTCTATGTCCTGTGCGAAAGGCTTCTCTGTGAGAACTAACTCAAAATGGCTCCTGTTCCCTCCAAAACTCAAAAAGGGGTGGGACCAGGGAACCTAACTATTATTGACAGGTGGCTTGCCCTATGATTGCAGCCAAAAGAAGCCACCTATCTGCATGGTCCCTGAAACTTAGGGCTGCAATAAACATTAAATGCAAAAGCAAACAGAGATGGAGCTCCTGGTACAGCTGTACCAGCACAGTACTTACATTGATCCATGGATAAGTCAACCCAGGTTTTTGAGCATTAATTCTGCAACTAAAATTTCTGGACATATACATGAGAATAGACAGTAAGGTAGATTCACACACAGACAAATAGGAATAATTTTGTAATAAAACCATACATTGCACATATAAACTGAACACAAATATAAGTAGGTACAAAAAGTATACGTATCTCAGTTGCTTTAGATTAATTTTCCTAGTTTACCCATTCCTTAGACCCGTGGTTCTCAACCTGTGGGTCCGCAGGTGTTTTGGCCTACAACTCCCAGAAATCCCAGCCAGTTTACCAGCTATTAGGATTGCTGGGAGTTGAAGGCCAAAACCTCTGGGGACCCACAGGTTGTGAACCACTGTCTTGGACAAATCAGAAGGTCAACCTACCCTATATACTGTATAAGACTAAATATTTGAGTCAAAAAGTCAACCCAAAAAACCTGGATGGACTTATCTACAGGTCAGTGTGAGTATTGTACCCTAACTATTAACAAAAAAGGATCAATCTCTTCTCTGAGTAAAGCAATGAAAGGTGAGAGATCAATTTTCAGAGAACTCAAAGGAACCCCGACCCACTCTACTCTCTCTATTGCAGCACCACTTCTGGCCTTTTTGGGAAAAAAAGACTGATGGAAGATCAATAAAAATTGCTCTGTACCTGAGGGCCAAACTAGAGTTTACCTGGAAATTTGGAACTGGTTTGGAACTGCATACCCATCAACATTTTTGGGCCACATGTGATCAAGCGACATAAGAATGTGGTCAAGTTGCAAAAGGTATGAATGAGAAACACACATGAGCTAGGAGATATAGCAGCAGTTTGCTTTTACCCGAGTTTATTAGAAAGGGCAAGATTTTGCCCCCTCCACTCCTTTCTCTTTTGCTAAGTGCCAACAACTTGTATTATGAACTTAGTTTGCTGCAATTGAAATACGTTGTGTGCAAAGGGGACAACTGGAAAGATGATAGAGTGAGTGAAAACGAAGGGCAGATGATTAATCAGGATGGTCCCTGCCAAACTGGGAGGGTATGAAGTGTCAATACTTCTCCTCATGACATGTAAGTTGGGCCTGTATCATTAGCCCTTGCTTTAGCCTCCCTACGTTTATACTTATGTGAGGTATCACCTATTTCTCAGACAGACTTACATCCAAATATTTCTGCGTGTACCCAGGTCTCCTTGGAGTCTGCACGTTTTTGTTGGCCAGGGCAGGACATTATAATGCACAATCCCTGAGGACCAGTCAGAATGGATGCCTATTGTGGGTGAGTTCAAATATAAATAGGGAGGGCTATTTTTCTATTCGCCTACTGAAAGGTTGTTCAAAGGAAAATCACAATAGGCTAAAAATAATGAATCCAGGTGGCTGAATACCAAATTTCCACATTCAAGGAGAGTTTCGTGCTGACAGTGTTGTGGCTCAGTGCCAGGGCTTGGCATTTAGGGCTTGTTTGCCACTTTCAGGGTTGGGAAACCACTTGATACTGGACTCATGGTCTGTGTAATAATGCTGCAGGGGATGTGGAAGTCCACCTTTTAAGAGTTATGGGAGTATTTAACAGAGAATATCCCCGTGGCTGCTGTGGTTCAAACTTCAAGATGGACTTAGTGTTCTGGAGATCTCTAGATTCATTATCTTGGAGAAGGTCCAAGCATTAGATTTTAATTACACTTAAGGTTTCCAGTCCACCACATGGAAAATGTTAAGTCAGTGTACTTGCTAGGTTGGAGAAAGACCTACTTCACTTTCATCTCTAACAAAGCCATGCACTGAGCTCATTGGAGGTACCCGAGGCCCCTTCTACACTATCCTATATCCCAGAATTGGATCCCCGATTATCTGCTTTCAACTGGATTATATGAGTCTCCACTGTCAGATAATCTGGGAAAAACAGATAATCTGGGATCAGATCCTGGGATATAGGGGCCGTGTGGAAAGTGCCAGAGTGAAGATTGAAAGGCCAGGAAAGAAGCAGAGTTTTGAAATGTTACCTTTTTTGACTGCAAGTCCAACCCCCCCCCCCCCCCAGTTCTGTATCCCAGGGCCCTTCCAAACAGCCATAGAACCCAGAATATCAAGGCAGAAAGTCCAACAATATCTGCTTTGAATTGGGTTATCTAAGTCCACACTGCCATATATTCCAGTTCAAAACAGAAAATGTGGTATTTTCTTTAGTTGTGTGGAAGGGGCCCCAGAATCTCATAGAATCATATAGTTGGAAGATGTCTCAAGGTCCATTCAATCCAATCCCTCATCAGACAGGAATATACCATCAAAGCTCTCATAACAGATGGCCATCAGGCCTCCAAAAACCTCTAGAAAATGAGACACCATCGCCCTTCAAGGCAACATGTCCCACTGTTGAGAAGCTTTTATTTTCAAGATGTTCTTCCCAAAATTTAGGTATTCTGTGCTGTTCTACATGGGGCTTTTGAACTATGCTGACCATAACAATTAAAAAAATTATTCATACTTTTGGCACATTAGGGCTTTCATGACATGATAACATTAGAATAGCATATTATTTCTTTCATCATCCATAACATTCACTATGTTCAGGAAGACTGAAAGAATAAAAGAAAGGGTTAGAGAGAATTTCCCACTGGTGGGGGAATAATAAATGGGGTGGCAGGGAAATACCTTTCCCCTCACATTATAAGCATTCTCCATACTTCAAATAGACATTGAAGTTTTCTTCCTTTAAAAAGGAAATCCTTTCTGATGCTTTTGTGTGCAGTGTTAGTTGCCTTGCCAGGCTCAAGCTGGCACTGTGGGTTTTCTGTAATCACTGAGCTGAAAAGAGAAAGAGAGAGGGAAAGAGAGTTAGAAGTGCACAGTTGCCCTTTATTTTAGGTTGCTTGTCGTTACTAAGTTGAACAAGAGTTTAGGAGATGTATGCATAACCCTTCCTGTTAGCCTATCAAGTCAATATCTTAGATGCGGGATAAAAATATTTGACCTTTCACCGTAACGCTCTCAGCTTCACAGTGGGTCATTTTAAACATTACAGCTTTTGTACTCATAAAGGGCTGCTTTGAAGTATAACCTGCATGTAGATTATCATATGTGGAAATTGTAAGTGTATGTGCCAGAGCTTGGAAAATTATCTGGTGGATTACATCTCCTAGGAAGGCCAGCCGGCGGGGCCAGTGGTCATGTGTGCCAGGAATTCTCAGAGTTACAGTAAAAATGATCATTTTAAGCTGCAATATTTAATTCTCAAGCAAAATAATCTATGTATGAATGAATATATGTAAGGCTTCTTTCTAGCTGTAAATGTATATTGTGTTAAGGGGCCATATGATGTGAAAGTAAAGAACAATATTAATACTAATAACCTTCTTCTTCTTCTTCTTCTTCTTCTTCTTCTTCTTCTTCTTCTTCTTCTTCTTCTTCTTGCATCAGATGATTCATTGGAACTTGTGCCACAAATATCAACTGCCTGTGACAAAGAACTGATGGGATCACAAGCCTGAAAAAGTTACAGAAAATGAACACATCAAACTACTGGGGACTTTCAAATTCAAACTGACAGAGTTTTGGAGCACAATACTCCTGACCTCACGATTGTGTTACAAAACCAAGTATGGATTTGACATCAGGATTGAAGAGAAACAACTGGAAAAGCTGACATGATATGAGGATTTAAAGATCAAACTGCAAAGACTCTGGTCCCAGTGGTGATTGGTACACTGGGTGCAGTGCCTAAAGACCTTGGCCTGCACTTAAACACAATCAGTGCTGACAAAATTACCACCTGTCAGCTGCAAAAGGCCAATTCATACGGTAGATGTAGTCTCAAAGATAGGCAGGACCCAAACTATTTAAGGCTTTATAGGGCATAACTTCCACTTTGAATTGGGACTGGAAACTTATCAGCAGCCAGTGGAGCTGCTTTAATAGGGGCATAGTGTGTTCCCTATAATTAGCTCCAGTTAGAAGCCTGGCTGCCGACTTTTGTACCAATTGCAATTTCTAGACTGTCTCCAAAGGCAGCCCCACGTAGAGTGCAGTACAGTAGTCCAATCTGGATGCAACAAAGGCATGTACCACCATGGCCAAGTCAGGCTTCTCGAGGAACAGTCACAGCTGGAGCATAAGCTTTAACTGTGCAAAGGCCCTGCCAGCCACCGCTGACACCTGAGTATCAAGCATCAGTGCTGAATCCAGGAGGACCCCCAGTCTGTGGACCTGTGTCCTCAGGGGGAGTGTAACCCCGTCAAGCACATGTTGCCACCCTATACCCCAATCAGCCTTGCAACTGACCAGGAGGACCTCTGTCTTGTCTGGATTAAGCTTCAGCTTGTTAGCCCTCTACTACTACAGTAGCAGTAATACTACTACTGCTACTTCCTCCTCCTCTTCCTCCTCCTTGTCCTTCCACATACAGGTTGAGTATCTCTTATCTGATGTGCTCAGGACCAGAAGTGTTTGCAGTTTGGGAGCTCCCCCCAGGTATTAGAATATCTGTATCTGCCTCATCGTACATAATGAAATATCTTGGAGATGAGAGTCTTAACACAAAATCCAATAATGTTCCATATACACCTTATACACATAACCCGAAAGTCATTTTATATTTAATACATTTAATACTTTTGTGCATGAAAGAAACTTTGTGTACACTGAAAAATCAGAAACCAAAGTTGTCCCTATCTCAGCTACCCGTGTGAGCAGTTGTGGATTTTGGAGTATTTTAGATTTCAAAATTTTGGCTAAGGGATGCTCAACCCTTATCAAAAATTAACAAATTGGGTTAGAAAATTATTATTTGATGTATCGTTCTGTTTTGATTACAAAGTTACAGCAAGTCACTTAACTTCTATCATCCAGCCTAAATTCCAGTTATTATTATTATTATTATTGTTATTGTTATTGTTAAAAATGAGGATTCTAGATCTTGTAGAAGCCAGGATATGGGGCAAAATGTGGAAATATTGTGTAGTCAAATGGTTCTGCAAAAAACTACTTCACCTGGGAATGTCATACATGAAGGAAAGGATACTGAGTAGTGTAGGTGAAGCGAAAGAATCAAGTGAGAGGTGTAGTGCAGAGGATCAAGGTGAAGCAAGGCTCGGAATTGGACAATTGGGAGAGCAAGTTATGAAAGTGGCAAAATACATGAGGCAAGTGAGCAGTGGACTGGAAGAAGCAAGGGAAAGGTTCACTGCAAGGGCATGAGGTGAGGTGAAGGAGGGAGTAGCGGAGGTAGGAGACAGAGTAGTATTGGTGGTGAAGTGCGGGGTTTTTTTTTTTTATGAATCTACATGCTCAGATTTGGGGCAAATGGATCTGAAAAGATAACGCTTTTTAATGGATTAATGCCACATTTATTTTCTTGGGAGAATAGTATAGGCATTGTAATTTTCTACTCACATATATATCCTTCTAATTGAAATATGCCTTAAAAATGCTGTTTACCTCTAAAGCAGATGTGCCAAACTCATTTTCACTGAGAGCTACACCAGTCTTATGGTTGCCTTCAAAAAACACTTTGTAATTGTAAGACTTATAAATGTAACAATGTTTCCCTGACATTGAAAGACTTGTGGGCCACATAAAATGACTAGGAATCTAGGAGATCAAAGTTTGAATTTCTGACTAGCCATGGAATCCAACTGGTTGACTTTGGACAACTCACATTCTCTCAGTCTCAGAGAAAGATCACAGCAAGCCCATTTTGAAGAATAGTCTGTGATGGGATCACCTTAGGGTTGCCATAAATCAGAAATGATCAGGAATCACACAGTGTCAGCAACAACCATATGCTCCATTTGTGTTTGGTGGTGGTCCAGCAGGTTGTCCCATTAGCAAGAACCATAAGAGAAGTGTGGCCTCCACACTCTGCCAGGTGCAATTGCAGAGTGGTTGTGGGGTAGAGGATTCTTTTTGTTAGAAAGGCAGGATCTAATTTAAATTAATTAAATAAATATATTATAAATAAAATAGTGTCAAGGTGGGGATTTTTTGAACTGAGGTAAGTCATGCCGGCCACATGACCTTGGAGGTGTCTACGGACAGCGCTGGCTCTTTGGCTTAGAAATGGAGATGAGCACCACACCCCAGAGTCAGACATGACTGGACTTAATGTCAGGGGACTACCTTTACCTTTACCTTTTTATGTCTTGCTTCTGGATAAACATATCAAGGAAGAATGAAAGCAGTGAGGGGGACTTCTGGCATGTCACTCCCAACATGATTGTTCAGACTTTCTTAAGTAATATATACTCACACCTGAACACTCACAACAAACTCAGTTTTTGAAAGCTACATTGCATCGAGGAAGAACAATTATTTTCAGTGGGGGGTTGAAGCAAACTGGGCACAGGTAAGTCTCTGCTTCCCAGCATCAGACTTCTCTAATGCCATCTGACCCTGAAGGGGAGTTTAGAAAGCCCTCATTGGTACCAACAAAATTGTTATCAAAGGCTCCTTGCAGTGTGGCAGGAAGGAAAATGGCTGACTTATCTCCAGTCACTGATTGGAGATAAGAACAGCAGAAAAGCTGGCAGCGAGATGGGGACTCTCATGGGCTGTCATGGGACTCATGGGCTGGAGTTGTTCTGTGCTGTCGTGGCAAGCACATGTTGTCAAAGTTTGCCTCATGCAAGACTTTGGAGGAGTGGTGCAGATGGGATGTGTGTGGGTGTGGGAGAAAGTCGTAGCAGTAATATGTGCCTTCCAGCTACCAGTCAGTTTCAGAGATCCAATACATTTCAATGAAATAGAAGTAGTACGATGGCTGTACATGTGGCATGCAGGAAGTTATCAATAAATATTCTCTTCAGAAATGTTGGAATAATTTTGGCAAGCACACCTCTTTAGCTGCTAGAAACTGCTGCCTTTTCCTGAGAAAGAGAGAACAGGGACTTCCATGAAGCACAGGTCTCCCCAAGAGAATACTGGATTTCCCTTCAAGCTCCATGCTTTCAATGGAATGGAAAAAAGCTCCATGCTTTCAATGGGAACTGGAGCCCCTGGTGGTGCAATGGGTTAAACCCTTGTGCCGGCAGGACTGAAGACCAACAGGGCACAGGTTCAAATTGGGGGAGAGCGCAGATGAGCTCCCTCTGTCAGCTCTGGCTCCCCATGCGGGGACATGAGAGAAGTCTCCCACAAAGATGGTAAAACATCAAAAGCATCTGGGTGTTCACTGGGCAACGTCCTTGCAGATGACCAATTCTCTCACACCAAAAGTGACTTGCAGTTTCTCAAGTCGCTCCTGACACGAAAACAAAAGAGGGAACTAATGCCCTTTATGCCCCTAGCTTTTGAGAAGAAGGTATCCCATAGGCTACTCTTTAGCCATAATTAATGTGTTTTTCCTACCAGGATCCTGCAAAACAGGTGGTGTTAGGTTAGAATACCAAAGAGCTGCAAGTGCTTTCAGGGTTCTAATCTACTTTAAATCTATTTTAAGACTAAACAGATTCCCTTGTGAACAAGTCCTTTTGAACACTGTGAGGTTTGTTGTTGTTGTGTGCCTTCCAGTTTTTTTCTAGCACATATTTTTATGAGGCTAACCACCTCATCAGATGACCGGCAGCAGAAGGAGGCAGTGATCCACTTTGCTGCAAGGTGTGGGGAATCTGGTGATCCACACCTTGCTTTGGCAACATGGAAAGCCTTATGCGTTGCCAGGGTAGAAGTGGCATGCCAGTTCCACCCCTCTGCACCCACGAAGCATGCACAACATCATTTGATGGGAGCTGGCCATCTCCATGGATGACCTGGGCTAGATTGGCATTTGCCGTCGAATCTAGCCCCGTATGATGAGGTCACAAGAGTGTGTACTATTCTGGCTCCTACTGTGGGGCTTACTCCTGAGTAAATATCCATAGGATTGTTCTGTAAGTTTATTCTGTGGATATGAGTATTCTAGTCAACCCTGAGAATGTATACTAAATTGATCCCAGAGCCAGTGAGATTTGATTCTTACATAATTTAATCAAAGCAAGGGATTATTTAAACAATCCCTCCCTATTGTCCACAGTGTATTGAAAACATTATTGGGACACAGGAAAATTTAAATTAGAAAGTACCATTTGTTGTGGAATATGGGGTGATACAATGGTGTTCAGCAGAAGATAAAGATCTAGAAAGTCAGTGTTGGCCTATGGGTTGTTAACATTTATTTATGTGTGTTTTAGCAGCCAATGTACTTCCATTCTTCAGACACATTCCAGTCACCCTTGGAGATTATGTTTCAGAGAACAATAATGACTGCTGCCTTCCAACATGATGTTTTAAAAATAATCGTCTCAGAGTAATATTTATTTTAATAACTGCTATTTTTCCTGCCTTAAACCTACAAGGCGATAGACGTTATTGGCCTAATTTTGTATTTACATGAAGTAATCGGTCAGGGAACTCTCGTGGGTGGAAGAAGTGGTTTTCCTCACAGCAGCTGCATCAAAAAAGGAGTTGAGGAGGGGGAGGAAAGGAGAGAAACCATTAGAACACTTTGCCTCACGTTTCCTCTTTGGCCACATAGGTTCGCCAAAAGTATTGGCCCCTTGGTATCCAGGTCACATTCCTCAGGCAAACTCAAACATGGGAGAGAAACTTAATAAGCGAACACTCTCAAAACTCCTTACGGATCTCTTGGGAAATGTCTTGTCTTGGTCAAGGAATATATATGAACATAATTGCTAGTTTGAAATAATTGTCCAGATCTGTGTAATCTAGCACTTTGCAATTCACGCTTTGTACATCTCTCTCCCACAGTCTGAGACCTGTTTCCTTTCTGCCAGTACCTTAATATCTGCTTTGCCCAGGAGTCTGCTGATGAAGACTTCCTGTTTGTTTTGAGTCACTGCTGGAGTGATAAATATACTTTCTCCTTTAAGAGGAAAGAAACCAGCTGCCCTGAACCAAGAGGCAAAATATGTAGAAATTCCACCCAATGGCCCTCTTATCATAGAGCCTTTATGGAGCCCTACAAAATAAGCAATAAAAAAGCTGCGACACAGGAAACTGTTTCTGCGTTAAAACATCCCCAAACATACATAGACATTCGTTGCTTTGCTTTTAATCCTCTGGCTGTAATTTTTAAATAATTCTGAGACAAATAAATACATCTGACCAAAAAAAAGTCTAGAAACGCATGTCTCAGTGTAATACTTGGCTAGATAAACAAACTGTTTTAGTTGTGGTTTCTTGATCTGACCACAAGCTTTAAATCCTGTTTGAGTTTTACTTGGTTTTGCATAAAACTCTAATGCTTCTGGATAAATGTATGTTTATGTTGTCAGCAGCGTCCAGTGTGCTGCTGGGTAATTTTCCCATGTAATTTCTATTTCCAGAAGATACGATAAACCCTCAAAGATAAAAAAACAACACTTTGGATAATTTAATTTTTTTTAAAAAAAGTATTCATGGAGCTGTTCATATTTCACTTCCTAATTTTCAAAGAATGCAGCAGTATCCTTTGGCTTTATCTTTCCATCTCTTTTTATTATCTCTTTTCCTACATACAGAGTCCAAAGGATAATCCTACTCCCAGTCCCAAGAGCAAGGTTCACATACAAATCTCTAGCCCCTAACTGTTTTGTGCAAAATTCAAAAAATTATACTCAGGAATATCAGATTTCATTACAACGGGAGATTACCAAGATGGCCATAGTTAACATATCAACAGTTATAGTAATTCTGGGTTAAAGAGAAAAAAAGTTTGATGCTTTTTGCATGAGAAGAAAAGGCAAAAAAAGAGGAACATGATAGAGATATATAATAATATGTATTTTGCAAGGAAGATAGATAAGGAGAACTTTCCCTCTCTCTCTTGTAATACTTAAATCTGGGGTCATCCCCCCAAGATGAATGGTAGGAAACCAGACTAATCAGACAAAGCTATATATTTTTGTTTAAATATAGGTACATATAAATCCATAAAAATATTTTCTCATGCTCAATTGTCGTTCAGATAACAGGAATTGCCTGAAACAGTATCTTCAAAGGAAAAAAAATCTAATGCTTCATCTAATAGTGAAGAAAGAATGCATCTATCTATTTGACAACAAATACTGGATTCATATTTTGTTCATATGCAAATCTCTTATCAGTGATATTTTTGCTCTCTCAGCCACCTTGCCCAACATGGAAGATTTGATATTGGTCTATAGTCCAGAGAGTCTAGAGAGGGCTTTTCCCTGTGGAAACAGCTATACTATTTCTTCTTTTCAATGCAATGGAAAACTTCCCTTTCTGAGATATGCATCAGTATTAGGTTGCAGTTAGGATCTGTGTATCTTCCCGGGAAAACCAGCCAAGAAGAACAGGGATTGAGAGGACAGGTAGTCCACTTTATTCATCCTAGCCATTGGTCCAAATTTGTGGTGCTCACCCACTCAAACTGATTTGATGTAATATTACTTATGGGTTTGCTGTCATGTCGGCTTCTCTGATAATATTGACAGTATCTAAGTTGGCTCTTATCTGATAGATTTTTTATCTTTGAAATGATCATTAAACGTATCACAGTAAACTACAGAAGGTTCTAGAACTGGATTTGGGAGATTTGAGTTAGACCCCTCATCACTCAGAATAGTTTGGCTGGATGTGAATTTGAAGACACAATGCATACAGATGAAGCATTTTTCACTGCTCATATTGCAATAGAAACAAAGATCTTTTCTCTGTCATGTCCTCCAGGCCCCTGGTGGTGCAATGGATTAAACTGCTGAGTTGCTGAACTTGCTGACCAAAAGGTTGGCAGTTCAAATCCAGGGAGTGGGGTGAACTCTCACTGTAAGACCCAGCTTCTGCCAACCTAGCAGTTTGAAAACATGTGAGTAGATCAATAGGTACCACTTCTGCAGGAAGATGATGGTGCTCCATGCAGTCATGATGGCCCTTCAGCTTAGAAATTGAGATGAGCACCACCCCCAGAGTTGGACATGACTAGACTTAATGTCATGGGAAAGCTTTACCTTTACCTATCATTTCCTCCATCTATTCTCCTTATAGGTTCAGCTTTCTGAGGTCTTCTGTATATAAAGGAGCCCAATTATTAACATGTTTGAGAAGATGTTTTGGAGTGATTGTGTCAATATCCTGAGTCAGGACTTGATTCCATATATTGAGTAGGACTAGTTGTTGCATGGTTGGAGCAGAATTCTGCAATAATCAGAAACCTAAGTTATGGTGGTATAAAACTACTGGTGCCATCATAATTTACCAACAAGTTGCCATTTCTCATTTGATTTATGCCTCAGATTCCTCTAGACACATCTCTGAGATTTTTAGTGTAGGGATTTCTATATCTGACTTAGATTCTTGGATTGTGGGTTGGATTCAGATGGGTAGTATAGTCCTAACTCAAAGATGTGCTGGTTACAGAAAATTAGGTTTGGGCACAAGTTTTTCTGATAGCAGGTATGCATTTGCATCAGCTATTTCAGAATTCTGCTGTCAGAGTATTCTATTAGCAGAACTTGCTAAGAATTATTATTATTATTATTATTATTATTATTATTATTATTTATACTCCACTTTATATCTCCAAAGGGGACTCAAGGTGGCTAAGAACCAAGAAATGGGGCAGACAACAGGCGGGGGGACGGGGGACAGTTCAGTTGCTTTTTTGATCCAATCTCCCTCCAACCCAGGGAAATAAGTAGCCACAGGGCTGGCACAATGTTACACCATGGTAATGCCACTCAACTGAAAGTAGCCTAGATTTAGCACATTTTCAGCTGGTGTAGTGTCATCTCAGCTGGTGGGCAGTGCCTGCAGTTAGCAAAGGGTGGATGTTATAATTTATTGGGATTTAGCATTAGTCATGACAAAATTGCAGCGTATTCATTTCAGTTATTCTGCTTGGCATGACTTAGCTTGGATTCAACCTTGCAACAGTGACAGTAAATATTTTAGAATACTTTGACTAGTACCTTGTCTGTGGTTTACCTTGACTCTGCTCTCATAAAATATAATTTGTTCAACACATGATAAAAACCTATTATCACTTTAAAGTGGGTTATTTACTTTTGTTGAAGAAAGGCTGTTAGTTTAGCTATCTCTCTTAGAAGTTGATTCTGAGTCATGAGGGTTGAAAACATCAGTTTATAGCATTTACTCGGCAGCTATAAAATGTATTCCCCAGTGTTACGTTAAACACGAGAAAGTACACCACAGTGTTTTCATTATTCAGATATATGGTAGTATCTTGCTCTTTTTGATTTAGGCATGGAGCTATATGCAAAACTAATATTTGCTGCAGAAATGAATAATCTACATATCATGTGATGGCAAAAAAATTACCCAGGGGGATGTGCTTTGGGGAAAGAAAAGATACCTGTAAAGAATTGCAGAGAATTTGACAGATGGGTATCCATTTTATTTTCCAGGTTGAAAATGCTGCATTAAGAGCGGTGTGTGTGTGTGTGTGTGTGTGTGTGAACTGAGTCCTTTTAATTTGTTTGTGACTATTTTATTTAGAAGAGGCATTATTTCCCCTGTTGCTGCTTTGGTGCTGTCCTTTCTTTTGTCTCTTTCCATGAGCAATTCAGGTTCCATCTACACTGCCATATAATGCAGTTTGACTCATATAATGCAGTGCTGTGCAGTCTACTCTGACCATACAGTGCAGTTTTAAATTGCATTAGGTTCTTGTGGGTTTTTTTCGGGCTATAGAGCCATGTTCTAGAGGCATTTCTCCTGACGTTTCGCCTGCATCTATGGCAAGCATCCTCAGAGGTAGAGGTAGACCTCTACCTCTGAGGATGCTTGCCATAGATGCAGGCGAAACGTCAGGAGAAATGCCTCTAGAACATGGCTCTATAGCCCGAAAAAACCCACAAGAACCTAGTGATTCCAGCCATGAAAGCCTTCGACAATACATTAAATTGCATTATATAGCAGTGTAGATTGGGCCCTTGTCAACAGAGGCAGCCCTAGGTAATTTTCAACGGTAAGCAAACAGTATTTTGGCGCCCCCCCCCCCCAAACCAATCACTGATATATATTTTCTGTTTGTCGTGGGAGTTCTGTGTGCCATATTTGGTTCAATTCCATCATTGGTGGAGTTCAGAATGCTCTTTGATTATAGGTGAACTATACATCCCAGTAACTACAACTCGCATATATCAAGATCTATTTTCCCCCAAGAGCGCCTCAAGAGTGCCCCTGGGCAAAATCAACTATACTGCAAATGCTTACTTTGTGTAATGGGTTGAGCTGCCCCTGCTTGTCAGTCATCACATACTAGCTCCATGACATAATATAGGCAATCGGATATGGTGAAATATGTTTTGATTGTACCTTCTACCCCCCATCCCTTTATACAGTGAGAATAATGAGTCAAGTTCAGAATATGAATCCTGTCACATTTCAAGGCTTCTCTTAGATTTCCCCTCCTTCTTTTCTTTTGCACAGACAGTGGCTTGGATGATGTTCTTTGCAAACTTTCCAGAGTGCCGCAAACTCTTGGCTCCGGCTAGCAACTAAACTAGGCAGTGGGTCACCGGTTGCTGCTTTAGGTTTGTTCTGGTGGTTGAAGCTGTTGCGAGGAGGAGGAGGAGGAGGTGGAGGGAGCAAGTTCAGGTTGCTGACACAGCGAAAATCAGACAAAACATTCTGGCTTTGTACTTCTCAAATGCCTGTTTTAGAAAATTGCTCAAGTTGTTCTTAACATCGCCACCCACCTTCCCTTTCTGGTTCTGACATTGTGAAATAATAGATAATGTTGACATATGCTCCCTGCTGGTCAGAAACCCTATACTTCTGCGAAAGGTAACGTTTTTCAAGAAATGACAAAATGTATTTTGTTTGGACAAGGACGTTGGTTATTTGACTAATCGCACAATGTGGGATGTCATGGGAGTAAAAGGTTTACTGTTATAGTTGTGGGAGAAAGTTTGTTGGGACAGTAAAAGCAGCAGCCCTGGGTGTGTTTAGTTTTTGCCAGTTCCTGAGATCCTGGCTTGGTATCAAAACTTGTGTGTCCTCAGGAATTTAAAGGAAACATTTGCAGCATGTATGAAGAACAGCTGTCTCTGGCAGGAGTGAGAGCGACTTTTCAAAATGACAATTTGAACATTTTCTCAAGGAGGGATCACTGAACATAACTATTTGTTTTCCTACCCGCTCCCAGGCTATTTTTATAGATTAGAATTACAATTTGGTAGTTTAATAAATAGTGCGCGCATGTGTTAGGGAAAGAGAAAGACAGAGACAGAGAAAATTATTTGTATATATATGCTTCCCATTAGACAAAAATGTGCACAAATTAAAAAAAAATAGAAAGCTAAATCCTTCAGAACAAATATAGTCAGAAGAAGCAACCAAAATAATGAGCAGAGAGACTCAAAGACTCAACTTTGCACAAAGGTTTGTCACATCCTGATATCGGAAAAGCTCCTATGCTTTTAAGAGTTGAATAGTCGAGACATTTCACCCAGGGCCGATTCTCCCCTTCTTGCATCAACATCAGAAGAAACAGATCTTGCTAGGAACAGTGAACATCTTTTCCCATGGAGTGATTTGCAGGGTGGAAAAAGGAAACAACTTTTCTGTTCTGTTCTGTGAAACAGTCCTGACTCCTGGGTGCTTGACCTGTGTCATGATGATAATTGTTGTTTGGAATTGCTCTGGTTCTCATTCCCCTCTCTTTTCTCCATTAACTCTGTGTCTTCCATTTCCAGTTGCTTGCTCTGAAAGAAAGAGAACTGGCATCGGTTCTTTCTTGTGCAGGGAAAACTTACTCTGTACATTCTCCAAAGTTCTCTGCTTTACATAGAGCTCTAGAATACTAGAGAGACCCACAGACATTTCTGAGTGTGGAATGGGGAAAGTGAAACCATGGATAACGAATCTGTCAATCAGGCATTTGCACTATACTTGAAATTCTAAACACAAAGAGATACACATTATGACTAATACCCAGATTTTTTTAAAACCAGAAGTTTTTGTCTTTCAATTACCATGTAAGGAGTCTGGGAAGGGAAATAATTTTGGAATTATCTCTGACACATTCAGCAGACAAACACATTAGTTTATCTAAAATTTTTAGAGCTGGGACAAAAATGGCTTCCTGTAGTGGTAGACTTATAACTAAGCCTTTCATAAACAATATCCTTTCATGTTAGTTAAGAAGGCAAAGTTTGGGAAAAATGCAGCTTTTCTAGCATTCCATTTCAAATCCACATTACAACAGTGTCCAATGCTATAGTTTGAAGAGCAGCGGGAGGTATCCAGCCTTGACTGATAAAGTTTCAGGGAACATTGGCTGCCTTGGTAGAACAGGGCACTAGAAAAAGTTAGCAGGAGACTATGTGTGCATGCTATGTAGCATGGATTGAAGAGAATAAATTTTCTTTACATTATTATTATTATTATTATTATTATTATTATTTATTCAGCCTTCCACATTTGTGGGTTTCACTTATGCTGACTTGATTATTCATGGATTTGATAAATATGTTCTTTCTAACAATTTCCAGTGTGATATACACTATAGAGTTTAGCTGGAAGACTTAGAGATTCTTATGACCACCTAGGATGCTTTCATCCTTTCTGGGGGACAGAGGCCAACACCGGACATCACACAACATTGTGTAACTTCTGGCATAGGCTCCTCCCCCAACTGGGGTGAAAACATCACTGGAAACTTTCACCCCAACATGGGAGGCATCCTGTTGAAGCCAGCATGGGGCCTCCCCACGAGGGCAACAATTTCCCAATTTGATGGGAAAAGCATCAAGGAGAGGGAGCATCAGGTAGGGCAGGGGTCCTCAAACTAAGGCCCGGGGGCCGGATGCGGCCCTCTAAGGTCATTTATCCGGCCCTTGCTCAGGGTCAACCTAAGTCTGAAACGATTTGAAAGCACATAACAACAACAACAATCCTATCTCATCAGCCAAAAGCAGGCCCACATTTCCCATTGAAATACTAATAAGTTTATATTTGTTAACATTGTTCCTCATTTTAACTATTATATTGTTTTAAAGTGTTTTTTACACTACAAATAAGATATGTGCAGCGTGCACAGGAATTCATGTTTTATTTTTCAAATTATAATCCGGCCCTCCAACAGTTTGAGGGACTGTGACCTGGTCCTCTGCTTAAAAAGTTTGTGGACCCCTGGTGTAGGGTGATAGATTCACCTCGCTGCTCCTGCTGTCCTCGTGGAAGCCTGGTGAAGCAGGAAGCTTTTCCAAGGCTTCCTAATGAGGTGGTTAGGCAGAACACTTTTGTAGGTCCTCCAGCATGATTCCACAGTCATCTTCTAGCAAACATTGAGCACAAATTTGTGCTGGAGGACCTAAAAATTCCTAGAAAACTGTTCTTGCAGATTAAAAATTAGTGATTTTTAAAATTTGTGTTTTTCCAGCTTTTTCAGGGGTTCTGCTTTACCAGCTCTTTCTGGATTCAAAGCCGAAGCTAGACCAGAGGTTCTTCTTATTATACAGTGGAATACTATGTGGATTTATGAGCTATTGTTCTTTATCTGCAATGAGAAGCCCAACTACACAAAGTGGGAGACTGCTGAACTGTTGCCCATTTATACTTCACAATTCTAGTGCTATTACTCTATTTTAACTGCCGTGGTTCCACTCACTTAAATCCTGGAATTTATATTTTGGAGTGGCACAACACTTCTGTCTGGGAATCATAAAGGCCCTTCCCTAAACTGCCAATCCCAGGAGGAACCCATAGTAGTTAAATTATAATAGTAGGTCCATAATTGTGTAGTATAAATAGGCCCCAGATCTACATGTTGTCTACATGATATACCATAATCAATTCTAGAGTTTTGAAAAAACAACCAGTGTAGAGGACAAAAAGGACAATGTGTGACATTATACATTTTTTTACCAATGTGCATGATTTGTTACACCTGAGTGATGTACACAGCGCATTTCAAAGGAGCCTGGTGGCATAAGGAATAAAAGCAAGATGTGCAGATAGTGTATAATGTCAATGAATACTTAATAGAAAATGCCCAGGTTATTTTTTAAAAAAAAAATTAAATCACTCACCAAGTGTGTTGGTGTCATTCCTTGGAACATAAGCGTTCATGGAGAAGTGAACACATGAATCTCTGTGTGTCTGTATACACACTCTGAAAAACAGGACATGTTCAACTAAAACTTGTGAAACCAGTAACTTTTTTCTCTGAAGTTTGCTTTTATAATGGAAATGCTTCCCTTTTGTTTGTTATTTTTTGGTAGAAAGTTTTTTGTAATTGCTTACTCTTTGATTAGTTTCTTCTCACAAAATCAATTTCATACACCAGGGCAACAGAAGAGGCCCTGACAAATGGATCTATGGACAGTTGTTGGACTGGTTTTTGCGGATATATATGCATATATGTGTGTATATATAATGAAAATGGTATGTTATAAATTCTACTTATTGAGACATACTTTTCATGTTTCTATGGTTTTTTTTAAAAAAAACAAGCTTAAGAGTTTACTTTGAAGAAAGACTTTGAAAACTTGCCAAGATGTCTTTGTATTTTGAAAGTCCACATCAAGAAAGTAAATAGTCACTGAGGGTAGGAAAAAGGAAGCCATTAGCATTGTTTTCTTTTAAAGATAAAAAAGAAAAAATCAGTGCGAAACTTCATCATCTATGAAATGGTGTATTTGTTATTTGAATTCATTTAAACTAATTGTCACTAGCAAGTTCATGATATCCTGCCTTCTGAGCAGCTTAAAATACCTCTGTATTGGCTGGCTTCATATCTTGCATTTATTTATTTGTTTTTTTCCGTTTTGCATTTCATCAAGTTTACATGTTAAAACATTTCTATTAAATTGCAGAGCTAGAAATTGCACTAAGGCTTTGATGCGGGTCTGGAAAAAGCACCAACTATTCAACTCTTGTGGGTTTTTTTGTTTAATGTAGGGACATCTATTACCATAGATTTGCATACAACGCTAGCTTTTTGAATCCCCTTTCTAGCGTCTCTGCCTGTGTTTCCTGTAATGTGCTCAGATGAGATAGCATGTCTCCTTCTCCCCACTTGCAGAGAGACATAATGGGAGAGAATCTTTCTCATGGAAATCAATGAAGTTACCATTGGGTTCCCATTCACTAGCAGAGATAATATTACCCTCTGAGTTGCCATTTAAAATGGCCTTCTTTATTTGTTTAAAAACATGCTGAAATTCTTTTAATGCCCGAAAGCTCAAGTGGGCACCCAACTGATCAGGAACACATTTAGAATGAAGCGCTAGGAAGTTACACCAAGGCACTGGCGCTAAGGTAGAAGTTTTTTCTGACTTCAGGGCTGGATGCTGGACCTTTTAATACCATGTAATTATATGCGATTGAGTCGTTAACTTGCTTTTTACTCTTGATAATGCAGGTTGTACTTATGCATATATTAATCGCAATGCCATTAAGCTGTCCCATGTGTAGGGTAGTAGTATGAGCGAACTGCCTGTTCACTTTAACTTTAATAAGTTCAATACGTGTTCAACTAAAAATGAATCTCTGCTGCATGCAATGTGAAATATTCAGTAAGAAGTTATGCACCGTACAAAATGACTGCTTTGATACTGATGTGAAGTATGAAATTCAGGCACTAGAAAGGTGAATGGTTCACAGTGTCTCCAAGGCCAATGTGAAATCCCTGTGGTTCTAATCTAAGGACCCAGTTGTGGCGGATATTTTTGTTGTGCATAGAAATATTGCAGGTACCCAGAAAAGATACAGCAATAATTGCTTGTTTCCATGGCATTCTAGGGTCATTATGGGGTTGGCCAAGGTAGCAGATTCCATCTAGATGAATTTTCTGCAATGTGTTGTGCTTCATGTACACCTTTCTTCCTAGGCTTTTGGGACTTCTTTCTGACTATTGTTAAAACAATTCACTAGTAACAGGTTCCCAAGCTGACATGTGTTGTAGAATTCACTCTTAATGTCAATTCAGAGCTGAGAAATGTATTAGATCATCCGCTGTGCACCTTCAATTCATTTCTGACTTATCATGGGGTTTTCTTGGCACGTTTTGCCTTCTTTTGAGGCTGTGAGAAGGTGACACATCCAAGGTCACCCTAAATCACCACAAATGTAATGGGCGTTGCATTCCCTTTAATTAAACATCATGAGAGAAAAATTAGGGGGAACGGGAAGAAAGGAATAAACAGGAAGTCCAAAAATCTGGCCTGGTGGACTGGCCTTTGCGTGTGTCATAAATGAAGAAGAAAACACCATACTTCCTTTTCTCTCAGGACTTGAAACTCTAAATTCAGCTTTCTGTTTATGTCAGGTATTCATAGAGCAACTTATACAGGGCACAGTTGCTCTTTCAGAGTAATTCCTCAGGAAAGTGGGTAGCATTTTTTCACGCAGTTGTTGAAATGAACTGATACTTCTCAAGTCTGTAGGTTACTTCATCAGGTTAAACACCTCTGACTTGGTTACATTAACACTTTCTCATGAGTTGCTATCAACTGAAGCTACCTGAAGAACTTGCTTGACCTATGGCATTATGTTGGAACCACATGTGAATTGGTAAAGGTGTTACACTGGAAGCAGAGCTTGCTGAATAGAGTTACATTGTTTAGAATAAGGAAAAATGTTCTCTGTAAAGCTTTGCATATGAAATCATAATATACAGAGATGGACATCAAGGGTCACTAGTTATAGTGGCAAGATATAGGCCAAGCAGACTTCAATTCTGCTATTCTCCCCATAGCCTTATTCTCTTCTCGAACAAATGGAAATTGGGTCATCCACTGAGAATGTTCCCAAAGCAGGACCATCCCAAACCCTTGGTCATAGAGGAGTGAAAGATATCAGGACAAGTGATTAAACAAATTTTCACTGATTTGATAAAATGTTCTCTCTAGAAATCTCTAGGTCCCCTAGAGCAGTGGTTCTCAACCTGTGGGTCCCCAGATGTTTTGGTCTCCAACTCCCCAGAAATCCTAACAACTGGTAAACTGGCTGGGATTTCTGGGAGTTGTAGGCCAAAACACCTGGGGACCCACAGATTGAGAACAACTGCCCTAGAGTGTCTTTATGGTCAGTTTACATCAGAAGGTGACCATAGAGTTATGCTGGAGGACCCAGAGATTTTTAGAGAGGTCTCCTCTTGGGTATAAAATTACTTTTTAAAAACTCCACCCCCATTTTTTTGCAGAGATCCTTAGCCTCTAACCCCAGTTAATGTGGACAGCTGGCTGTATTTTCCTTTTCAGATATTCCCACCTGCTGTTTCTGAAGTTATAGTTGATCCGAGCATCTCATTTCTGACCAGATTTGACCACTGATTAATTAGGATGTGTATAGTTTGGCAGTGCTGAGAAGACCATGCAATGTTAAGATATCATCATGATTTCCAAACTGTCTGAATGTTCAAAACACTCCACATCAACCCATCTGCCAGGGAGATTTTCCTTTTCACCAGAGAACCCTTGGCCACCTCTGAGTATTCAGGGGGAGAGTATTCTTGTGTTCATAGTCAGCTGTTGCAGGATACCATCTGGCCTCACACCAGCAGTGCCAACTTTACTCTGAGCAGTGCCAGCTGGTGGCTTCTGTGTCAATGGGGTGATGAATTTACTCTGCGTTTCATTGGAACTTATACCCAGGTTCAGCTCCTTGGACAGCTTTTTGAAAGTTCAAATCAGTGTTTCCCAAACTCTGGTCTCAGGTGTTTTGGACTTCAGCTCCCAGTATCCTCGATTATTGGCTAAGGCAGCTGAGCCTTCAGGGAGTTGAAGCCCAAAACACCTGGATGACTATGGTTTGGGAATTAGTGGTTCATGCTAAACCTCAGACTGAATTCACCATTCCTTTGCAGGAAGCTACCAGCTGCTACTGTTTGTGAGGTCCCTTCTTGCAGAGGCAGATCAGTTGTGATGGCCAAGCTATTGGGAACTCCTGACCAGCTTCAGAATAATCTTGTTCTTGCCTTGTTATTTGCCTTCAAGTCATTTTTGACTTCTGATGATCCTAGGGCAAACTGATCATAGGGTTTTCTTGGCAAGATTCATTTAGAGGAGGTTTGGCACTGCCTTCCTCTGAGCCTGAGAGAGAAGCAGACTTGCCCATGTGTGCTGTTGTGCATTAGTCATTTGGTTGTGCATTCAGTTGTGCAACTTTGCTATTCGACCCAAGGAGAGTTTGGCCCAATCAAAACATAATTCCACATTCAGAGATTTATGTTATGTGCAGCCCCAATGAAGGATGCTTGCCATGATGTCAAAATATTATTTAATGTACAGAGTGACAACAGGATACTCCTATCCCGCCTTTCCTAAGGCCATTTTCCCAGTGCAGTAGAATGAGTCATAGCTGATAACATTCCAGAAAAAAAAGGAATTACACCTAAGCTGGAACTGATATAATGGTGTTTTGCAGGATGCTGTTACAGACATGAGTGATGTTTTGGCAGGCAATTGCAATAACTCTAGCTATCTGATTGCATTACTGACTACTAGGCAAAGGGTGTCTCCTGAGAAGCAGCATTACTTAAGGTACTTCATATTTTTAACTTGCTGTAGCCATTTTATAATCTAACCTAATGATGTTTTCTAAAAGGCACATAATAGAATGGAAAATGTACATGGTGTACAGTGCTTGAATCATAGGCACTGCTTTGCAGACAAACATAGATGACAATTTCGATGTGTTGCTTAATATCACCTGTAGCTCTTGATTCAAATAAGAATGGCTGCCTTAGAGTTTAAATATATGGTAACCATCATTCAGGCTCAAGGAAATGTTTGTTTTTAATATTTTACATTTAATTTTGAGTTTAATATGCCTGAAGTTCATTTGGTGTAGTTGGCTTTGGGCACAGTCCAGACCATTTTCACAATCAAGGCCTTATTACAAGTCAGTGGCAAACTTTTTATTCACTTTAATGGTTCTGGGTCACCCATAGTGCATTTAATGATAACTTTAAAAACTGCGAGGGTAAGTGAAGAGGAAACTCAGTGAACTCAGCTTCCATTTCCCACATTTACTAACAGATATTGGGGCTGAATTTTTTACTATCTCTGCTAATTATCTGATTTGAATTTGTTGATTACATGTATTATGCACAGAATTTTCTATTTGTAACACAAGCTTGTGATTCTAGAGCCTGACAAACATCAAATATATTTATATTCAGAGTAGCTGTTTTGGCTATGCAGCAAAAATATAACAAAACCCCAAATCCATAAAACAGTGATAATTTTGCATTGTCAAAGGCTTTCATGGTTGGAGTCACTGGGTAGTTGTAGGTTTTTCAGGCTGTATGGCAATGTTCTAGAAGTATTCTCTCCTGATGTTTCGCCTACATCTATGGCAGGCATCCTCAGAGGTTGTCAGATCTCACAAGATGAAGTGATGTAAGTCCTTCCTTCCACCCGGAGTGTGGTGGAGGCTTCTTCTTTGGAGGTTTTTAAGCAGAGGCTGGATGGCCATCTGTCGGGGGTGCTTGGAATGAGATTTTGCTGCTTCTTGGCAGGGGGTTGGACTGAATGGTCCATGAGTTCTCTTCCACCTCTACGATTCTATCATTCCTTCCTTCTTTTCCCCTTTTTTCTCTCAAAGTCCAGTAACCCATTTCAGGTAAATAAGGTCTTTCTCTAGCTTTGGCACAGTGATGCGCCTTCACACTTGGCTAGGTGTGTTTGTGCAAAGCCAGATTATTTTAGTTAACATTAAAAGTGAACTCGCTGTTCTACCTGCATGTCTGGGAGAATTGCCAGGAGACTTCCCAACATTTCAATCAGAGGCTCAGGGTTGTAAAGCTGTCAGTTTCCTTGTAGGTTAATTTGCCCTTTCCCTTGGACCTACCATTTCTGTTCATTTCAAGAGAAAAATCAACCCAGGTCCTGGGAGGTGTTATTTTATGTTGATTTTAGTACAAAGACTTTCGTTCTCCGTTTTCTTTGTTCTTTGGATGACTGCAGATGAAGAATGTTCTAAAGAACCAAATAAAACTTTGAAGTGGACACTTCCAATGTCATAATATATATTATCTATGTGCACACAATAATAACCCTTTTCTTCTAGATGAGCCTTTCTAAATCAGTCTCAGGAAAACCCTGCATAAAAAGTTATTATCTACAGCTCATTTCCCCTCACCCCAGTCATGATCTTTCGCAGAACCACATGTGACCTCTTGCAGAGTCTTAGGGTTTGAGGAAACCCTAGTTGAAAAACCTTGTTCTACCATGCAAAAGAAACCTTAATCTGATTTGCTTTCATTTGAGAATCAGCAACAGCCAAGAGAAGTGAGATCCTCTCACTTGTGGCCCCCAAACAATAGAATGCGATGCAGAATCCGGTAGGATATTTTAAAATAGTCTTTTTTTAAACACAGTATTTCACTCAACCTCTTCATTGCTTACTTAGGACTTAATTTAGGCTACATATTTTTTGGTGACCAGGGAGTTAGCTGCATTAAATTCAGTAGGACTTACTGGTACTTCTGAGTAGCCATGTCTATGATTACATTGATACTGAGCAGCAAAATTTCACCAGAGTTTTGCAGAGTTTCGTATTGAACTTTAACTCCAGAATATTCAATCTAGCAGTGGGATTTTGGGAAAAGGGAAATTATTGTGAACTGTGGTTTTCATACAGGGAAAGATTGCTCCCCCCATTTCTTCCTAGGTCAATGGACAAACATCAGGATGTGTTCTTTTACTTTAGTTCCAGCCATGCCACCTGTATCTATATTTCTATATGCAGTGCTTTACTCTGGTAATAGTAGTTAGTAAATCTCTTTTTAAATGAATAATGAGGCTTGTCAGGTCAAATGTTCAGAAAGGTATTGGTCTGAGTAATTACATATGAGAGATACGTTAAATTACCTAAGAGTAATTTATTTTCCTAGCAAAATACACCTACAGCTTTATGGGTTGTAGGGGTCAGTTTCACAGCCTACTTCCATAATAAATTCTGGTTAAAAAGTCTGCTACTGAGGGTGGAATTTGAAAATAATTTGCCTGGACATTCCACATTCACTGTTTGCATCCAGCTCTTTGAATTATCGGTAGGACCTCCATCTTACAGAAAGACATAGAACTCATGTCTCTTCAATATTTTCATATTTTTCTCTGAAAGTTTTCGGCACGTGTTTTTCCTGAATGCGTCCTATATTCTCAGCGTATCATCCTGGGTAATAACAGGCTTTGCTCTGTGCTTCTCTTAAGAGCTGGTCATGGCAATAATAACAAGAAGAAAAGGGAAATGGTTCAACACATTGTTCAGCGATCTTTTAGATTTCACTGAGCAGATGACATGAGTGACAGAAATTGAGAGAGTGCAGCGTATGCAGGCCTGGCATACAGAAGCCTGCAGGAAAGGTAAGCAAAGCTATCAAATACATTTTGTATAAGCGCTTCTTCGGTTGGAATGATTTTTGAAGTTTTTTAGGCCTGCAGGTTAATGTCCCAGGAACATGTCGATGTGGCTGAGAAGCAAGACCATGAACCTGGAAGATAGAGACAGACAGGTTCTCTGGGGAGCGGAGATGAAACTAAACAGGTTAAGAGCTTCACCTGTCACAGATGAACTACCTCTGCATTGAAGGCGGATGTGGAAAAAAGACAGGATCCACTGGCAAGAACTTCCAAATGTGCTGGGTAAACAAAACAGGGCACGCGGGGAGGGCTAGGCAGGGAGAGAAAGCCTAGTTTGTAACCCAAGGAGAAAACATTCACCATAAATAGCAGCTCACTTGTAGCAAGACTTATGTTAAGGCTTGACAAATTCACCTGTCTAGGGCCTCACACATTGCTGATTTATATGACTGGGCAGGTGGAAAGTGCTGAGCCTTTTCTGCGAGGGAAGTGCAGTTGCCATCACTAGCGGAGCAACTCTGAACAAATGCCTTCCCCAACACTGAGCGAAGAATAGAAGAGTTTCACAAATTAGCATTACTTAGATGAGGAAATTAAAGCCACCTAATGAAGAAATCTTGCGCTTTTTCATACTGCAGAATTATAGCACTATGGTTTGACTGTAATGAAATCCTAGGGTTTGTAGTTTGATCTGAACCAATACAGCTCTCTGGCTGAGAATTATAAATGGCTCTCCCTAAACTGAAAATTTCAGATTACATGGGATGGGATCATGGCAGTTGACATTGAATTATAGTTCTATAGCTGTATGGTATGAAAAGGGCTTGTTCCTTGCACATAGCATGGTACTGGGGAATGTTTGCGGATTTTAAACTTCAGTGTTTTTAAACTGTTATTTCTTCTCTGGAAATATCTCTAGAAATTCAAGAGTGGGTACTGAATTAATAGCAACCATGTGCTGCTGAATTTACTCAAGCTTCCTACATTCTACCCAATTTGCTGGGAGCCCGCATGATGTAGTGTTGGACTATAACTTTGGAGAACAGATTCAAATCCCTTCTAGATTATGAAAACTCATTGGATGACCTTGGGCACGTCATATAATCTAAGCCACAGAAAACCCAATGATAGAGTTACCATATGTCAGAAATAACTTGAAGGCACACAATAACAACAGCAACAGCAATCCAATTTTGTGTAATCATCTTCTAGATTTATACTGTAACTGGTAATCCATATAATATAAAGAGTGGAAAGAGGGAATGTCTAATATTGGTAGGTCATAACCACCAGGGGTAGAGTGAAGGACACTGGACAGGTAACAAAAATTCAACCATTATCTTCTGCTCTCTAAGATTTCCACATGAGTATCTGATAGAAAGTGGTGCATGTCCCCACATGCAGGAATGTGAACGAATGATTGCTTATATCCTCATATCCTGCTGTCTTGGGCTTTAATAATCTCCTATGCTTTATATCTGGGGATAAGAAGCAAGCAAAAGGTTGATAGCAAATGCCCTAAATTTCCATGGGAACTTGAAGATGAGACATTAATTTGCTCATACATTACTCACTTCTTAATAAGGTAACGCCTGTCTGGAAGAGGCATAATCTGACATGACTACATTCTAATTTACCAAGTCAAAACAAGTGACCTTAGTTGCATTTTATACTGTTTGTCCAAGTGAAACTGCTCGATAGGCAAGCTGTGTTGTCTAAATCTGTGTTGTTGTTTTTCAAGCATTGAGTGTTACCTGTCAGTGAAATAGTCAGCAGTGTGAGATGTGATTTTTACAGCTGAGCCACACATGAGAACAGATGCGTGGGCAAACAGAAAATTATTTTGTTGGTGCCAGATCAGTACTGAAAGATTGTCAATGTCCCTTTTCAGTGTCATATCAATACTGAAAGCCTGTCAACCTCAGGTTGGGGACCCTGGGACTGAAGAAGAAATTCATTTAGACATATAGCCTGACCAATTTGAAAGGTGAGTACAAAAAAAGCAAAGCAAGTAAACAAAAGAAAAATCACCAAACCAAACCGCATCAGAACAGAATATGTTGTTTTATTAATAGATAATATCACTCAACTTTTGGGGGCATTGTTATTATCACTTGATCAGCTTTAATTTTTGTTTTAAAAACCCCTCACAAACATGTTCTTTTTGTAGCAGAATACAAACTGTCCCTTTCAAAATCCTCAAATAAGTGTCCAAAGCCTGGAAGGATGTTGTAATTTTTTTTTTAAAAAAAAAACACAAGTATTTTGTGAGAAATAGTGAGAGAAACAGGAGAAATGGGGAAAGTGGGATCCAGGTCCACTATGCAGATGTAAGGTCAAATTTATGATATGGCAGTAACCATTAAAATGTGCTTTTACATATAATGTAAGTAGAATCATATTTTTTATATCAAAAAGTATATGTACATTTGAAAAATCAGCTATTCCCTAGTATGTCTTCTTCTACTTCTTCAGTTATATTCTGAGTCCAGGTCTCCTTACATTTCATTTTCACTTCATAATATATGCCTGTGAAAGTTTTGAATAAGGATAGCAGCGACATTTTTTACAGGATGTCCACTGCCATGTAGTGTATCCAGTGCCAATGCCCCTCAGCTCAGTGGATTGAGCCAGGCTAAATTTGAGGAGAAAGCACCCTGGCAGAAGCTCTCTCCAACAGCAGACAGACATACTGTAACTTCCACCAAACTCTGCCTTCTTCTTAAATTTAGCCCAACTCAATCTGTTGAGCTGGGAGGTATTGGATACTATGTTTATCTCCTATGTGGAAGTGGACATCATGTATAAAATAACCACTTTGTCATTTTTAAAAACCCACTTGGCCATTGCAGTGATAGAGCAAAGGAAAGGGAAGAGAGTTGAGCACCTTTTCTGATTTGATGTTTCCTTGCTTTCTTGGAAAGCCCCTGAGATCAGAAAAGCTGAGATAATTTTGACATGACTTAGGGAAAGTTTGTCCACCAGCGTGCAGAACTTCTTCCTCCTTTTTAAAAATCTAATCCTGAGTCCCCAAAGCCTGATTAAACAAAAAAAAAGATTTGAATATACTTCCCCAAAGTATTTGGTCTTTGTTTTTGTTGATGCTGTAGAATAAAACATTATGTAATACAATCACTGACTCTCAACTTTCTCTCTCCTCCTCCTCCTCCTTTCTCTCTCTCTCTCCCTCTCTCTCTCTTCTCTCCACAGGCTAAACCTGGAGGACCATTGAAATTTCTAGATTCTAAATGAACTAGAATCATGATCTGGCTAATGGAAAACATTTTGAGGAAAAAGATTCTGTCTCAGTGTTTACCCGTGTTGGCCAACAGGAACACGATCTAACCTATGAACAGTTCAGATAGATTTCACCATTGCATTCTGTCCTGATTTCTCTGCCCTTTTCAATGTCTCTCTCCCCCCACCCTCTGCCTATATAGTTCTACTGTGTCTGTCTCTGTGGTTTGCATACATTTGTTATATTTTCCTGCTGAGGGCATAGCTGTAGCTGAGTGACTTTGTAAAGAATGGTCAGTCACCCATCATCCTATTTAACAGAATCACTCAACAGCATTAAAATGCTGAAGGCATTTAGCCGGCTGTCGTGAAAACTGTTGTGGCTATTGGGAAACCTTTCTGATCCTGCTAGCCGCAAGCCCTTCAGTGGATTGTTTACAGAGCCACTTTTGATGGACATTTATTTTACAAGTAAAACATGTCTTAAGCTACAGATTCAATAATTAAATGGAACATCTTCCTTCCCCTGTCTCCCCATCCCCACTTCTTACGTATCTCCCCATCTTCGATTTGCTGGCTATAGGGAAAAATTAATCCAATGTAAATTTCACAAAAGTTTTGAAAGATATGCTTTACTTTGTGTAGTAACCATGACAAAAGATGTTGCAAAGAGCTGCAACTTTCTAGAGTCTGTTCATGTCATTGGGATAAACACACTTGCTGTTGTGTCAAAACACACGTAAGTATACAACTATGATTAGGTGGTGAATATTTGATGAATCACCTGTGCAGGTTTCTTTCTTTCAAAAATAATGCTCCATTACCCTGATATTTATGGTCTTACAATATACCTGCTTACATAAATACTCATAATGTAGCATAAGAAGGGATGCTCCACTGTGCGTAACATAAAATCATATGATAGAAAGTCAAAGTATAAATCAATATTGTATGTATTGATCCTAAGAGAAACAGGAGAATCTAGAAATAGTTATGCATATTGAAGGGCCATTTAAATTAGTGAGAGTTAAATTCTTAATGAGTGCTTATGTTCAATTGATTTTAATGGGTCTTGTGTGCTTAACTTTCTCTGGATTGTATTCATTATGGGGTAGGAAGTTAAATTATTTTAAATAATCATGAGTGAATCTTAGTCCCTTTGTTTTCTATTCAAGTTGTAAACAAACAAGAAGCTCAAAATGGTCACATGCTCTTCTTCCAGGTTCATCTGGCAAAAACTAGAGTAAATACAAAACATGAAACTGTCCTATGCTGAATCAGGTACTGTTCCCAAGAACCAAGTATTATTCTTCTGAACCCCAGTGGCTATCTATGATCTTTAGTAGGGTTATTTCTAGACCGCAACACTTGGAATTCTCAGAACTTGAGATTGAATCTGGGAGCTGTACTGTGCTACTGAGTTACATGCCATATGAGAGATTGGAAGCCTAGCAGATGATGGGTTATTTCAAATGCATATTAGATGAACTCCAGCCTTATTCCATTTACATTACTGTCTTCTGCTCATTTCTTCTTACTCTAGCATTGTCTTCTTCTTCTAGACTACCTCTTTCACCTCAACTAAACATATTGTGGCATGCTGCCTAAAGGTCTCATTCCCCCTGTTCTAGGCTACTCTTCCATTACCTCCCATTCACAATATCCTTCTTCATGCCTTACTGCTTCTGTAGGATCAGCATCAGTATATGGCAGAATGAGAAAAACCAGAGAGAATCTAGAAAGGCTAAACATGCTCTACTATACTATGACATGGCAGCAGCTCAGTCAGCCTACTGGAGCCCCCGGTGGTGCAATGGGTTAAACCCTGTGCTGGCAGACTACTGCCCAACAGGTCAGCAGTTTGAATCTGGGAAGAGTGGGTTGAGCTCCCTCTGTCAACTCTAGTTTCTCATGCAGTGACATGAGAGAAGCCTCCCACAAGGATGGTAAAACATCAAACATTCGGGTGTCCCCTGGGCAATGTCCTTGCAGATGGCCAATTCTCTCACAACAGAAGTGATTTGCAGTTTCTCAAGTTGCTCCTGACATGAAAAAAGTCAATCTACTTATTAGGTAAAGGTAAAGGTTGTCTCCTGACATTAAGTCTAGTCGCGTCTGACTCTGAGGGTTGGCGCTCATCTCCATTTCTAAGTTGAAGAGCTGGTGTTGTCCGTAGACATCTCCAAGGGCATGTGGCTGGCATGACTGCATGGAGCACCCTTAACTTCCCACCGGAGCAGTACCTATTGATTTACTCACATTTACATGTTTTCAAGCTGCTAGGTTAGCAGAAGCTGGGGCTGACAGCAGAAGCTCACGCCGCTGACTCGAACCTGCAACCTATTGGTCAACAAGCTCAGCAGCTCAGCGGTTTAACCTACTGCACCACCGGGGGCTCCCTAATGTACTTATTACCCAGTGCATTACAAGTGGATTTTGGCTGCTGGCTTCCATGTCAGGTGAATGGTGAATGCACGCTGGGTTCCAGACTTTAAAAGACTTATTCAAGTTGATAAATATATTTTTATGGGGGGCAATAGGGCTCGGAACATTGGGTAATATCTTTAAAACATATATTAAATCCCAGAGGTGATTCACTCTAGCCTTGATCTGGAAGCCCCTGGCCATCACTGATTTCCCTCCCTGAAAATGTGCATATTCACATCATTTCATATAGAGATAATTTCCTTCCTTTCTTACGGAAGGTCCCAATAAAAATCAAACACTGGCACATGTAATAATGAGTGAAATCACAACAACCTAGAGATTGACCCTCATGTCTCTGGAGAAGTTGGGCTTCATAGTGTAACCACATTGAATTCCTGAGATGCTTAGCACACAGCTGCACAGTAAATATAAGTCCAAGTGAATAATTATGCTCAGTGCAAATGTGTGTAATATGGGAAGGGATAAAAGTTATTTGTATGTGGGCGGGTGGTCTTGAGGGACAATGCATACCAGGGGCAGCCTAGAATGATGTTAATGGTTCAAGATTTCATCCATTCATGTTTGCTGAGGACAAGGGAAAAATAATAAAAAAGTAAAAATGAATTTGCCAAGTGACAGAAGTATGAATGGAATTCTGAATGATTTGAAAAATAAAAAAATAGAAAGTCAAGGAAGTTAATTAAAGATTCTGGACCATTGAAAAGCTAGCAAGCAGGGATAACAGTGAGTGAAAACCTCAATTAAAACTTGCTAAATCAGTAAATAAGGGGTGAAAGATTGATAACATGTCTCATACCTCAATATCTACCATGGAGAAAAAGTCTTAGCATTCTGATAGAACAGGAGTTCCCAAATGTTGCTCTTCCAGATGTTTTAGACTTCAGTTCCCAGAATTCCTGACAATTGGCCAAGCTAGCTGGGGCTTCTTGTAGTGCAAAATACCTGTTATAGATGGAGCCCTATCCAGAACAAAGACTCTTGATCTTCTAAAAGTATGAGTTATTCATGAAAGTATAATTAAATATGTGCTTCTTTCAGCCACAATAAAACAAACAGAAATAAGTGTATGTTTGAAGTTTATTTTGTGTATAAAAGCACTGAAATATTTGAGAAGGACAAGGAAGGCTGATTCAGCCATCTTGGCTTGATTTTCTGTAGTCCTCCATGACTGTATACATCATCTTGAGATGTGTTGTTTTTTAACAGGAATGTCTCATCCCTAGGAAATTTGAGAGCTATGACATGTGCTCCATAGAGATATGGTTGGCTCAGGCACTGCAGCGTTTTTCAGCACTATAACAAAACTTTTGTGTGGCTAACTTGAGTTATGATGGTTTTTATTTTGTACAGCTAATTGTTTATGTTTTTTTGTACTCTCCCACCCCTGAAATGTATAATAAACATTGAGTCAACATAAATGATAACTCATACAAAGAACTATTACCAGTGGAGAAGAGGTTGATCCAGAAATATGCTGAGCCTTTGATTCTAAGTTGGTAATGTTTGGAAATGCTGACTTAGCTTCTAGCATCTAGGGAAGTCATAGGTTTTTCTTTTTCTGGTAAATTTGCTAAATAATTGTGACTAGTTTTTTGGGTTATGAACATCATTTTACACTATATTTTAAAGGCTGTGCAGCCTCTACGTGTCTGACTCTTTGAAGTATTTTTAGATATAAATGTACTAGCTGGTGTACCTGTATCTGTTTTAGATTTTCTCACAATTGGTTTTCAGTTCATGTCTTTTGGCTAGTGAAAAAGTCTCTTAGCCTAGTGCATCAATATCTGGAGAATCAAAGGTTCTAAATAAATAAATAAATAAATAATAACTCTATTCTTATATATCTCCCAGAAGAGACTCGGGGTGGCTTACAGATGACACAAAGTGTCTAAAAACAAACATAAAAGTGACCACAATATAAAATACAATAAAATAAAACACATTCACATGTAAAAACATCAATTCAGACTCAATCAATCTGCGATCCTCTATCCTCTTAACCCATGTTCTTAACTTTATCTTGCCTTTAAATAGATAATGTAACAATATGATTTATAGCAGTGTATACAGTTCCAGATTCTGTAGCATTTTTTCATACTCCCAGAAAACATTTGTGTTGTTTATTTATTGTCGTTTTTCTTTTGTAGAATACACCATCATTGATATATTTTGTCCTGAATAAGGCACACTAAAATTACCAGCTAAAAGTATATTTTGGGGAGCATAAGAGTATAACAGAGGCCTGACATCTGAGTTTCCAACAGATACAAAAACCCTGCATGGCTCTCACTGGCAAGATCCTGGCAAGAAACACATGTTAGAGTGGCAATGTTCAAAATGATCTAGTCTCTTCACTTAAAAAATAGCCTAGCTTGGCCAAGCCCAGTTCCCAAGTGAGCCAAGGAATTCTCGCCCATTATTAGTTTTGGAGATTTGTATTTGCCTTGATTTAATCAAAACAGAAACAGCAGGAGGGAAAATCAGTGGAATGCAACTCTTCAAATTTCAGTGTGATCTTTCTCAATATGATATCTTCCCTTTTCCTTTCTGGGATACAACTCTACATTTCTTACTTGAGTTAGCCTTACAGAACCTGGTATGTTGGCATAGGCCATGGAACAACTGGAACAATTGGTTGTTGAGCTTATTTATTTATTTATTTATTTATTTATTTATTTATTTATTATTTAAACTTATATGCCGCCACTCCCCTGGGGCTCGGAGCGGCTTACAAGAATAGCTAAAATCTAACAAAATTTAAAAGCAATTTAAAACAATGTAAAAACAAAAATACCAAACATTAAAAGCCTGTCAAAACAGGTATGTCATGGCTTAGTAGTGCCATGAGTAGCCTTGAGATACAGTTAACATTGTTTCATACCATTCTTGTTTCATTGAATGCAGATTGCCGTCCACATGGATGGAACCAGAATCTGTGACTCAGTTCTTCCATCCTTTAAAATGCTGAGAACGACTACATTCCTAGATCACTGAGACACTGCAATGATTACAGTGCCACATCATTTATCCAAATAGCCTGGAGGGCCATTGGAATAATCAGAAGCTCAGATACTGATGCTGTTTAGAAGGGTTTGCCATGAGCCAGGCACATAGCTGGTGTAGAGTGATGGGACGTAAGAGAAAGCAGAGATACACTAAAAGGAGAAGTACACTGCCAAGCTAAAATTGTCCTATATTTTCTCTCTGAATTTTTAGATGAATCAAAATTCCAAATGTATGTATTATTGTATTTCCTTGAATTGTCAAATATTTTATAGCATGAATTATTATTAAACATTCTTGAGAAACCTATATGGAAATATGAACTAGATGCAAAGGAAGAAGGTGGGAAAATTGAGAAGAGAACAGCAACAATTTAAAGAAATGCAAATGACTCCATACCGTGTGTGCACATGCTTTCATGTCAGCTGTTGACTTATGGCAATCCTATGAATTTACTTTGGTTTTTCTTAGTGAAGGTATACTCAGATGCCAATTCATTCCTCTGAAATACAGCCTTACAGATCTGGCACTCTGGGGCAGTATCCCATCCAAGTACTAACCACAGCTGACCCCCAGATTGTATAACTTCCTTCCAAGAGAGTCCATCCCTGTTGGTCTTCCATAAGCAGGACAAGACTATTTTCTGTAGGCAGGTGTTTGGAGAAGGATAAGGGGCACATTGCTGGGGAGGTTTTAGGTGGGATTTGGAGAGTACGGTTTTAAAATGCATTTTAATGGTATTTTTTATCTTACACACAATACTGTTTAATTTTTTAAAAAAAATTGCTTTGTTTTAAATTGATCAGAGTGTTAGTCACCTTGAGTCCCATGGAGAGTCAGGCAAAAAATAAATAAAGTAAATAAATAAAACACATAAATAAAATCTGGTGCCCTGGGATGCTTAGGCCTCTTATTCCATACTACTAGTAGAAAATAGCAAACACTTTCAATAATTATTGAGGAAAGATGAGGAAGAAAGCAGAGTCACAGTTGAACATGAAGAAAATACAAATTGTGGCCACAGATAATTTACATAATTTTTGAGTGGATGTTGAAGACACTGAAATAATCAAAGCAAACAGTTTAGTCAAAAAATTAGAAGAAGACTAAACTTTGGAACAGCTATTATGTAGGAATTACATAAGAGTGAAATATGGACCAGCATATATGAACCTGGTCTCAAAATTTCTGGTAGTACAAAACACCTCACCTTCTCAAAACAAACAAACAAAACAAAACAAAAAACAAAACACTCAAAACTGTGTTCATATTAATATTTTAGGTCAGTGTATATGGTAGTTAATTATTCTTAGGACCTCACCAGACCAGCAAGGGGAAAGTGGGAGAAAGCAGAGAGAAGCAGAGTGAATTGTCTCACACAGTTCCCTCCTGTCTCTCCCCGTCTTCAGGGATGGCCAGACATCCCAGCTTACTATTCCTTGCCCCATTTTTTTCCTGCTCTTTACTCCAAATTTCTCTATCATGAGTTGAATGACACTCAACTCTGATAGAGTTCTTTGGGCTCTGTTTCCATGTGCTTGGGAATCCCATGGTGTCCCAAAGGAAGGGCCTTATGTCATCTGATGCCCCCTGGGATTCAATTTCTCAAGTGCATAGAAATGGAGCCTGAAGATCATGGGATGAATTAGTGATAGAGCTAAATGACTCAATCTGTTGCCAAATAAACATGCTGCAGAAAGGATTTACTGGTTGGACAGCCTGACCTCTTGTATCACTTTTGAGGGGGAAATGCAGAATTAAATCCTATAAATTGTGAGCAAGTGATGTGTTTGAGATCCACAGGGTGTAGTGGTCTGAATTCTGGACTAGGACTCTAAGGGTTTGAATTCCCTTTCAGAAAATGCTTTAATTGGAAACTGTACACTGTGCAAAATTTGCAAATTTTTGGTTTGCAAATAAAACTGCATTTTTCGCACAGAAAATGCCATGAAATAATAGTTTCTGAATGAAAAAGACTCCTTCACAGAAAATTTTGTTTTCTGTGCAGAGCAATCATTTGCAAATTTTGCATGCAGTAAGTCCCAAGTATAGAATAGGCTTCAGAAACTGTGTGGTGTTTCAATGGATGTCATCAGTGGATGTCATCAAGATTTTCAACAATGAAGTTCTGGAGGACATGCATATGGATTCCAGTAGTCTGGCCTATATATCTTAAGACACATAATTGTCTTTAGATGGGATGAAGAAAACTGTTCCACTCACCATTGTCCACATTAGTGTAATTGTAACTTAAACACAAACTAGATTGGGATGTGTTCATGTACCATTGTATACTTTGATCTGGTAGGAAAATGGCTTAGGCCTTGATGTTTAATTCAAATGGAAAATCATGAATGGAAACTGCTGGACTACAGCTCAGTTGCTTAGTAGATTATGTTTCTATCTCAAGATGGTTGGGTTCATCCATAATCAGAAATATATGCTATTCTCTGTGCAGGCCAGGAAACTCTACTAGCACTTTGCAACACAGCAAGTGAGGCAATCTTCCCCATGTGCCTAATTTACATGGCAATGCTCCAGCTGCATTACCAGCACCCAGCTCTTTTAATAGCATCCATACTGGCATCTCAGCTCAGGAGTAAACAAAATGTTTTGGGTGTGCTTTTGTCTCTGGTGAATGATTTTCTGTTGTGCAGTTATTTATAATAATGGGCATTCATTATCAAGACAGGGTCTTTTGCTCAAGAGTCATCATGGTGCATGCTGTAAATGAATCTTGACACAACTTTGCATTTGTGTATTAGGGGCTCATAATGCACATTTATTTGTGTAATGCTGAATGCACCAGGTTTTTCCCCCCAAAACCAAACTACAGACCATACGTAACAGATGCCTCCAGAATATCATGTCTTAGCCAATTCTTATTTCTTTCTCCAACTTCTAAATAACTTTGTACATACTTAAAAGTAATAGCCTGCCAGCTTTGATTTAAAAGCATAGCCAAGTTTGAAGATACAGAAACACAAAGAGCAATTGAATGCTCTTTTTTTAAAAAAAAGAAACATCCTTGTAACTTTTAAGTACTAACAGTTTTTATAGTTCCCCCCCCCCCAAATAATTGAAAAATGTATTGTCTTGGATTTAACCTGCTTCATGTGTTTTCTGTATTATTATATACAGTCACAGTTATTGCTGTCTTTGCACAGATATAAATAATACATATTTTATATAAGTGATCGATTTCATTTTAAGATATGGTTTGGACCCAGTAGCAATATGACACACCTGGTAATTATTATTGTTGCATACCTTCAAGTGGAGTTTTCTTGGCAGCCTAAAATGGGACCTTCTTGGCAGATGCCTCTGATGCCAAGGAAATCTGACTTGCCTAAGATCACCTGCTAGGTTTCTGTTTCTGAGCAGGGATTTGAACCCTAGTCTTTTGGGATTGGCTTTCCAATTCATCTTATGGCTTCAGGGGTGCTTCCTGAGAGACTACTACAATGTGGTCTTAATGGCTTGTGGTTAGCAATTCTTGGTTGCTGTTTCATTGTTATGTGCCTTCAGGCTGTTGTTGACTTATGTAAATGTTAAGGTGAATGTATCACAAGGTTTTGTGGCAAGATTTGTTCAGAGGGGGCTTGTTATTTCCTTCCGCTGAGGTAGCACTATCATTTTACTTTAACTGCTCTGGCTGTATTCCATGGAATTCTGGCATAGTCTAGTGAGGCCCAAGAACTCTCTGGTTGAAAATTCAAAATGCCCCTAAACTGTAAACCATAGGATTCCATACATTTATACCCATTGACTCTACCAAATGACCTCATCACATGGCTCAAAATAAGCATCCTAGGACAATTAGAATCAACTTTAGGGACAGATTCCCAAGGCAGTCATCAGATGACGTTACTTGTGGCTCTGCCCTCAACCAGAGTAGAAGTGTCACCAGATACTTTCCAGGCAGCATGGGAGGGTAAGGGTGACACTTTCCCCATGTGATGGGGAAGGTGTTGTAAGAGGGAGATGCATGTGGGGCAACAGATTCACCCCACCGCTCCCTCTTTCTTCATCGGAAGCCAGGCAAAGTGGGACATTTTGCCTGACCTTTACGATAAGGTGGAAAGGCATTCCGGGCCACCATAGAAACCTAGACTTGCAGGTTCAATGCTGAGTCCTGGAGGACCCCCAAACTGCGAACTTATGTCTTCAGAGAGGATGTAATCCCATCCAGCCCAGGCTGAATCCTAATTCCCTGATCCACCTTCTGAATGTTGCCATGCCAGTTAAAGTGGAGTAATAACAGTGTAGTGTGGCAGGGCCTTGAGCAAGTGTGATTTGCTGAAGATTACCCAGTGGTTTTCCATGGTAAAACAGGAATTCGAACTCTGATTTTCAGCATTGCAGTGCAATGCTCAAATTGTTATATCAGGCTGGCACTTCTTGATACAGTTTCCCATCTACATGGTTATTTTTTTTTGTATAGCTGTTTAACCTTGTCCTTTTTGCAATGCACAGTAAGATCTTACAAAACATACAATTCAAACCAAGGTATAATCATTTATGATTTTTTTTAGCCCTGTGCTGTGGAGAGACCTAAAAGCAGAGTGTGTTGCTGATTGCTGTAAATACAATTTCAAGCAACCAGGTAAATAGCAATCACGTGGCCATGATAGTCACAGCTGTTTGCATGAAGGCTCTATTTATTTAATTAAGGCTGGAGCAGAGACGCAGCGAGACTCACTTCAGAGTATTCAAGCATAGTATCACACTTCTTTAAAGGGTGAGTATACATTGGGGCGGCAGGTAACAAATGCTTTAAAATAGTATCTTACAGATAAGAAAAAGAGATTCATTAAAATAAATGTATGACAGAAGGGGGGTAGGAAGTGTTTTTTCCAAGATGTACAAATGTCCATAGGGACCTTATGAGGGGGAAAAGTTAATTAGATTAGCAAGAACAGACACATTAACAGAATATGCACTGTATGGAAGGCAGGATGAACGACAACATTTCTATCTTTGAATACAAACAGAGCACGTTAAGCAAAGAAACCCCAAATCCTATAATTGCCTTATAAATATCATGTGATAGATTGTAATGCATACAATTATTCTGATTATTTATTTTGCCACTGGTTCTGCATATGATAAAAATAATAGCTGCCCCAGAGAGATGTCCTTTCCTTTCCCTTCCTTTCCTTTTCCCTTTCCTCTCCCTCCCTCTCCCTCTTAAGCCCTGCACTTCAATGTATTTTATTTATTCAGAGTACAGCTCTTGGCCTGCTTAACCAATCAGAGGAGCTTTAAGGGCCCAGGACTAGCCATGGTGCTGAGCTCCAAATGTGATTCCAGCCCTGACAGGAGGATTATAGGAAACAGATGACTTACGCTTCTAATTTGTGGCCTTAAATTGCAAACAGAATTTCAGGAGTCGAGCAGAGTAATAAATGGCAATAGAGAAAGCCACACACAGCCAAATCAGTATGTGGTGGTTGTAGGTTAAACTAAATAGGAAGAGACAGGTTATGATGGTTTAGTGTATTACAGAGAAGAAAGTCTTAAATTACTAGTGCTGAGAGGTATTGCACGATGGCAGACAGTATTCCATTGTATAGTCTGCCGATAGCAGGAGCAGAACAATAAAAAGGCAGGTTTCGGAGAAAACCTGTTGCTGGACAAATCGCTCTCCCGCACCATCCAAAAGGGGGGAAAAGTCATGTTTTCTGTTTGCTTTGACCTTAACTATATGTTGGCCTCTTAACATCTGTTTTCTACTGTTGTAGTTTTTCACACCAAATTAACTGTCAGGGAGTTAGATAAAGAAAGTTGAAAATACTTCCAAATTATTTTTCTCGAGTTTCTGAGTTCTAGAAAGGAAACTTTTAAGGATAATGGGCATAATACCTCTGCCACCTATACATTTATTTTTAAAACAAACATATTTATCGGCATATCTAGCAAGGTCATCAATGGTAGAAGGCATACTATGTGTTTTTACTTATCCTATTGTATTTTAATTCAATGTTGTATGCTACCTAGAGCCATGGGGAGAGGCAGGTTGTTGTTGTTGTTGTTGTTATTATTATTATTATTATTATTATTATTATTATTATTATTATTTGACACACAACAAGATGAGTCCACGGTAGACAAGATCACTCTATTATTTATTTATTTATTTATTTATTTATTTGGTATGCTTGTATACCGCTAATATCTCAGCCTGTGCGGCGACTCATTGCGGTTTACAACATGTTAAAATATACAATGTTAAAAAATACAATTCACTTAAGCATATAAAATTAAAATTAAGAATACATACAAAAAACATACGCAGTATTGGGCCACCAATACAGATCGGGACATCTCATAGTTAAAATCGTCATCCAATTATTATTATTATTATTATTGGGTTGAATCTCACTGTGACAATGCGCTGCAAGGTATAGATCCTTTATATGAACCATATTGTTAGAGAAATTCTATTATTTCACATTTCTAAATGAGGACTCTGTGTGATCAGAATTTTAACAATCATGATTGGAGGTATTTAAAAAAGAGAGCTTTGCAAATTCCATGAAATACTCTTTTCCACAGCAATTGAACCTGCTACTTATTCTTGTCCCCTCCCCATTTTGCAAATTGACACTCTCATGACCAAATATTTAAAGGATTCTGCATCACAAATGACCATTGGGAATATTCGTATTTCCATCACTTTCAAGTGGGCTTCTTTTTAATTCATCCAAATATAAGATTTCTTGCACTTTTTCCTTTTGGTTTTTTTTTAAAATTCATCACTGAAATGACACTTCCATACTGTACCACTACAACTTTAAAAATATTTTAAAATGAGAGAGGTGAAAAGTTGTCCTTCAAACCAAATTTGGGAAATCATATGATTTTTTTAAAAAAACCTTAGTGTATATAAAAAAATAGTTACAACTCCTTCCAAAAGAATGGAATGAGTGGACCTAGAAATCATTGCCAGACATTTTACTCAGAAATAACTATTGATATATTGGGCATTTCTCTTCAGCAAACGTGCAAGGGACTGCAACCTTGATTTCTCTCTCTCTCGCTCTCTAGTCTTTACTCCATGTTAATGCTAATTTCACACAAGATTTCTTGACTTGTAAAAGACTTAGGAACAGTAAAGTTTTCCCAAGTTTATTTATTTATTTATTTATCAACTCTATGTATACCCTGCCTTTATCTTCCCTGAAGGGGACTCAAGGCGGCTTACATAGAGGCAACGATTCAATGCCTTAAAACACATACAATTCCAAAAAAAATATTAAAATTAAATTAGATTAAAATTAAAAACATATTAAACATTTAAAAACATTAAATTCCATATTAAAATCACACCATCCATACTTGTAGTCCAAGCCATTCCGTAGACATTCCGTATAAGTTTCTCAGTGAGAGGTGTGATCACTTCCCCTCAATAAGTACAGCAGTTATTCAATTGTATAATAGTAACTGGGGGAGGAGAAAAAAAGAAAGAAAAAAAGAAAAAAAGGACTCAACAAAATATTAATAACCTACTGGTAGCAAGCCAATGGCTTCTAACGCGGAGATATTTGTCTTGAAGAAGAAAAATGTAGAAAATTCTGTGATAAGGTGAAAAGAAAAAAGAAAGGCAAAGAAGACCTCCATGCTGCACTGTGATGGCTGCATACATTGTGACACCGAAGGCTTAAGATGCATATATTTAATCCTTAATGCCACATAATGGCATTTTCTTGGTCAGATAATTTATCATGTTAAAAACTTTAGTCATTGGGAGCCCTGTGTTTTATTTCAGGCATCAAAGCCCGCTTATATCAGAATGAGCGAACAGTGTTGTCATTGCCAAATGGTTATTGTTTTAAGCGGGTCTGTTGATTATCATTGGAAATGACTTGCTAAATACATTTTGATTAATCGCTTGCAAAAATTATGCTTGTTAGAACTGCTTTGTATTCAGTTCTCAACGCAGGTTAGCGCTTTCTTCCTTTATAACCGGCTTGTACACGCCATTGCCCCCCCCCCTTTAAAGTTACCTGGTGAGAAAGGAAAACAAATCTTGGTCGAATGCTTTTGTCTGAAATCCTGCCTCCTCTTCTCTTTCTCTCTCTTTTAATAAAGCTCAATTATTGTCTATGCCATACAAGGGAGAATGGGGTCTATATATCAGACCTGGACATTTTCAGACAGGAGATGGCTTTTGTTTTTGCACCCCATCAACACTGATCACCTAATTAAATCTGATATCTCTGGCTGCCACAAAATGATTTGTTAATAGTTCTTTGGGAATTTACTTAATGAGTTTAGATGTCTTTTGTGCAGTACATGTTGGGGCATTTTGGAAGAGAGAGATGAGGATGGGGAACAGGGGCAAGGCAAGGAGGGGTTCAAAATGAAACAAAATCCCCCCCCCCCCCCATTTCTCCTTCCCTCCTTCTAGCCATTGTACTGATATAACCAAGCCATCCACGCTAGGTGTAGTATGAACACATATCCTTCCCTGTGGACTGTAGTCATTCATTAGTAGAGAACAGAAAGCAGATCTGAACTGGTAAAAGAAAAGAAAAGAAACAACAGCATCACATAGGAGAAAAAAAACAACCCTTCCCTGTCAAATGCATCCATGGACATCTGTCAGGGATTCAGATGTTATACCTTGATCAGGCCGAGACGGTGGCACCATTTTCTTTAACAAACACCAGCAGCCTTTCTTGCGCCTTTATTTTAACATTTTCTTTTTTTCAGGGGTTAGATTCCCTTTCTTCTCCTGCTCTGTGGAGAGTAAAAGGAGCTTGTTAACTTGCTTAGATATTTTGACTGCTGATGCACCCCGGCCACTTGCCAGTGGTAACAGTGTCAAAGCGTTACTCGGGATAATTGCTATATTTGCAGTCTGAGAAGTGCTTCAACTGGGGTGCGCGGGAGCAGCTGAATTAAAAGGGAGAGGAAAGGAGACTTCTGTGAATTGCTGTCTGTTGTGTTCCAGTGGTTAAAATGGCCCTTGTTTTGTTGAAGAAATGTCAAATTAATCCCAACTTTTGGAGGGGGAAGGAAGAGGGGAAAGACAATAAAGAAGAAATCCTCAAAGATTTTGCCCCTCATTGCAGAAAAGTTCAGGGTTAGCCTGAATGCAAATATATGCTGTTGGATGACTGACATGTTCTATAGGCATGTTTTTACTGCAATCACAATTTAAACCCCATAGCTTTCCCCACCAAGAATTCTGGGAACTGTAGTTTAATGATGAGTGGAAAATGACATTGCCAATGGGCTAATCAATAAAATGTACTGAGGAATGGAAAACGCATTTAGCAATCTCATGAATTTCACAGAATGGCAATTCCCATTATTTTCTATGGAGAGGGGATGCCTATTAAGCAGTTAAAACCTGAAGTGGAAGTACATCCTCTATATATATGGTGAACTTATGAATATTCTGTATGGAAATAAAGTTTTTCTGATCTCAATAGGCTATAGATTAAACTCAAGAGGTCTACTCAATTGGCTGATTCAAAACCTGCACTTATATTGTACCTTACCTTTGCCACCACCATCATGCTCCTCTTTATATGACAGTAAGGTTGGGTTTGGCTGTTTCACAACAGAACAGCTCTAGAAATATTTAAATCAGGATTGAAAATGGTGTTTATGGCAGATTCTTTACTCCCCCCCCCCACTTACTCTTAAGAAAGAAAAAGAAAGAAAAGTTTTGGAACTAGAGGACTTAAGAAAGGGCCCCTTTACACTGACCCATAAAGTGGGCCCAATAGGGACTCCCTGAGCATTCTCAGCAACAGCCATATCAAATAAGAGGCCCTACCTGCCACCTCCTTCCCCTGTGTCACTTGGCTACAACGGCACGATAGCCACCTACCTTATCTTGGGGGGAGGGGTGTCCTCCTTCATTCTACTGGGTTTTGTGACCCACAATGGGGGCTGGGAGAAGGAAGGGTGGAAAGAAGCTAAAAGGATGCATGTTAGTAGAAACTGACAAATTGTCTATCCTGATTTGTGTTTTTGAAAGACTGAAAATGCACGATGAGGTTTTTGAGGAAAAAATGAAAGTGAATTAATGACCATTGGATATTAATATTAGTATGATAAAAGTATAATAGAATATTCAGTTTATGGAGAAATTTTTGTTTTCAGGCTTATGGAATCTAACTCATTTTCCTCTTAGATATCATGAAGAATAACTGCATAAGCTTATGGCTAGGTAACATGGACAAAGACACCTCCAAGTGTTTCTAGTCTCATGTTCAGCTCAAGATTTTCTTTTCATTACTAACATTGAACTTGCAAGTTTTATGAGAATTTTCCTCATTGCAGTGTTCTCTTCTAGTTTTTGCTTCAGAATCCCACACTCAGGCAAGAGAAAACTTCCTTTTGAATCCTTGCCTACCTGCTTCTCAAAAGATTACAGTCAACCACACAATTCCCTTCCATTTATGGAACTTTTGCAAAATAATCTAACTATGTCACCTGATTATTCAAAGGTTTGGAGATTTAAGATGGAAATTTGCAACCACGCAAGTCCTTGGATCTCATAGACGCAGTGAACTTTTTGTGCAAGTTCAGAAGCAACTATAGGACTGGGCCAAAGTTACTCATCAAGTTACATTTTTAATTTGAACAAGTGGTGTGAAATATTTTGAGCTTTCTTAATTAAGAAGTAGCTAGTGAGTATTAAAAATATTACTTACATTGTCAATCGTGGCACCGGTCATACAGTATAGATTGCTTGTGACAATTTTTGACGTCCTTTCATTTAGTAAGGATCTGAATAATTTATAGATGCTCTTATGACATCCATTTTCTGAATGAAAATTGAGAATATAATGGGGTTTAATGTTATTAATATGCAATAATAAATGGCAACTTAAGGAAAGATCCGTTACAAAATATACTTTTGCAATATGCAATGCACTCTCCTTGCTGTGCCTTTCATTTCACTTTTCTTTTTAGTTATTAAAAGACAGAATACATTTTTGAAAGAACTTTGAAAAAGTCAATATTTTAGTCAATACCTGTAGATTAGGTCCTTGTAGGCACTTTATGTACCTATAAGGTTTTGATGCACTCAAAGTACTTACATCACTGGGATGGGTCACATGTTGAGCTTATAAATTTTTTTGCATGCACTCACTTCCCAGTTAGTGTTGTGGGAACTGGGTTGGCATCAAGAGCTTCCTGTAACCCCTTCTTTGAGAGAGTGAATAACATTTCAACCAGTTATAAAAGAGGAATCAAAAATGTTATTCAATATCTGTCCAATTGTGGAGTTCGTTTCTAAAAGATAACACCCCCCCCCCCCCCCAAATGAAAAATGAGTCATACGTGCCAGCACATTGTTGGCTTGGAGTAGAATATTTTGTACAAATCAAAACTCTCAAAATGTATCCAATCACCTCTGTATAGGGCATGGAAAATGGAATTTTATAGCAAAAGAATTCTTGTAAAATTTGTTCCGATGGAATTGGGAGCCTTTGGAAACAAGCTCCACAGTTGCACTTATGCAATTTATATATTTATATCATTATCATTATTTTTTTTCATGACAGGAGCGACTTGAGACTTAAGTCGCTTCTGGTGTGAGAGAATTGGACATTTGCAAGGATGTTGCCCAGGGGATGCCCAAATGTTTTGATGTTTTATCATCCTTGTGGGAGGCTTCTCTCATGTCCCCACATGGGGGGCTGGAGCTGACAGAGGGAGCTGCTGGTTAAACCCTTGAGTCCTGCCGGCACAAGGGTTTAACCCATTGGCCACTGGGGGCTCCATATTATCATTATAAAAACATAATATGAATTTACAAGTGTGTACACTGCCTTGGGTTTCTCTGTGGAGGAAGGCAAGTTTATAGGTTGTTTTTAAAAAAATCTATTAATCAGTCTATGAGTAGATAAGTAGATAAATATTGTGTAGAGTTCGGACAATAGTAGCAAAAACAAAATTAATCATTATCTGCTACCTAAGTAAAAAAGGTAGCTATTTTGTGTAAGAAGTAGATCTCAGCAAGTTCAGTGGAACTATGATTGCATAAGATTAATACAGCTTAGGAGAGGGGCAAGCAGGTAAAAAGGACTTCATAAAAAACTCAGTAAGAAATTAGCAACCCACACACCCCACCTATTTTAATTACTGAAAGCTGAGCATCCCTTGTCCAAAATTCTGAAATCCAATATACTGTACTCCAAAATCCTAAAGTGTCCACATGAGGGGCTCAGCTAATGTCATTTTGGCTTTTTGATGATTCAGCATACATAGACTTCATTTCAAACACAAAATTATTAAAATGTTATATTAAATTACCTTCAGGCAATGTGGTATATATGAAACAGAAACAGATGTGTTTAGATCTGGGCCCATCTCTAAGATATCTCTGTATATAGGCATGCATTTGCAAATACAGGTATTCCAAAATCTGAAAAAAATCAAACTCTAAAATACTTTGGGTCCCAAGCATTTTAGATAAGGGGTGTTCAATGTGTATTAGTTACTTATTCAAGGTATTTACCCGTCCACCGGTGGCCTGATAGTTTAAATCCTTGTGCCATCAGGACTGGTTGACTGAAAGATTGGCAGTTTGCCACTATAAGTGTATGCCCACAATAGGAGCACTATTTCTTCAGTGCTTTATGTGTTCCCTATGTACCCTGGAATGTGAACATTATCATCAATAGGACCTTTGATAGTTGTTTAGAGCTGGACTTCTTAAACTTTTTCCACTCACAACCTCTTTCTACCCAAGTCTGTTTTATGCAGCCCTGGGTATACAAGTACAATATATAAAATAGATATAAAAATCAAACATTTTATTATCACAAATCAGCATTTGCAAGGCTTGTTAAACAGGCTAATTTCCCCTTTTATGAAGCAAGATGAAGCATTTCCTGAAGAATCCACTGTATACACTGTAAATTGTTGCTAACAGATTTACTGTTGCCAATTTTTTTATAACCCCAATGTTGATCTAAGGAGGAATTTCAGTTGGTGTTGGCTGTCATGTAAAGAGGTGGAAAACAATTTCTGCTAAAATTCTTTCTTATATACAGCTATTAAAGGTACAGAGATCCACTCCTGTTTTTACCCTGGGATCCCAGGTCCTTTATTAAAGTCAGTTGCAGTACAATATACCCTTCCATGATATTTTTTTTAATTTGTGTCCTTTTGTGATGTCAAAAATCTGAGCTGGCTTTCTTCCATTATCATCTTTTTTTTCCCTCTACACAAAAGAGATTTTTTTTTTTAAAAAAAAGGAACCAAGGAAAGGCTGCAGGCAATGACAAGGCATTAAAACATAATGGGCCCTGGATCTTTAGGTGGTGTAAATCAATGCAGCTCTAGCGCTGTCAGCTGAGGATCCAGCTCAGGAGGTCAAATGGAGCATGGGAGACCTCCTGACCCTCCCAGATAAATCTTTCCGAAACCCTCTTCACCTTCTCTAGTCAGCTCGGAAACCCTAAGAGAGGCATACAGTTTGCTAGAGACTCCCCTGGAGGCAATTCCCCACTTCCTGTATTCTGTAGTCCAATTTCTCTGTCCTCCTGGGTGGTGAAAAACAAGGAAGTACAGAACACACCAAACTCTGTGCAGGGACACGAAATGTCGTCACGAACCTCTCTCAAGGAAAGAGCCGTAGCCTGCGTTTTACTAGCACTCCTGGCTTGCAGGCTTCAGTGCACCCCCTTTCTAATGCAAAGTGAAGCCTACTTTGTTTTTCTGCCTCCAGATACCTAGCAAGGATGGCTGAGGCCGACTGATGTGCATTTTACCTGGCAGTCAGGGGTGTTTGTTTAATGCTGGACATGATTTTGAATGCTGCAAGATGCTGAAATGCTAATGCTCAGCATGCTAATGAATGCCCTCTGCTCTCACAGAAACCATTAGGAATGGAAGGGCTTTCAACACATGGCAGAAGGGACCTCAGAGCATTATGTCAACTGCTATGAGAAAATGGGAAAAAACAAAACATTAAACCCACCCTCCAACCCTACTGTATTTGTAGCCTTTTTCATATTCAGAAGAGTTGCCTAGATAACAATTAGAGAGGCATAGCTACATATAATGATGATGCCAGTTTGGCCCTACCCTTGAACAGAATGAGGTAGTTACCTCTAGTTTTGGCAGAACTGGCTCTACCATCAGTCAGAGTGAGGCAACTAGACAAGGCAGCAGATTGTGAGGAATAGAAAAAAAACTCTGAGATGCCAAAAAGGTGATAGCAGCAACCTTTATTCTAGGATGCAAAATACCTTGAGCAGGCTTGAATTGGTATGGAGCAATGGTTCCCAAACTGTGTTTTGGAGAAACCTAGGGCTCCGCAAAAGCCTTGTAGGGATTCTGCAGAAAAGTCTTAATTAAAAAAAATAATCAAATGTTTGTGCCAGAGTATGGAGATCTTGCTGAGATTCAGTGTATCTCTGCTTGAAAAACAAAATTTGAATCTATGCCATTGAATGACTTTCAAGTAGGACTGATAGTATACCCATCAGTAGCCAGAAAGGCTATCAAAGCTCTTGTCTCCTTCATGTCCACCTATTGAAGTGAATCAGACATTTCTACCTGTGCTTATACCAAAAACAACTTTAGGAGTAAGTTGGATGCCACCCCAGATTTATGTAATTAGCTGTTAGACATGAAGATCAGTTTCAAAAGTATTTTAAGTGCAAAAATAAAAAAAATTCATTTATTCCTGTTCCAAAATAAAGGTTTTTGATTTTATTTAAAATAGTTTCTCTTTATTAATCTAGTACATTATACAAAATATTCAGTCAGTAGGAACAGATTAAATAAGTTTGTGGGTTCACAATGCTTAGGACAGAATTAGGGTTCCACGATAAGATCAGGGACAGAGTTTAGAGTTAGAGAAAAAAAGTCTCCTCACGGGTTTCATAACTGAACATTTTTTTTGGATTCACTGGTGTCGAGTATCCTGCATAAAATATGAATATGATATTAGTAGTATATTTGTTGCTTCTCCCTGGTTTTACCGGGTCATACTGAAGGAAAATGTGAAAGGATTGCCTCTTAATACATTTGCAATGTAGACTCCCAAGGAGTGGCATGAAGAGTAACTTACATAATTGATCATAGAATCATAGAGTTGGAAGGGACCCCAAGGGATGTCTAATCCTTTTTACATGATCCATGGAAACATGGAAGTAGCAACTAGGCCACTAAGCTGTGCATCAGTGTTCGTTGTTGGTTATTCATTCGGTTGCTTCTGACTCTTCGTGACCTCATGGACCAGCCCACACCAGAGTTCCCTGTCAGCCGTGGCCGCCCCCAGCTCCTTCAAAGTCAAGCCAGTCACTTCAAGGATACCATCCATCCATCTTGCCCTTGGTCTGCCCCTCTTCCTTTTTCCTTCAATTTTCCCCAGCATTATTGTCTATTGCAAGCTTTCCTGTCTTCACATTATGTGGCCAAAGTACTTCAGCTTTGCCTCTAATATCCTTCCCTCCATTTCCTGGAGTATGGACTGGTTGAATCTTCTTGCGGTCCAAGGCTTTCTCAGAATTTTCCTCCAGCACCACAGTTCAAAAGCATCTGTCTTCCTTCGCTCAGCCTTCCTTATGGTCTAGCTCTCACATCCATAGTTTGCTATGGGGAATGCCATTGCTTTAACTATGCGGATCTTCGTCGCCAGTGTGATGTCTCTACTCTTCACTACTTTATCGAGACTGGTCACTGCTCTCCTCCCAAGATTTAAATGTCTTCTATTTCTTGATTGAAGTCTGCATCTGCAGTGATCTTTGCACCTAGAAATACAAAGTCTTGTCACTTCCTCCACATTTTCTCCCTCTATTTGCCAATTATCAATCAGTCTGGTTGCCATAATCTTGGGGCCCATCCAGACAGCCCCTTTATTGTGGAAACTTCTGCAATAAAAAGGGGGATGTCCAGATGACGTTCTGGCCAATGCACAATTAATTCAGCACAATTAATTGCACAAACCAAGGAAAACTTTGGTTTGTGCCGAATTAATTAGATAGTGCATTTAGTCCGTGCCTTCTTGGAAGGTGCAGGATAAATGCATTATTTCCAGTGTCTAGACTACAGTCCCGGTAAACTGTGGGAATACCCATCTCCCTCCCCCAAGCCCCCAGACCCTATAGAAAAGTAAAAACAGCTTACCAGAGCTGCAGTTCTCCTGGTGTGTACAAATGACAAGTCTGGAGAGCGGGGGGGGGGGGGGGGGGGGGGAAGGGAGGGAAGGAAAATCACTTCCCCTCCCATTCTCCTGGTGCGTCATTTGTATGCACCGGTAGAGCTGCTCCAGGGGGAAACTGCAGCGCTGGTAAGTTTTTAAAAACTTTTCTAAAGGGTCTGGGTGCTTGAGGGGAGGAGGGTAGGGCCTGCACACGTTCTCTTGGGCTAGTCCCAAGAGAATGTACTGACAACCCATCCCAGAAAGCACACCTCTAACCATATCACCAAGAACTTGCCACAATTTATTATGATCCACACAGTCAAAGGCTTTAGAATAGTCAATAAAACAGAAATAGCTGTTTTTCTGAAACTGCCTTTCTCCATCATTCAACGGATATTGGCAATTTGGTCTCTTGTTCATCTGCCTTTTCTAAACCCAGCTTGTACATCTGGCAACTCTCTCTCCATGTATTGCTGGAGTCTTCATTGCAGGATCTTGAGCATTACCTTACTGACATGTGAAATAAGTGCCACTGTATGAAAGTATGAACATTCTTTAGTGTTTCCCTTTTTTTGGTATGGGGATATAAGTTGATTTTTCCTAATCTGATGGCCATTCTTTTGTTTTCCATATTTGCTGGCCTATGGCATGGAACACCTTGACAGCATCATCCTTCAAGATTTTAAACAGTTCAGCTGGGATCCCATTGTCTCCTGCTGCCTTGTTATTAGCAATGCTTCTTCAGGCCCATTCCACCTCACTCCTCATGTTATTGGTTCTAATTCACTTACCAAACCATCAAAACTATACTAGATATTATTATCTTTCCTATACAGATCTTCTGTATTGTCTCGCCACCTTCTCTTGATCTCTTCAGCTTCTGTTAGGTCCCTGCCATCTTTTTTTATCATGCCCATTTTGCCTGAAAAAGTCCAATGTTTCTATTTTTTTTTGCATCAGTGATGAGCCTCTAAACCAGTGTTTCTTAACCTGTGGGTCCCAGGTGTTTTGGCCTACAACTCCCAGAAATCTCAGCCAGTTTACTAACTGTTAGGATTTCTGGGAGTTGAAGGCCAAAGCATCTTGTTGGATGACTACAATTCCCATTGGCACTGGTTGACAAGGCCCTGAGATATGAGATCCCAAATCAAGAATGCTAAGTAGACTCTAGATTGAGAAAATTTGCGATTCTTAGCTAGAATCTGAATCTCTGATAGTCTAGAACTCCAGCTAGGAACATCTGATGAACTGTGAAACTAAGATGCTGCTGGTGCTAATAAAACCACCATTAGTAGTGATTATTATGCAATCTGGAATATTTGGCATAGTAATTTCAAGTGTTCCAAGCACTTTGTATGTATTATTTAGATTTAATCTTTTCAGATTCATTAACATTATTATTACCCATATTGACAGTGGAGGGAGTGAGGTTGAGAAAGAACAACTGGACTGAGGCCCTGTGATGTCTTTATGGCTAAACCTAGACATGATCCATTTCCTTGGAAATTCCTGTGCCCAAAGAGCTTGGCACAGAAGTCCCTCTCGCTCATGGGAACTTGCTTTGTTATTTGATAACTTAGTCATCAAGGTTTCCCTCAGAACTAAAATTGCCTTTCTTTCTCTGAAAACCTGCAGTTTGAAAAACAACAGCTCTTTGGATTTTATAATTTATCTGAACTTAATGACCTACAGACTTCAACAGGTATGCTGAAGAACATTCTTCTCTAGTTGGCAGATGCCTGTTGGGATGAGGAGCAAAGCATTGACCCTAGTGTTAAACTGTAATGCGAGAGCCATTGTTTAGAAGGCTGAATGTTATTGTCTTTTCTTTTTTTCTGTTTTCTCCCCCCTCCCCTTCAGCAGGATGTGAATATCTCTGGTGGATGGAGGTTAGCTAAGTAAGTCATGCATAGATGGAATTTATTAAGTTTGCACGGTAGTGACAGCTGTGAGTGGGAACAGTAACTCTGAGTGTGCCAAGGGCTTGGAGAGAGAGAATTTTCATATGTGTGTCTTAAAGGAAAACTGTGGTATAATTACGAAAGCTGTTCTAACCACTGCATCCAATTACAGAGGGAATTCACTAAATATGATTTTAAAATTGTAATAATTTGACAGAAGGCTGCCATTTTGAGTCTCATGAGGCAGATTAGGACAGAGAAAAGTCAGGTTTCATTAAGAACCACTGGAAATCAAACCATTTAAGGTAAATTCATTTAATTAGAGACACATATAGCTCCATCCGTATAACAAAATAATGGGTCTATGAATTCTGTCAAATGATGTACAGAATTTTCCCAGAACATCGGCTTCTAGCAGAATTCCCTTCTTTTTCTTAATTATATTTTATGCTTTAAGATGACAGTGACTTGGAAAGTTACGTTATTTTAAAAAAGTTTGAATTCTTTTGGTAAAATTTCTATGTCATTTATAAGACAAAACTGTTATGAGCATGTTTAACATTCATTCCCTATCTTATGGGTTTTGTACATACTCCTTTAGCCAATTACCTTGCTCCAACACTTTCCCAGATGTTTTCAAGGTTGCTGAAGGCAGTGCTATTATGCACATCATAGTAGCATTTTTTAGCTTGGGTCCCGTCCAGACAGTACCTTTATCCCAAGAGCTTCCAAAGCAGACAGGATGGTGGCCAGATGCCATTCTCTGTAAACGCGAAAGCAATTGCTACAAAAGGCAAAAACCGCAAGATTTCCAGGTGCAGAAATATTGTGGTGTGGAGCCAAACATCCACATCTTCGAATGCCTGTATGTCTCTGCAATCTGAAATTGCAGGATTTTTAAAATCAAGGTTTGTTCCCAGGTTTGAGATGTCTGTTCCTGATTGGTTGGTTCCTAAAAAGAAGGTGACAGTTGAGTAGAATGTGAAAACTTTGTGTGCCATAAACTTTATGAAACATGTGGAGGGCACATTTTCTCTGGTTAGGACAAAGTTGTGTCCTCCTAGTCAATGTTGTATATCTTTCCCCAAGAAGAGCAATCAGGAACAGCCATATATAACCCAGGAACAGCATCCTGTTGTTTGATGCCACAAGTACCCAAATAAATTTGTCTGGACAGATGGCTGGGCAGCCAGGTTTTAAAAAGTGCCAATAACAACTAAGTTATGTTCATGGCTTGAAAGTGCGTGTTCCTGTTTGATTGTACAGTGCTGACTTGGGCAGAAGGTGTCAAAACCTGAAAACCTTGTTTGTGTGATTCTCCACATATCCACATCTTGAGGTTTTTCCCCAAAACACTGGCAGAAGTCCTGCAGTGGCCATCTTAGGAGCTTTTAAATCTCACAAGAAAGCATCAAGTCTGGACAACGGAGGCAGAAATCCTGGGACCAACAGATCCGTATGTGGAACCTTTCTGAAATCCCAGGATTTTTTTGCCCTTGTTTAAAACCCATGATTTAATTCTGTCTGGAAGCACCCTTGGTCATTATAGAGCCCTTTCACACTGTACAGTCATAGTGCTACAATCCCACTTTAACTGCCAAGGCAACATCCAATGGATTCCTGGGATTTCTAGTTCAATGTGGCATTAGAGATCTCTCGCTATGAATCATAAGTATCCACGGCAGTTGTAGTGGAATCATAGCACTATAATTGTGTAGTGTAAAAGGCATGAAATCAGAATATTGACTGAGCATGTGGGAAGACTACATTCACACTGCACTGTGTAATTTGATGGTACAGCCAAATAACACTAATACGTCACTAAAATGTGTTCAAGGAGGTGCCTCCCTGCTCAGTCCATGAAGTGACAATCATGAATAATAATTTGCACAGAAAGGCTATGGTGGTCAGTCATTTGATAAAACAGATTGTACCTATTTAGAAACCAGTGCAAGATTTTTCACCTCTGAAATGATATAGCAGTATTTATAGCTATGCTTCCATAGTGTTAAAAAAACAGCAACAGGATTAAAAAAATTGGACTTTATTGCACAGTTATAGCAAACCTGCATAGAAGCATGACACCATGTGCATCCCATTGCTGGTCTGCCACCTCCTCATAATAAACCCATCAATAGCCCTGATCATACCACAGTGCTGCAACATGTCTGGTACAATGATCCCCAGCCATTTATATGCCTGTATGCTGGCACACCGGTGTCACAGGATGGGGTTGTCTCGCTTTCCCCCTTTCCTGCATTCCCTCTCCAAGTAATCAAAACAAAATATTTTTTTAAATTAACTTTGCTAAAATTGATAAATCTCTCTCCCCCCCCCCCCCCCCAATATTATAAAAACCTTATGGGAGAGCGGTACTGTAGATGGATGAAGAAGCCTTCCTAATAGGAAGTATAGTTACAGCACTATGGAGCTTGAAGAATTGCTATTGAATTCTTGACCCACAAACACATGCAATAATGGGAATAATTGTCCTAGTAAGTTACTGGAATCTGTGAACACACAAATGCCATAGGAAGTTGTCTTAATATAAAGTTCTTAGGGTTTTATTTTTATTTTATTTTTTGGACTGACAATAATATATGTGCCATAATATATAGAAAATTATGGAAGAGCAAGTACAAAAAAGTAATTTTTCCAAACTCTAGTCCAGGATATGTTGTTATATGTTCCAGCTACCTTGATCTCCCTCCTGTACCATGTTGACTTAGAAGTTTCAACCACACTTTCTCAGGGTGAACCAAAACATAATGCAAAATGCAAATAAATTGTGATTTCTGAAAGGTTAGAGCATTTCAAAAGCCCAGTTGAACTGAGGAATGGCTAAAAGATCTGACTTAATTTATTATTTTATACATTCAAATTTAGAAAGATGCAGGCTTAAACCTATTATCTTATTCTTTTCCCAAGAATGCTTCAGAAAGCTCTGGAATGAATCCAGTGTTTTTGAGGAGTGGACATCTTGATCAGGCTGGATCTAGTCTAATCCAGTATCAAATGGATCCACTTCTTTTTTGCTGGTCACAGGAAGCTCCCTTACAAGGCTTGCTGGTAATATTGTGTCTGATCATCACATGGCTGACCACTGTGTTGTGACTTCACCAAAAGCAAAGTCACAAGCAAACATGTGCAAGGGAGTTGCTTCTAGTTGGTAACACAGCAGTGGTTGTGGTGGCCCCAATGCCCTATATCAGTATGGCTGGCCATTTGGACACCAGAAAAATGTTTTGAGAAAGTGCTACACCAGGGCAGGTCTGTAATATAGTTCTCAAGAGTATTTGGGTAAATGCACATGCAACCTTAGATATGTATAATTTACAGGGTAGCTCTCAAGATCCTGGCCAACTGATGCTTTCCCTAGGTTCAAAATCATTGGGTCCTTCTTAGAATATGTATTCCTAATCCAATACAACTATGTATTTCACAGATTGCTGACTTCAGGGTAGTTTCGTGAGGCACTTAATGTACTTCCTCTTAATTTCTCAGTAATGTGGTGCTGACAATCACTTGAGACAATATAGCTGATAGGGCATTCTTTTTCCCTCCAGAAAAATGTTTTTGTAGCATGTCCCAGTGACAGTTTTTTTCAGATGGATGTCTTCCCCTGAACTTGATTAATGTAATGCAATAAAAGAGATGTGCACTAAGGTGTCTGAACATGTCTTGTTAAGTATGTTTGATTCATTGTATGTAGTTCTTAGTTCCCTTCTCTTTCTTCAGTTCATTTTTTAACATTTCAATAATATATCTATAAATATGAAAAAAGTTGGCACTTCCAAAGTCCCTGACATATATGGCTACTAATTCATGGCTCTAAAAATTGTATCTTTCAACTTGTCATTTTAAATGTTGTACGTTTTATTGCTGCAAGTAACCTGTGTTAGAAATTAAATATTGAACTTTAGCAAGGAAATAAATAAAATGGTTGACAAGAGGCTATACCAGAAGGCACCTGGATATAGTAACGAGATAAAATGTCTGACATTCTCCCAACTTGAGTTTTAAAGTATGTCAATCACTTTCTGATGCTCTAAATAAATTATTGTAGTTTTTAAAAAAGGAAAACATAGGAAATGGTCAATCCCAATCCAGTATCTTAAGTTCAAGATATCTTTTTTCGGGTATTTTTGTGTTTGTATACGAGGGAGAAAGAAACAGGAGTAGAGAAAGACAGGATGTGTACAGTTACCGAACTTGGGCTAGGAAACAGTTGTAGCATAGCTATTGGGGAAAGAAAATTAATTTCCCTCCCCGTGCAGCTGAGGTGTGTGAAGCGCTTTGCCTTCTCCACCGGGGAAGATGCTTAAAGAAAGTAGCTCTGGGTGGAGCTACTTTCTGGGGACAGAGCTACATGGGTTAGCATTCCGCCCCTTGTCCTCATTCTGTTCTGAATACTGACCTACCCTCCCACCCATTAACAGTATAATTGCATTGGTCACCTTCAGGGCTGGGTAGGAATCCTCCACCTATGGTCTAGAGGGGTTTTTTTTGCCTACCCTATACTGTTCAAAGAGGGCAAATTGGGAAGGTGCATTTTTAAAATAGGCTAAACTGGATTTAATTTTGGTGTACACACAAGGCACTCCTTTTGTGTGTAGGCCAGGAATGGAAATCCTCACCTGTGGTTCAAATAACCAAGATGAGGGCGAGCGCAAATGGCCTAGGAACAGGAGAGTCTGGCCTCAATAAATCCTTGGGGCAGAATTCTCTGTCACATTTCCCTTACTGGTCGCCCAGGATTATTTCAGCCAGGGGCCCAGGAGTTTTGCCCAAATTAGCTGAGGGAAAGGTCCAAGATGGCCACTGCCTCAGCTTTATCCACACCAAGTTCATGCCACACTTTAGAATTATCTGCAAGTTACAAAGTTTAATTTGGTAACATTAATAAAAGTTGACCATAGTTTAGCCATGCCTGTTGTGTTGTCTCAAAGGCATATAGGTAGGGCAGGGAAGTTAATAAATTTAGTATGATCCAAGAAGAATAAAGGAGCAAGAATGAAAGATAAGAAACAACTAACCCAGCAGATTTAAAATATACCCGAGAATCTCTGAGCATGTGCTATTGGTCAACATGGGGAGAGATTTTTCTCTTAAAGTCAGGTGTTGTCATTGAGCCAGAGTTCATTGAAGCAAGGTGCAGGACATTCTCAGTTGCAGGGAGATGACATCATTTGCCAAGCTTTTCCCTCTGGTTTCCTTGTTCTGTTCAAAGATAGCTGTAGTCTGTCCTGTAACTTCCCTATGTGGGTGTATGAAACATTTTGCAACAATTGGATAATGAATGAGGAGGGGTAGCTACTAGTACCCCAAAGGACAGGATCAGAATTCTAGAAATTGGTGGATAATAGAAAATCCTATTGAAACAAAGTCTTCCAAGGGGGGGGGGGGGTATTCTCTCTAGGAATTTACTAAGCCCTCCAGCTTCCAGAAGAAGCATATCACAGACTCACCTGGAGGACCTAGAATATTGCGAGAGAACTTATTTTGTTGAATGTGGGTAGGTGAAACTGCAGGTTCAGATCCTGCAGGTATGGGATGGTGTTATATCAGGATTTTTTTTGTAATGTCAGTAGGTTTTTTCCCCCAAATTTATATTGAACACTTTAGGAAGGTTAGAATTTTCAAGTTGTGAGTGACATAGGACCTGAAATCTTGTATGGCAGTTATGAATGCTTAAACTAGTATTCCCCACTTATGACTGTTACGTGCCCATGATCCCTATGTAGCTCCTAGATTAGGGACTATGTAGGGACCATTAATGCTTCCCAACTTTCTTATTCAGATGTTCAGATGAATGTTCAGATTCAGGTGTTCAGACTGATCAGAATCTGTTTCCCTGTTGAATAGGAAACAACTGACCGGCATCCCTGCACTTTCTAATGCACCTTTCATGTGTGAGGAAGGGTGGCTTCTGCCTGTTAAAACAGAGATAACTCATGGGAGTGGCTGGGAAATGCAATCAGCTCTTTTCTAAGCAACAAGGGAACAGACTTCCATCAATCCCAGCAGTTGCTTTCAGGCAAGTGGGAATTGGGTGCCATAGCTATGGTGCACTGCTCATGCATATATATATCTCCCGTACAGGATTCCAGCCAACATCACAGTGAGTAATTTTTCAAAAACCCAGTTAGTCTGGAATCTCATTTCTAAGCTTCTTTAGTTTACTTTATATAAACAAGATGGTCTAGATGTCCTCAAACAACAAGCCAAGAAATGTGTGCCATTCTACTATAGAGATAATGTATATTACAATACAGCACAGTGTATTAAGAATTGTGTTACAGGTATTCTGGGCTCTAGTTTTGAAAATGTTTCCAAAATATAGGTGTATCTTTTTGCAGCCAGCTCTTTAATGCCATACTTTGACAGGGTGAAAAAAGCATTGGCTGGGTATGAGGATAGAAAGGAAATAAAACCTCATTGTCAAGGAAGACACAAACTTGACCACACTAAAAAAATGGTGGTTTTGAGGGCTTGACTGCAAGGTACAGTGTAAGATAGGTGGTGGGTTTGTTGGCAGAAAGGAAAACAGACGTCACAGTCACTGATCTAGGAGCAATGGGAAACCACACAATGTAACTGCCAAATATATTTTCAAAACCATTCAGTGCTTGCGATGGTGAAAAGAGTCAGCATTTGGAGATGTGTTGGGGCAGAAGTGCAAAATCAGAGCACTCAAGTGTAGGCAGAGGAGCCAAGCTGAAAAGATATGGCAGGGAGAGAATACAGGATCTAAAACACATGCATTTCTTGTAGGGGATTGATGGTGTTTAGTAGGAAACCATGCCTTCAGTGGACCTCCTGACTGTGAATACATTTTTAGTAGATGTTTTTAACAAAAATGTTAGTGACAAGAGTACCGGATTAAACATGTATTGTGTAATGTGCAATTGTGTGGTCTGTGAGCCAGGAAGTCTCTGGTTTGAAATCTGTCCCTGCTATGAAATTTTTAGGCGATGCTGGGAAACTACAGAGTTCTTCTTTTTCCTCTCTTACCAGAGATTTGATATCTTCATGGCTAACCTGTTCTGGGATGTGGCAACTCTAAACAATTATAACATTATTTTCAAACTATTCTTTAGATGTTTTAAGAACTGAGGTGTTCTTCCTACTCTTATTGTTTTATTAATTTTACCTTTAAAAATCATTTCTCAATTTGTGACCAATTTTTTTTAGTGAATTGCATAATTTGTTTCATTTAATATTGAGTTGTACCCGTGGCTTTTATTACACAACTGCTGTGCTTCAACCATGGCATTTTAAGACGGGCCCAGATTTGTAACCCTGCCACTTTGCTTGTCTTGTTAAAAGGGGAAAAATGAAGTAGCAGCAGGATGCGTTTTGACTAGTGGTGCTTGCAGCCCTCCATCTGGAAGCACCCTCAGCCTCTTCTGCACCCCACATTGCAGTGTGGGAATAACAATGCTGCTTAATGTACTGAGATATTTCACATTAAGATCTGCTCAACTGCAGAACTGGGTGCCGCAGGTCTTCTCCTGTTTTGAGCATTCCTAACAATTTTTAGTGCTGGCATGGACGTTTTCCATACAACTTGCTCAGGCTATGGGATAAGCAGATGATAAATGTGGTGATCACTCTCTGCTGAATGTTACCATACACACAGAAACTAAATCAGACCAAATAAAGAAAAGAAGAAACAAACCATCAACAGCAATGATTTTTCAGTCAGTTTTCCTCATGAACTGCTGCATTTTAAATCAGATTTGTGAGTTGATTAGTGCATAAGAACTCAGTGAGAGCCCTGAGACCATTTACTCCTGCAGTCTATTTCAAGCAGTGGACAGTTAGACACATGCAATCTCAGTCTACTTATTGTCCATTTCAGGATCACGGAAGTAAATTTCCAAGGGTTGAGACAAAACATCTATTTCTGACTGAGCGGGACAGCACAAGGTGACACCTCCCATCTGCCCACAAGTAAAGAAGGTTCATGCAACCTAAAGCCAACCAAGATATTTTGGCATATGAGGCACAACTTCCAAAATGACTTCTTCTCCTTGGCAAGAAAAATGAAACATTAACAAAGTAAATAAGTAACAGTTTGATGTCCTTTCTTAATATTCAACATGTGATGTCTAAGGACAGCATCTTATTCTACCTAATACTAGGACAGGGCTTGTTCTCCTTCCCTGCTGCCCTCCTCTAGTACCTTGGATTTAGCCTGGAAACCAAAACTTAACAATAATTGAAGATGGCGTAATTTCAGAGTTGTGTGCTCTGTAAAACCCCTAATTATGTGGTTGCAGCATCTGAATTTGTGTCTGCTTCATATTGTTGATACTGGGAACTAAGTGACACAAGTTACACTGATCTAAATTTCTGATCAAGTTGGGGGAAGGAATGGACTGAGGCAGCAGTTCTCCAGTTCCCGTGAGGTTTGGTTCTGTCCTGTTTAATTTCTTGTACAAGAAGTGGCAAATACTAGAGATAAAACTTTACCACATCAGAGACACCTGTAGGTTGTAGGACTCTTGAACTAAGTTAGGAACACAAAGGAAGTAACGCATTGCCATGGTGTGTCAGCCTCTCACTTACTAAGGCGATTCAAGGAGGAGGAAGTATTTTGACACAATGTTTATTTTACAAAAAAAAAGTTCTGTGAAACATGGAACTGAAGGAATGTCTGTTCAAAGGGAAAGAAATACCATGTTTCCCTGAGACCAATGTGATTCTTTGGAAATCTTCAGCTAGTTCAATCAAATCAGTTATGAGGCAACATTGCTTCACAGGTCCATATAAGTTTTTGGGACAAATATGCATATGTCTTTTTTAATGAAAAGGCAGTGATGTGATGTAGACATTGCTTATGCTTATGCAAATAATCAAACATGACCCTCAAGAGTCATTTAACTTGAGGATCCCATAGTCGTATTTCAATTATGCTTCTCCATTGAATCTGTTCTGGACTTTATTCTGAATTAAAACAGCAGTTCAAAACATTGAACCCATTTTGGAGTTTCAGCACCTTGAATAGTCCAGTTGAAGTCTGGAATACAATTCATAACAGATTCACCAAATCTCTAATATGGATACCACTGTCAGCCATTGTAGCAGAGCCAGGAGATGGAAGCTCTACTAAATAGAGACTGGGATAAAGCAGGCCTCATGATATTGCTTAATGGAAGTTGACACAGGGTCATGGCTAGTTCAGTACCCTTCATGTCTATGGCTGGTAATTGGCCAGCTGGACCTGGTAGTGAGCTATTACACCAACAAGTTGCACTTCTGGGCATGGAACAGTTATATACTTGGATGGCATTGACGTTGGAAAGGTAGGAATCAAACAAAATTGTCCTATGAATAGAGAATGTGAGCCAACCATCTCAGGCAGCAAACATCTGGCTGTGTTTCCTAAGTGGCTGGATCACTCTGTTTTGAATTCTCTCTTGGAAGACAAAATTGTGCCTCCTACATAGTCTATGTTGCACTCCCTAATTTTGTTTCTTGAGTATGGTGGAAGATATTATCTTGTATGAAATGTGAAGTAAATTTGGGATTCTTTATATACATTTATTCATTGATTTTTTGGATGTATATCCCACTTTACTCTCAAGAATGGCAAAGAATCTCACAGGAATATTAAATAAAAAGTACATTTAAGATACAAAACAGAACCACAGATTAAAATAGAATTAAATTAAAGCTACAAATCAATTTTAATATTTTGAATGCACAGGTTTAAAATATGGCATTAAGGAAAATACAATCAGTAAGACCCATATTCTGCATGTTACTGGTCATGGAATGGGGTGGGGGGGGGGGAGAGATTGGCAGCCACTTGCTTTCTGAGTGATAGAGGAAGTGATTCCTGTTCATTCTACGTTGCTGCTTCTTAGTGAATAGGGGTTGGGGATGGATTTGGCCAAGATTCATTTTGCAGCACTGTACTTATAGTACTTATGCATACATAATGCCTATGTAGAATCCTGGCCTTGTATGTTATCATATTTTTTTAGAAAACAAGGAACTTTGAGGAACCATACCTCCTTAAACTCCCCTCCACAGAATTAAGGCTTTGGCCAATGCAACTCTATCAATCCAACCTAGTTCCATCTTTTCTGGTTCCATCTTCCCTCTAAGATCTAATATCAGGGAAATAAGTGGAGACAGTAATCCAAAGTCACATTTTCTCCAGGGTCAAAGTACACTCTATCTGACTTGACAAGATGAGATGTGATATGTCCCCTGGTCCCTGAAGTCGACAAAGTGTGACCCATTGACCATATGATGTTTAGCCATCCTTGAAGCCAACAAGTATCCAGATCCCTCCTCATGTTTTAAACCTTTGTGGCAATTTTTGGACAATCCCTCCACATTGTCCCTCCAAAAGGTTGCAAAATTGGTTTATCATCATGCTCAAACCCACCCAACCTCATAAACCCTGAAAAAAAAATCACACACCCCAAAACTACAAAAATGATGGTGGGAAGTATCTCTGCTGGCACTCAGAAAAAATGCTATGGCTTCCAGAGGAAAGGGGTGGGGAACATGTGGGAAATGGCTCCAGCTCCCAGCAGATTTGTTCACCCTGAACTGGATGAAACCAGATGCTATAGACCTCATTTTCTATTTATTTGCAAGACTTAACGCAGATTTTAGATACCAATGTTTATATGAACTGTACAATTAGGAAAGCAGCAGAGAGGCTCTGGTTTTGCAAATATGCATTATTTCAATTGTATGTTTTATATTTGCTTTACAAAGTGACTGAAGCAAGAAGTGGCCAAAGGGAAAGAGAAGGCCCTCACTCTGAATTGCTTTTTAGAGACGATGCTCTCATGGTTTCAAAAATTATATTTTCCACAATGTAACATGAGATATTAGAGGTGTGCACATAAAATGATGGTAGGCAACAGGAGATTATGAAATGCCTTTTGAGGACAAGAGATTAAGTGCAGAATACTTAAAATGGTGAGAAAATATAATTTAACTACTAATAGTAGAAGGAAAGAAAGAGGGGAGGAAAGGTGTAACAAATTGCAGAATTCTCTCCCCCTGCAAGGAGTCAAGCTGGTATTAATCTGAGTGAAAATATGGCTAAAATGTTCTTGGAGGGGGGAGGAGGAGATTTTCTTCTTCTACTGTTCATATCAGAATCCTAAATTATGCAAGACTATAAGCAGTAACATCAAAAACAGAGGGGGGAGGGAGGGAAGGAGGAAGAAACACTGAAGGGTGTGGCTGGCATGCTGGAAACAAGAGGTTGGATACCACAAGACCTTCTCAGAAAAACAACAACACTCAAATATATAAAGTAAGCATTTAATGGAATAGATGGCTTCCTTCCCTGTTTCTTCTTTGGTGCTGAGAGTGGTGATTGCCATTTTTAACACCAGTTTTTGCCATTGACCAGTTGTACTGCTCTTTCTTATTGATAGTGTTAGATCAAAATTTCAAAAGCAAGGAGTTTTGCACAGCAGTGACATTTCTTTTCTGTTGATGTTCCTCAAAATACTAGATGCTCATTGTAGTGTTGGCACTACAATTATGGTGGCAAAGCTGTGTTCATATTGCAAAGGTTGATATTTGTCCCTGTTCTAGAATTGTGGGTAGCAAGACAGAGAGCAGGCTAGCCCACAACATTTTGCTGTTTGAGGCAAAGGACAAAATATCATTCACTTCTGTTTTGGTGACATGACAATGTCTTCTACTGCAACTGAAGACTGCAGGCCAGGCTACGGAGTGCAAAATAGTCCATGAGAGAAACAGCCAATGGACTCAGAAGGAATGTTGGCTTACTATTGCTCTCTCTCAGTATCCAGTCAAATGGTAGCACTGCCCCCGAAAAGATGGGGTCAGATGGTTGGTCTTTCTGGTTAAGAACTGTCTACCAGTGAGTGGTAGTGGCTCACCAAGATTGAGAAAAGAGTCGTATCCAATATTACCTGGGACTTCCTCCATGGGAAAAACAAAGCTCAGAGGCACCAAAACACACACTTTTTCAGTGAGCCACAGCTTTTTCCTCAGAATAGGAAACCAAACAATTGAAAATAACAGACAACATGGCAAGGCAACTAGCCTCCTTCCTGCATGACTAGATGATTATATCAATTTCAAAACTTCCAAAACATGTAGCCACCTACAGAGGCATCTTAATAAGAGAATCGATCTGCCAATATCACCTCTGATACACTGTTTTATAAGCCAAGCAGCATCAGAACTTGGCTTATACAAGTTCAAATGCATCATGTTCAGAGCAGTGTATAAATGAGACCCCATATTTAAAGGGAGGAATATCCAGCTCTGAGGCTGAGATGGGAACTTTTTTTTAATCAACACGGCTAACCATTTGTTTTGCAATATGCACCAACTAAGATTTTACTGCTACTGGTTATTTTTAGCACGAGAAGGGAGATTAAATGAAATCCGGGATTATTTCGGACAGTGTTAGAAATGAGCAATAAAAAACTTTATCACTGGGATCAGCTTGACCCAGTTGGGATTTGATAAGCTTTGGGTGCTCTTCTTTGGAATAACCCACATAAACTAAAATTCTTCAACTATAAATTATCTTGGAATGGGGCAGAAATAAAAAATAAAAATAGAGAGAGAGAGGAGAATATCGAGGAACAGGTATTACTTTTTTGATTTCAAAAGCCAAGCACAGCAAAGCAAATCCTCTGTTCCTATCATCGAGCTGAATTAATGAAGCTTCTATAAATTGAATCCACTTTTTAGGGGTTAGAGTCTGGGGTGTTTTGGTGATTAGATCTGTGAAATCAGGCCATGATCCATGCTGCTATCAAAAACAGCTTGATCACATGTGCTATGGCAGGGACCGGGAATTTGTGGATTTTGTTAGATTTTAGTTTCCTACATTCTGGACCACTGGTCTCCTGTGGGGCTAGCGTTAGAATCCACTTTCTACAGCTCTGGTTCCCAACATGGGCCACACAACCCACAAGGGAGCTATTTGATTTTTAAGAGGGACAATTCAAGAATGTGTTGATAACAGTGAAGGTTTTGCATTTCTTATGGTTCTACAGGCCTTCCACATGGCAGAATGGGGTTGGACTGGATTGTTCTTCTTGTCTCTTCCAGTTCCATGATTCGATGATTCTAGTATGTATTGTAAGCAGACTTTCTTGCATTTAGACAGGTTCTAAATTCATTATAAGAGACATACTGGCAAGGTAGGATTATCTCCAGGATCCCTGACCATCTTGGAAGTCTCATTTTAAAATACAACCTGGAATTTTATTTCAAATCCCCTCCTCACAGTTCATACTATGGAGCCTCCGGTGCCAGCAGGACTGCCGACTGAAAGGTCAGCAGTTCAAAACTGGGGAATGGAGTGAGCTCCCATCTGCCAGCTCCAGTTTCTCATGCAGGAACATGAGAGAAGTTTCCAACAGGGTGGTAAAACACATATGTGTGTGTGTTAAAAGTTAAAATTAGAATGTACATGGTGGTCAGCGGGTGACAGTGGAGAGAGGAAAAGACCGCTAATAGAAAGGAATGGAGAGAGCATAGAGTGCATGAGTACAGAAAAGGGAGGCATCTTTCATTCCAAACACCCCACTCCTCGTTGTTCTTTTCACATTACAAGACATACAAAATATATAACAATGTTTTTCATGGATGCCATGTTCTTTAGAAGCTTGTTTAGACCAAGTTAATGACCTTTTAGGCTTATTTCACATGAATATGAGTTCACTTTTTGAATAATATGAATTATATGCGAAGGGTAGGGCATCAGGATTTTAGAGATGCTTAGGAGGGGCATGGCCAAAAAAAAAGGTTGGGAACCATTGTTCTAGAGGATGGCCTAAACAAATGTGAATTTTTGTTTGAATAAGTGTTCATTTTCAAATGTTATTCTGATTTTGGGACATGTAGTCCAACATTTCATTTTTCAAAGCATTGAGAAATTGGCAGAAGATGAAGACAGCAATGTGCAAGGTTCTACAACTTGGTATACAGAACTTATGTACAGCAATTTTTCACTTCTCTTGCATTCTGTTAGGTAATTGGTTGATCATATTGCTTCCCATTGATCCATTTGAAGAGCTCAAAGTAGCATGCGGGGTTTAATCCTTGCTTTTTAATCCTCACAAGTCTCCCCAATAAGGGAGACGTATATGGCTGAGGATTTTACTGCTACCCCATGGAAATACAGGAACATGGCAGAAAAGGAAAATTGGCTTGGAAATATATAATATCTTCAGTGTTGGTTGCTTCTGGATACATCAGTGGTTCCCAACCTTTTTTTGACCAGGGACCACATTGACCAGGGACCATTCTCCAACATTAGTACCAAAAGGGTTACGGATCAGTTTTTGGTCAACTTTAGATTGGTTCGGTTATTTGGGGTACTGATTCAGAAAATTGCATTGGATAGACCACATCAACTCTAGTTTCTGATACAGAATATATGCCATCCAGTAGTCGCCATCTGCTCACCTACAGAAAACCATACTTAATATGACTTGGCACTATAAGAGGGTTTTGCAGGACCAGTCACTCTCGTTGCAACAGTCTAGTAACAGTGAGGTCACAGATCATATTTTAGTTCTTGCGGACCACTGATGGTCCATGGACCACAGGTTAGACACCACTGGAATAGATGTATCCTAATACTGTGATTGAAAAATTAAAAAAACCTCAGTGGTGACTACTGGATCTATTGAAGTTATCTCTGAAGCTACTGACGCAATTATGAGATTTAACGGCAAAGAATTTAGTTTTCACCTGGTTGGGATTAATCCTGTAGAGCATACTATGAGGTAAATGATAGGGAAATGTAGTTCATAGAAAGCGTGAGGTCATAGAAAGAAAAGTTTAAATGACATAAACGGTGTGTGAGTATGTGTGTGTGTTCTGAATTTCTTTACACTTTCAAGTTAATCCTTTTAATTCACTTCAGTACTTTCACTGAAGTAGTAAGAAAGAGAGACAAAAAAGATATGCTTTGATATGTGAGATCAATCAAAAGATTTTTTTCAAAAATCTCTTTGTATGCACTATTTATGATGCAAATCTCATCATAATCGTAGTCTAAACACACCAAGATGATACAGGAGGGAAGATCCCAATGGACAGTGTGTCTTTGATAGTTCAATAAACATGTTAAAGTAACTTGAAAATTGTTTCATTTTTCTAAATGCTGCCTACTCCCTTCTCTCTCTGTGTATATATGTGTCTTTATTGGAGAGAATGTGGCTCCGTTGATAAAAAAAGCCTAGCAATCCCGATGGCTGTTCAAATCTATCTTATGACCTCTTCTTTTTCAGAAGGGAAACCATAACAGTATGTTTCGAAAGCGAACACCTGAAATGGTGCTTGGTTATATAAGGCAAGCAAAGATATTTTTAAAGTTCAGCCTCTTGAAATATCTGCTAGATGTATTAAGTAAAGCTGAGGAGAAAATGTGTGTTACATTGTGGCAACAAAGAGGTTTCTTCTTTGTTGGGATTGAGAAAAACAACCTTCTTGTTTTTTTTTTCAATAACAAAACCCAGTTTTTAAACATCATGTAACTGCAAATAGATGGCACAGATTCCAATAAATAAATAAAATCAAGCATACAAAATGTCCTCAAATGCAATGTGAAGTCTCATGAGGGTCATGAGAAAATACAGAGACATTTGAACTCAGCAGACCAACTTCCACTTCTTGTTGTTTTCTCCAGAAGGAATGATTCAATTGTTTGTTTGTCGAATCATAGAATCATAGAGTTGGAAGAAACCTTGTGGGCCATCCAGTCCAACCCCCTGCAAAGAAGCAGGAAAATCTCATTCAAATCACCCCTGACTGATTGCCGTCCAGTCTCTGTTTAAAAGCCTCCAAAGCAGGAGCCTCCACCGCACTCTGGGGAAGAGAGTTCCACAGCTGAACAGCTCTCACAGTTATGAAGTTCCTCCTAATGTTCAGGTGAAATCTCCTTTCCTGTTATTTCAAGCCATTGCTCCACGTCCTAGTCTTCAGGGCAGCAAAAAACAAGCTTGCTCCCTCCTCACTATAACTGTGATTGGACAGTGTTGGTGAGGCCCTTGCTCCTGATTGGATTAAAGGTTATCTGTTTGCTTCAAATCCTCCATGGTGTGGGTCCAGGCTCCCTCCAGAATCACCTTCTCCCACATTATGCACTCCTTTAGGACACTTAGATCCTCTGAGTGATGTCTACTTCCACCAGCCAGAACTCGACTGGCAATCATCACCCAGAGGACCTTTTCATTGACTGCCCCTAGACTGTGGAATGAGCTGCCGGATGAGATCTGACAGCTAAATGAGCTGTCAGAATTTAAGACACAATAAAAGGTCTATCCCTTCCAACAGCCCTACCCAATCAATGTTAAATTATGAATTTAAATTGGCATTGTACAGATATGCAGGATTTTATGTGTTTTAATCTGACGTCTTTGCCTTTTAATATATGTGTTTTAATGGCTTTATGCTTTTATTTATGTTTTTTAACTGTGTTGTATTCCACCTTCAGATTTGAGGGGAAACAGGTGAGATAATGATAATGATGTTGATGCCATTGACAGTTTCACAAAAACAACCATGTGACTTAGTACTACTTACTTACTACTTACTGCTACTTACTACTTACTACTTACTACTTACTACTACTTAGTATACACTTATGGATAGTGGTTTTATGGGAGGAAAAAACCGCTGAGCTGCTGAACTTGCTGACTTAAAGGTTGGCGGTTCAAATCCAGGGAGCAAGAGGAGCTCCCACTGTTAGCCCCAGCTTTTGCCAACCTAGCAGTTTGAAAACATGCAAATGTGAGTAGATCAATAGGTACCACTTCTGTGAGAAGGCAAAGGGCACTCCATGCAGTCATGCTGGCCACATGACCTAGGAGGAGGCTACGGAAAATGCCAGCTCTTCGGCTTAGAAATGGAGATGAGCACCACTGCCCAGAGTTGGACATGACTAGACTTAATGTCAGAGGAAACCTTTACCTTTACCTTAAAAGTTGGACTTTTAAGAATGGTTTGGTTTTGGAAGTGCCAGTATACTAACTGCAATCTTTTGTTTGAGTAATTTGAATACTTTTCTTTCTAGCCTGTTGGTAGTGACTGAATGCTATAATCATATCTGAAAAAGAAATAAAAATGGGAAAAACTCTGGGTTGATAAAATCTTTGCAGTTCTGGGTCCATTTGGCTCAAAATTAGCACATGAGTTTTTGGCACCAAATCCAAGATTTTCTATGCAACATTATGGTGAAACAGAAAATGCTGGGGGTTTTCCGTACCAAAGTGTGCCAGTTTTGTGCAGGATACATCACCAATTATACCATCATGTATGCAGGCAGTAGCATTTGCTATGCAGAACATAATATTTCCACACAGAAAATGTTGGACATAATCTTCTAGCACAGTCTACATTACAAAACTTTATGTATTTACATATGTAGCAACAGCTATTAGTAAATTCAGAAGATGAATACTGATGTGGACAAGAGTGGCCTGATGTGCGCTATGCTCTACCATGTACATTTGGCTTCCTTACTGGTGTTCTAATCTGAATCAATCACTTTAGTGGTTCCTATATGTAATAATATAACAACAGCTCCTTACTAGATGTGGATAATATGGAATGGCCCAGTTTTAATTTCGGTATATGTAAATCAGCTTATGAAGATGTAAATCCCTAACAGGAGTCTGATCATTGTTTCCTGGATGAGAATGCTGTTTTATGCATAGAAACAATGTGAATTTTGTACGAAATGCATCCAAAACTTCAAAAACTTCCCGAAAAACTATACTGTTCTCAAATATTTTCTTGAAATGGAAAAAAAATGCTAAAATTACTTTCAGGAACAAAATGAGTGAAGCATTACATCACATCTTTGGCTATGCATGCACGCGCGCACACACACACACACATGCCCCACTGTTCAGTCAAACCCCACAAACCAGTGATCTGTATGTTAAGCCTATTGGCACATGCAGAGCAATTTTATTGCATGACCTACTGGCTAAAAACAGCAAAAATAGAAGTCAAATCACTTAAAGAAAGTGCTGTTTGGTGAGTTAGAATGAGTGAAGTCTTTTGTGAGTCTATGCTCGCAATTTCATTGCAGCTTGTGTTCTAGTCCTAGCCCAGCTATGAGTCTCAGCTGCCCCCAGGCAGTCTTTTTGAGGACACTTGACCTGTCAGTCATATTTCAGAAACTACTGATATGGTACTTGCTGATTTAGTTTAGATTCCAAACAGGCTAGCTGCTGGATTACAGACTAATGACCCATCCGATGCTGAAGGCAACGGCTTAGAGTGCGGGAGTGAATTAAGCCTCTGCGTTGTCTGTAGGGGGAGAATTTATTATGTCATTAAATTTGATTCAATAAATTTTCATTCTTTTAGATGCATCTCTCGAAATAAAAAAAAAAGAAAAAAGAGACAAGGCACAAATTCTCCCCTTGATACTACCGATTTCTTTCCTTCTTTCTCTCTCTTTACTCGTTTAATATTTTAATGCAGGTAAATTATTGCTGTGCAGGGCAGAGAGAAACTCCGACCATGTGTGGTTGACTTTTCAGAAATATCAATTGGAATGATAGTTTGGGAAAAACTTCATGGCTGATTAACCAAGCTCTGATGCCTTCAAACCAGGCTCATTTGAATACATGCTCCAGTTGGTAAATATATAGGAAAGTGACCCTTTGCTTTCTTTGAGGATCCCTTAGGTATGGTTTCAAGGGAATCTGCTGTGAATACCAAAGCTTCTGTGGTGTAAAGATATTAGCAATAAGTTATAGATAGCACTCGAGATCTAATGTGACCAGATGAGGTAAATCAGATGAGTCAAATGAGGATTCAGGGCTGGTTCGCAGAAGAAGATGGAAGCATACTGTTGGAAAGACTGCGAGGTTCACATGAGACTGTTCAACATTTGGTGTTTTATCTGCCTGCATATGTCTCTGGGATGTTTTAGAGCAGCAGATAGAGTGTTTATAAACAATAACCAATAGATTTTAGGAAAACAGCACTATGATTTTGTTGTTGTTGTTCTGCATAGCTGGCATCTGATAAAAAATAACTGGGAGAAATGAATGAATATTGAAATATTTCTAAGAAGACTGCAAATTAGGGGGAAAGTGACATGAAATGTGATAATTCTTAATACAAGTGCTGTACTTTACTGGATCATGGACACAGAACCTATAGATATCTGCCAGATTCTACAAAGAGTGTCTTTGCAGTGGATTGCAGTGGATTTAAAAGTGCCAAAATAGTTGTGTTTAGGACTGTGGGCACTATATTCAATAAGGAAAAGCGTTAGGGTTAGGGTTGGCCTACAACTCCCAGAAATCCCAGCCAGTTTATTAGCTGTTAGGATTTCTGGGAGTTGAAGGCCAAAACATCTGCGGACCCACAGGTTGAGAACCACTGGGCTAGAACAAGGATGGGAAATTACCGTCTTCCAGATAGTTTTTGCTTAGAAATCCCATTAACACAAATGTGATTAGCCAATAGTGAGTTGTAGTCCAGAAAAATGAAAACAAAACCATGGAGGGCTAGAAGTCGTCCAGCTACGATCTTCGGTAATATGGCAGCCAGTTGAGAACTTTGAATTGAATTGATAAGCAGATTATATGACACATAGTCTCTAAATTCATAATGTTTAAGTTATTTGCCTAAATCAAAAGCTTGGTTTTTGGAAAAGACTGAAGAGGTCAAATTCTAATCTACACTCAGTAAAACACTCAGTGAATGAGGCAAGTCATGATTTCAGTGTTTCTCAGCTTAACCTCCTTGACAAAGTTATTGTGATGGCCAAATGGGGAAGACAGAGAAAAGTATAAAAGCCAGCTAATCATCTCCCAACAAAGGATTCCTCCAGGCAGGAAGCCACCAAGCCTTGAAGCTGCAAGGCTATTCAATGCTAATCAAGGTGATCAGACTTGCCTCCAACAGACAAGAGTTCTTTCTCCTACCCTGGACATTCCGCAGATATATAAACCCCACTTGCCTTGCTTCCAACAAACCTCATAACCTCTGAAGATGCCTGCCACAGATGTGGGCGAAACCTCAGGAGAGAATGCTTCTGGAACATGGCCATACAGCTCAGAAAACTCACAGCAACCCAAAGTATACACTGTTTAGACCTTGTTGGAGGATTTAATGTTATAAATAAACAATAACATGCAGTACGACCTTTATATCCAAACTCACCATGGAGAGTAGTGAACTCTATGAAAATGAAAGATTTTTGGCCCAAGGATACCATAGAGTCATACTCAAAGACTTTGAAAATTGTTGGATGAGGATTGTTGTTTGTGTATGCCCAGCTGAGCTGACCATAAATGTAAAGGGGAAATCACTGAACATGGAAACTATTGTATGTGACTGCAGACTCGTACAAGAATCAGTGGTTCAGAAAGCTCATGGGAGAAAGTACACTAAATACTGAAGCAAACTCTTATTTATCTCAGTGAAATTTGCATACGTTGTTATCAAAGCTCTCCTTAAATATAAGGAGATCATCCAGAATACACAGACTGTTCATTTGTTCCCATTCGTCTTTTTGAACATGGTATGATGGCAGCCATTTCCCCCCCAGTAAACTATAAAAAAATCACTGTTAAAAATAATTCTGATTTATAGCCATAAATGGCTCAAGCATTCTCCGGAGGCTAGAAAAGACAAAGTTCACTTGGACTTTTACATTTGAACAATTTCTCTATTGTGCTTTGGACTATTAAGAGACATTCCAGACTGCCTGCCAACTAGCGTGGTAGCAATTTTATAGCATGCATGTGACAATCACACTTCATCCCAAGCAAAGCATCACTGCAGCAGCAATATCACCAACACCATAACCACTATACTTAAAAATAACCACTTCTGCAAAAAGTATAGATGAGGCATCCTAACAGAATTGCAGAAACCAAGTTTAGAAAATACTGAGAGCCCAATTACACCCCTTCTTTCTGGATTTTTGGGTCCTCACTAATCTTTGTTTCTTCAGCCCTTTTGCTTGGTGTATCTTCCCAAAATATGTGCATCTTGTTGTTGTTCATGACAATATTGATGATGATGATAATGAAGAAACTTCAGCTTTCAAACCACTTTCCTCAACCAATATGAAATTCTAAGGGGTGGAGGAACTTTCTCAGGCTTTGGCAATGGCAGAAGAGAGGAAAAATGAAACATTCTCCCCAATATATTTTATTGTTGTGTTGGAACCAAAAGCTGAAATAAAGTGTTGATTGTGGAGGCAAAACCAAACTCCCGTGCCTTGTTAAACACAGTTGCAAGCCTATTTCCTGCTTCGTCCCCTTTGCGCAACAGTCCCAGTGCTGTCTGCTCTCGCTATCTTTTGAATTTGGGGCGAAGTTTGGGGAGGTGCAGGCAGGAGGGAAAGCAAAAGGAAATATAAATAAGAAACAGATCTTTGGGGATGCTTTTAGTGAGAACATGGCTTCTCTTCTCAGTAAAAGTGCTTTTCAAAGATGAATCTTGACAACTCTTTATGACCATCAGTGTTACAGCATTTGATCCTAAGCATATGGACCTGGATATAATTTCCATTGAAATAAGGAGACCTACCCTTCAAGTAAGTACATGTGTCAGGGATTTGGGGCTGCAGAGGCCTTTTCAAACTACACATCATAGTATTATGATTCATCTTTCATGGTCATGACATTATATGTACTCCAGGACATCCAGTTTAAGGAGGGGAACTTAGAATTCAAAGCCAGAGAATTCTAGTGCTTAGCCTACCTACAAACCCCAGGATTGTGTAGGCTAAAACCATGGCAGTTAAAGTGGAATCATAGTACTATATCTGGGTAGTGCAAATAATCATAGAATAGAATATTGGAGTTGAAAGGGGCCTACCGGGCTATTAAGTTCATTCCCATATCTTTTGAGTTTGAGCCTAAGTGGTAGGAGGTTGGATTGGAAGATCCTTGTCATGCCGCGGCATATGCCGCGGCAATAAAAGCCGCAAAGAAAACTTTCTTTGCGGCCACTATTGCGTCTGCAAAAAACCGTCCGGCGGAGTTGTTTCGGATTGTCAGAGGTCTTTTAACTCCTGACACCTCAGGCGGGAGCCCTGACAATTCGGTCACGCGCTGTGAAGCATTTGCTCGGTTCTTTGCAGACAAAGTCGCTTTGATCCGTTCTGGGCTGGACACCATGTTAAATGCAGTCTCCGAGGATGTGACAAGAGCACCTGCTTGTCCGATTTTGATGGATTCTTTTCAGTTTGTGAAGCCCGAAGATGTGGACAAGATACTTGGAGGAATGAGGCCCACCACGTCCATCCTAGACCCCTGCCCATCCTGGCTTCTGAAGGAGGCCAGAGAGGGAATGGCTGAGTGGGTAACGGTGGTGGTTAATGCCTCCCTTCGGGAAGGCAAGATTCCAGCGAGCCTAAAACAGGCTATTATAAAACCGCTGTTGAAGAAACCATCATTGGACCCCACTAAATTTGACAACTTTCGGCCTGTTTCCAATCTTCCCTTCTTGGGCAAAGTCATGGAAAGCGTGGTGGCCTCACAACTCCAGGTATTCTTGAGAGACACGGATTATCTGGATCCGGCGCAGTCTGGTTTCAGACCGGGACATGGTACCGAGACGGTCTTGGTCGCCTTAGTGGATGATCTGCGCCGGGAGCTAGACAGGGGGAGTGTGTCCCTGTTGGTGCTCCTGGACCTCTCAGCGGCCTTCGATACCGTCGACCACGGTATTCTTCTGGGGCGCCTTGCGGAAATGGGTCTTGGGGGCACTGCTTTGCGGTGGCTCCAGTCATTTTTGGAGGGTCGTACCCATAAGGTGTTACTGGGGGACTCCTGTTCAACGCCACAGCCTTTGACTTGTGGGGTTCCACAGGGCTCTATATTGTCCCCCATGCTGTTTAACATCTACATGAAGCCGCTGGGTGAGATCATCCGGAGTTTCGGGGTGCGGTGTCATCTGTACGCAGATGATGTCCAACTCTGTCACTCCTTCCCACCTACTACTAAGGAGGCTGTCGAGGTCCTGAACCGGTGCCTGGCCGCTGTAATGGTCTGGATGAGGGCGAACAAACTGAAATTAAATCCAGACAAGACAGAGGTACTCCTGGTCAGTCGCAAGGCCGAGCAGGGTATAGGGTTACAGCCTGTGCTGGACGGGGTCGCACTCCCCTTGAAGGCGCAGGTTCGCAGCTTGGGTGTGATCCTGGATTCATCGTTGAGCCTGGATCCCCAGGTTTCAGCGGTGACCAGGGGAGCATTTGCACAGCTCAGGCTCGTGCGCCAGCTGCGCCCATACCTTGGGAAGTCTGACTTGGCCACGGTGGTACACGCTCTGGTCACATCCCGCCTTGACTACTGCAACGCTCTCTACGTGGGGCTGCCCTTGAAGACGGCCCGGAAGCTTCAGCTAGTCCAGCGCGCGGCAGCCATGTTACTAACTGGAGCAGGACGCAGGGAGCATACAACGCCCTTGCTGTTCCAGCTCCACTGGCTGCCGATCTGCTACCGGGCCCAATTTAAGGTGCTGGTGTTATCCTACAAAGCCCTAAACGGTTCCGGCCCAAAATACCTTTCGGACCGCATCTCGGCCTATGAGCCCACGAGGACCTTGAGATCGTCTGGGGAGGCCCTTCTCTCGATCCCGCCTGCCTCACAGGCACGTCTGGCGGGGACGAGGGAGAGGGCCTTCTCGGTGGTGGCCCCCCAGCTGTGGAACACCCTCCCTGCTGACATCAGACAGGCGCCCTCCCTTATGTCCTTCCGTAAGAGCCTGAAGACATGGCTATTCGAGAAGGCATTTAATTAAGTGCTACAGTAACTGGAAATGACAACTGGAACGGAATATGACTACGGGACGGATTATGATTCTACGATAAGACGAAGCGGATTATTTTAGTGTAATTAGATGTCTGTGTAGTAGTGATATGTTAGTTTTTGTCATGTTGGCTCATTGTAAACTGTCTTTTTTGTATATTGTACACCGCCGCGAGTCGCCTCAGGGCTGAGAGCGGCGGTTAATAAATGCAGCAAATAAATAAATAAATAAATGTCTTCCAGTTCAGAATCTTAGGCAGATGTGTTTGTTAAACAACAGAAACATGTCTAAACAATAAGTAAGGGCATGGTGAGGAATTAAAAAACTTTCTTTGTTGAGGACAGAGAGCATTTTGTAGGTGGCTGTAGGTTTTAAAGGCAGATCATGGGAGTAGTCTCACATCACTGGCACTCAAACCTATGTACTTCAGCTTCTCAACTTTAGAACCCAAAAACTGTAGAGCTAGAACGAAGTCCTCAGGCTAATTTAGTCTAATAGATAATTATTGCAGAAATCCATAATTTTAGTCTTTGCCCCTTAACCCCTGAAATAACGAGACAGACAACAAAGGTATGGATTCAAATTGGGCAACTTTTATTGAAAGTTACCTATTTAACTTTACCTGAACTAAACTAAGTGTCAAGGAACTTGGTGGCAAGCTGAGGCAGCGTCCCCAGCTACTGAGTGTGTGATGTCAGTGTGCCCTGGGTCCCCAACCGGGCAACCTGAAGGTAAAAGTCTGGAGAAGCCTGTGTCCGATTATTGATATCAGCTTCTCTTTTTACTGGGCCAATAGATGTCCCCTCACCCATTTGTTGACTTCTAGGTGAGTGTTTGTTGTACAGTGCCCCCCACCCTTAATGGGTGCCATGTGTATACCTCCATGCCAGTGTTTTCCTGAACTATTTATGCTGGCCTAGTTAAACCAAACCACTCCATCTAGCCCCTAATAACAGTACAGGGTAGGCGAAAAAACCCCCCAGAACATGAGAGGCAAAAAATTCCTACCCGGCTCCAACGGGCAACCAAATATACTGTCAATGGGCGGGAGTGGCGGGCAGAAAGTCAGACAAGACTGAAGGTAAGGGGCTGGCTCAAGTGGTAAGCCAGCCCCCTCCCCTCTTCCAGGAGGTTCTAAATGGAACCTCCCATTCTCTCCCTTCAGGGGGTGGGGCAAATCGCTCTCCCCACCAACTGCGTTGGTGTGGAGAGTCCCTTGCCCCTTAACCCCTGAAATAACGAGACAGACAACAAAGGTGTGGATTCAAATTGGGCAACTTTTATTGAAAGTTACCTATTTAACTTTACCTGAACTAAACTAAGTGTCAAGGAACTTGGTGGCAAGCTGAGGCAGCGTCCCCAGCTACTGAGTGTGTGATGTCAGTGTGCCCTGGGTCCCCAACCGGGCAACCTGAAGGTAAAAGTCTGGAGAAGCCTGTGTCCGATTATTGATATCAGCTTCTCTTTTTACTGGGCCAATAGATGTCCCCTCACCCATTTGTTGACTTCTAGGTGAGTGTTTGTTGTACAGTGCCCCCCACCCTTAATGGGTGCCATGTGTATACCTCCATGCCAGTGTTTTCCTGAACTATTTATGCCACAGATTGGGGGCAAATGTCCATTTCGCCCCCATCCCCCACCAAGCCCCTAACAACTTCCTGGATGCCTAACTGCAAATCAACTAAAAAGTGTGGTTACCCAAATCCGTTAAATGCACACCATCAGAACGATAAAACTGTGTTTTGTCATGTGTGATGTCCTTATGTTGGATGTAAGACCCCCTGCCCCGTGCTAAAGCTGTGCGCATGGCCCGGTTCACACGCTTTCTGGCCTTCTCGAGCTTCCTGACATCACCGCCTCCTGGCCACCGAAGGCGTGGAATGATGGCCGACCGAGCGATGTGAACCCGGGGCCATGCCAGCCAGAACTAAAATGCCAGCACGGGCTATGTAGATACCGGGCCCTGCTGTTAAGCAGGCCCAGAACGTTACCTCCAATATGGAGCACCGGCCCACCGAAGGCCATGAACACCCTTCCACTCGCCAATGCAGTGGAAGCGCAACCCGGCCCCAGCGAAGGCCACGAACACCCTTCCACTCGCCAATGCAGTGGAAGCGCACCCAGATGCTGGCCAAAGGATGAGTTCCTGGCGTATCTCTCCGCCCAGTGGACATAATTATGCCCACAACAAGGATTCTCCTTCTATGCACCAGCCTGGCAGTTCCTGCAAAATAAACAACAAACAAACAAGCGCCGAGCGAACCTATCGTGTGTAAGCGACCTATTTCCCCCTGCCCAGTAATTTAATGTCCATAACATTATAACCCAAGTGAGCTGCCAAAGATGCCGCCCCTATACGAAAAGAATGAGTGCCAGATTTATGGGCACCCTAACCTCAGCATCTTCGACGCCCTATTGTTCATTTTGGTGTGATGTGAGAAACCGGGGATCCAACACAGGAATATGAAAACCCTCTAAAACGTACTGATGCAGCCAAACCTTCAACTGATTTAACTTAATTAGGCTGAGGCCCCTGTGTGACCGCGGCCTGTCCTGAAGGTTTCTTAACGAATTGAGTGTCCCTAGTATTACCTCTCGCGGCTCTCCCCTTGGGGCAATTTCGGGATGGGTGAGTCCCATAACAAATAGAACACAAGTGCGCGAATCGACAGTCCTTACGTGAACAGGCTCCCTGAGCCACAAATTCCCAGCATAAAGGCTTTTGGCCCTGGGACTGCAGCTGAGGAGCCCCAAGCCGAGAGGGCTGTCCCGCTGTGTTCTGAATAGTGTGTCCACTGTCCGCCTTCAAGGCAGAGGAAGCCCTAGATGGATTCATCACTTCAATCCAAATTTGATCATCAATCAAGTCCCAACGCTTGTCCGGATGGGAAGCCGCCTCGGTTCTAAACCGCCTATCGTATTCCAGCCAAGCGTTAGGAGGGCCACTGACATAGGCTTTGTTAATGATATTCTGATACTGCCACAAAGCCGTCGCCCTTTCCGGGGCAGCATCAGAAAGCAAGTTCGCATACATTGTAAAACAAGGGAGCCAGTTCTCCCAATTCTGCTCAACCTTGCGTTTCTTAATTTTGTCCTTACTGTCCTCATCTAGCTCATCCTTCTCTTTCTTATCCATATCCCTAAAGTAAAGAGAAAATATATCAACATATTCATTTCTCAATATCTTCTCCAATGTTTTTGAAGCCAAATGGGAACCCAAACCTGAAAGACTAACAGTAGGAGTCGCCTGTGGAGGCCACTTTGCAGTTCCCCAAAATTTGTTTGCTTCCCCAGTTCGGGCCGACTCTAACGTGACAGTAACTGGCTTAACCGCTTGAGTGGTGGCATCATCCTTATTCTCCCCTATCTTGGGGTCCAAACCACCCTCAGACTGAATCCCCACTGCGACATGTGACTGTGCCCCCACCACCGACTGAGCCCGTCCCTGGCTCCACGGCCATGTAAGTGAAGCGGCCGTAAGTGAAGCGGCAGTACTAACTGATGTGAGTGCGGGACTTGCTGCTGTGAGTGTGGTGCAAGTACCTGCTGGGACAGCCGTCACCAACTGCTCGCGCCCTGCCACATCGGAGGAAGCAGCCATCGGCCCCACCGCCTGAGTGGACCCGGCCGCGGCACTGGACATGGAGGCCAATGCCGCGGGCTGACTGGGTCCGGCCACAGCAGCCGCCAAAGACCCGGACGAAGCCTGCCCATCTAGATGTGCTTCGGTGCTGGTGATGATTTGTAACGCCGAAGACACCAAAGTAGAGCCCTCAGCAGCCCCCGGAGCAGCCAATTGGTCAGGAAGCCGGACCGCCCTGTCGGCCCCCACGTTCGAAGCCGACTCTAAAATAGAAACCCGGGACAACAAAGATTTAAACAATTGTTTCTTACTTGCCCGGCGGGCAGAAGAACCAGCCCCAACCAAACCAACCCCCCTATTATTTTCAACTTGATTAACACGCTGCAACAGGGCCTCCAAATCTTCCAAAGACACCCCATCTTCATCCGACGACGACCCGTCCTGATGCAAAGGGCGCTTGTGACCCGTCTTCTCCGCAGGACCCTTCCCTTTAGGGCCCCCCCGGTTCTTCTTTGATGGCATCCTAAAAATTGAAAGGGAGTAGAATGCCAATGAGAGCCCGCTCCACATACTGCACGCTATCGCCCCCATGGCAGCCCCTATCCACACCCTCCAGTGCTGTAAGAATGCCCACAGCACCACATAAACATAGAATCAAAGAGTTGGAAGAGACACTGTGCCATTCCATACCCCCAACTAAGCTCCTAAGCATCATAGAATCAAAGACCTGGAAAAGACCCCATGTCCCATCACCCTATCATCCCTTTACCACCTGGGCATTGCCAGATTTAAGGAATTCAGTTATAACGGGCAAATGTACACCCCCAACTTCAGCACAAGGAGAAGGTGATAAATTACCCTTATCCCGCACAGCGGAATAGAATCAAAGAGTTGAAAGAGACATAAATATCTGCCCTACAAGGAAAGCCACACATCATATGCACCACAACACAGGAAAGCTTATTAGCAAAGCCATTGAAGTATCTAAGCTGGCCATGGTATTTTAATACCACTCTGCGGTTTCCAATGTGTGGTGGAAAGGGGGCATTTTCAACAGTACAACTCGAGATAATCCAGTGATCTGAGAGGCAGTAACAGCCCCAAGCCTCAGATATCGTTATGATGTGATTATAACGATATAAATATGTATAAATATGTGAGAGGAAGCCACAGGGAAGGGAGCAAGCTTGTTTTCTGCTTCCTTGGAGACTAGGACACGGAACAATGGCTTCAAACTACAAGAGAGGAGATTCCATCTGAACATTAGGAAGAACTTCCTGACTGTGAGAGCCGTTCAGCAGTGGAACTCTCTGCCCCGGAGTGTGGTGGAGGCTCCTTCTTTGGAAGCTTCTAAACAGAGGCTGGATGGCCATTTGTCAGGGGTGATTTGAATGCAATATTCCTGCTTCTTGGCAGGGGGTTGGATGGATGGCCCATGAGGTCTCCCCCAACTCTACGATTCCATGATTCTATGATTCTATGATTAATAATAAAGAGTTGACAAACATTTTATAACCACACTAGCAAAGCACACACAAAACCACCATATACTGCCCATTTAACTATGCAATCCCTTTGTGTGCATTAGCAACTCTGCTCTAATATGACCAATGGATTACTATCCAATTATTTATTTCCGTATTATTATTATTATTATTGTATTTTATGTTATTTATTATTATTATTATTATTATTACTATATTTCTCATACATATATATATATATATATTATATATATATTGTATTAGTATTTCATTCCAACTTAAACCTGTACACCAATATGGTCATCTTAATAAATCAGCCCCGCTACCACTGCTGGCCTTAATCATTAATCCCATCAACAAACTCCCCAATCTAAAAAACCCCCCGGGCTAACCAGGCCTCAGCCGCTCCCAAAATGGCGGCCTACCTTCCAGAACAGCAAAAAGAAGCTTCCAATATTGCCGTGAAAAATTGCCGTAAAAAACGGCCACAAAATGGCGACCGTTGCCGCCAAAAAGCCCGCAACCAAATGGCGGCTGCAAACCTCGCCCCCGGCCTAAAGCGCCCGGCCAAGGCCCCGGAGCGTGCTCCTTGGGGCCGCCAAAGAGCCTTATGCCCCAAACAAGACGCCGCGGCGCGCGCAGGCCTACTCGCGGCCCCAGCCGCGGCAGTAACTAAAAAGAGAAGGAGTCGAGAGGGCACCGCGGCCGCGGCGGCGCGCCTGCGCACACCGCGCGTCAGTGCCCAACGCCGCTTAAAACGCGGCCTATCCCTGGGGCGTCCGAGGCAAAACCAGAAGAACCGGCGGCCGCAGCGGCTATCCTCCCAGCGCGCCGCGCTCCTCTCGCCCGCTGCCAGCCGGCGCCGAAGGATAGTGCGAGGGACACGGCGGCCGCCGATCCCTCGCCCCACGAAATCTCCTCCAGGCTCCCGAGGGGAAGGAGCAGCAGCACCCTCCTTCCCAGGCCACTTCAAACCGACCTGGAGCGAGCAGCGACACGTCTTGCCCTACAGAAAGTCAGACAAGACTGAAGGTAAGGGGCTGGCTCACGTGGTAAGCCAGCCCCCTCCCCTCTTCCAGGAGGTTCTAAATGGAACCTCCCATTCTCTCCCTTCAGGGGTTGGGGCAAATCGCTCTCCCCACCAACTGCGTTGGTGTGGAGAGTCCCTTCTCACAGAAGGCCGTCCAACCACTTCTTAAAAACCTGCAATGAAAGAGAGTTCACCACCTTCTGACATAGCCCATTCCACTGTTGAGTAGTTCTTTCTGTCAGACAGTTTCTCCTAATACCAAGTAATAATCTCTTTCTTTGCAAATCAAAGACTTTGAACTGTGGCCTACCTTCCAGAACAGCAAAAAGAAGCTTCCAATATTTGAAGGAGGGCCAGTCCTTTAGATATTTTAATGTATCTGTCACATTGTCTCTGTTTTTTTTTATTACCAACTAAACATCTTAGCAGTTCCTCATTGAGATTTTTGACCATTGATCATCTTGGTTACCCTCCTTTGGACATGTGTCTACAAAGGGATACAGTATTCCACATGTGGTCAGGTCAAAGCAGAATAGAGTGGTTCCATTACCTCTCTTGACCTGAACATCATACTTCAGTAAACTTAGCCTAAAACTGAATTAACTTGTTTGCCACCACATGTTGACTTGTGGTCTACAAAGCCAGGGGTCTTTGATAACAATTAGCTTGTTGTCTATTAAGACCCTAAAACAAGATAAGATGTCAAGATAGCTGTTACCCATGTTATATTTGTTAATATGCTTTTTCTGCCTAAATGCAGAACCTTACATTTATCCCCATTGAAATTCATTTTATTAGTTTTGGCCAGTTCTCAGGGCCTTATATCCAAGGAGGTGCTGCACAATGGCTTATAATCTTTGTGGCCTTTGTGGCCTGTGAGGCCTTCCTTTCTTCCCTTCTGAGCCTGGGATGCCCTGCTTCACATCTTGAAGCCACCTGCCAAGAGCAAAGAAAAGCCCTTCTTGAACTCCTGGGCTTGATCCTGCCATTGACCAGAGCCTGAAATAATTAAGGTGAGCTTCTGGGTATTGAGTGTTGGGGGGCTGCTGGAGAGAAAAAGGCTGAATTTGGAGAACTTGGAAGTGAGGAAGAGGTCAGGAGAAGCTTGGCCTTGCTTTCTGTCTGTCTTCTTTGGGGAAGTCTCTTCCCATTCAAGACTCTTCTGAAGTCCAAACCATGTGTTAGACTGTCTTCTCAAGTTCAGGAGAACTTTTGAACTTTCCTCTTCAAGTCCCCAAGGCATTTCAGACTTTCAGTTCAGACCTTTGAGCTTCCAACTCTATGTCTCCATTCTTCGAGGGCTTCCCCTCGGCCATGGCGGGCCACCTGGGCTACTCTTTCCTGGTCCAAAGCTGTCTCAGCCACCTCCTGGCCAGGCCTCATTCAGAACCAGGACCTCCCTTCATGCCTTACAATGGGTTCAAGCCAGACTATGCCCCCCTGGACAGGCTCTTGGAAGTCCCCCCAGGCAGAGGAGAGGTACCCCTTCTTGGCTGGAGGAGAGGCCTGGGCATACTCTGCCAGGGTGGCCCTGAGTCCCTACGGGGGTCTGCCCTCCACCCGAGGATGCCAAGGGCCCTGAGATATGGCTGGAGTTGCAGTACGGGTAGCCTAACAATGGGGCCCACTACTACTACATGGTGGGCTCCAACGGCGTCGGAGCAGCAGTAGCCATCACCTCCTCCTCTTCTCCAGGCTATGGCCCCCAGCCCTCCTGCAGCCCCTGCAGCCCCATGGGAAGCAGCACCAGCAGCAGCAGCCCCCCAAGCAGCCCCCCAAGCAGCCCCCACAGCCACAGAAGCCCCAGCCCCAGCGAAGAGGGCGCCCCCTGGGAGGCCCAGGAAGACAGCGGTGGTGGAGGAGGGGAGGAGAATGCCCAGGAGGACACGACCACAGCACAAATGAAATAATTTGCTAAGGAGCTGAAGCACAAAAGGATCACAATGGGCTTCACCCATGTAGACATGGGACTGTCCCTGGGATTGCATGGGAAGATGTTCAGCCAGACCACCATCTGCTGCTTTGAAGCTTTGCAGCTCAGCTTCAAGAACATGAGCAAGCTGAAACCACTCCTCCAGTGTTGGCTGCAAGAAGCAGACAGGAATGAGAACTTACAGGAGCTCTTGGAAATGCACTTGAGCCCTTTGGTGTAAGGAGAGGAGGAGGAGGAGGAGGAGGAGGAGGAGGAGGAGGAGGAGGAGGAGGAGGAGGAGGAGGAGGATTAGAACATTTCAGTTCCACCAGAATGCTGCTAACCTATCTGTAGTCCCCTGCTGCTGTAGTACATGAGAAGAACAACCTTGATAGTCATTTTAATGCATTTTAATTGCCTTCATAGGCTTTATGTTTAAATGGTTAATTGCTGTTATTAGTATAATTAGATATATTCGATTATTTGTATTTGGTCCTCATTTTGGTGTTAATTTCTCTTTTGTCACAAGTTTATGGTTATTATTTTTGTATTATTCTGTTTGTTTTAAAATATTTGTATTTGTATTCAGGCATTGAATGTTAGCCTTCTTTGTGTGTAAACCGACCTGAGTCCCCTTGGGGAGAGAGGACGGTCTATAAATAAAGTTGCTGCTGTTGTTTCCTGAGATCTAGTGTGAGGAGGGAGGGGTAGATAGGACTGTAATGCATATTTAGATCATATAGTTCAGACTTTTCCTGCTATCGTCTCTCCCTGTGGACAAACTGAAAGGCTTCAAGGCAGGATGAATTGCCTTCTGTTTCCAATTATGCTATATAAGTCAAAGGGGAAATTTGTAATTTGTCTCAGGTGAGCAACAACTACCAGGGCAACTTGCATCTCCCCTTCCTTCTCTGCCATGGAAGGCAACACACAATTCTTGCCATTTAGTGTGAACACTAAATGTTAAAGTAGAGGTAGTTCAAGACAACAGCAGGACACACTTGGCCTAACACAATTTGGGGACAAAACATCTACATGACTTACAGTCAGTAGAAATATAGAAAATGTTCTCACTATCATGCTGTACTGAAGTCTCTCCATTTTGGCCGTCTCTGATTGTGAGTCAGATGTTGAACAGTCATGTCCTTGAATGAATCTGTTAGGCAAAAGAAGTGAGAAAGTTCTGGGGGCAGGAGGAATAGTTCTGGGGGCAAGTGTAGGGGGCAGGAGGAATATGACTCCAGCCATAGCAATGTGCTGTAGTGTTTACAAAACCAAAACACTGTGTGTCTGGAAACAGCATGTGAGCATTGAGAAGCTCAGAAAAACAGGAAGACTCAATATTCTTTTAAACAAGGCAAGTGTTGATAGAAGTCCCAGCATTCATATGTGGACATCCCTGCTTGACCATCCTAACTATCTATTTATCATGTCAGAAGTGAATTGGGTACAGTTACAATGTTTGTTTGTTTTTTTTAAAAAAACAAAGTTAAAAACTTGGCATTATGCTAAATGTCCTTTGACCAGAAGCCGGTCACTTGGAGTCTCTGGTGTCGCTGTGAGAAGGTCCTCCATTGTGCATGTAGAAGGGCTCAGATTGCATTGTAATAGGTGGTCTGTGGTTTGCTCCCCTCCACACTTGTATGTCGTGGACTCCACTTTGTAGCCCCATTTCGGAAGGTTCTGTATCTGCAGAAGCGGGCAGTCAAGGGTCAAGGGAGGAACCACATCAAACCTAATCCAATCCTGCTATAGTCCAGGAACACAGACACAATGCTGGCACAAAGTTAGATCAGGGTGATTTCCAAAACACCGAAGCTGAGAGGGTTTGTATTTCAGCAATATCTCTTAAAGGCCTCTTGAGGCCTCATCTGGTCCTTGTCCCATTTGGTCATTTAGGTTAGACCTCCAAAAATGAAAATGTGTCGGACTCTCCAGATATTGTTGGATTGCAACATTCAACAGCCCTCCCCATTGCTTGTGCTGATATTAGCTTCAGGTTTGCAATATCTGAGACACGAGAAAGCTACTTCTCCCACTGCTATTTATGTGCATGTATATATGGGGAGTAGCTCAAGGAGTAGTGGAATAATTTCCTCAGGCTCATTCCTGGGCCCTGGTTTAGTCTTCCTTGAATATCTTCTCTGACATTTGCTGAACCCCCACTAGTTTTACAAGCCTTGGGAGCCCATGTGAAAACACTGCTCTTAATTGTCAGGTGAGTTATCTCTCCCAGCTTCATTGCACATTGCTGACTTTATTACCTGTCAAGTCCTTGGTGATGGCTGGCAAACTAAACATACACTGAAGGAAATACGGGTCAGCAATAAATGTGTGTTTTTTCTCTCTCGTAGTGGATGGTTTGAGTTTCAAAGGTGAGAGCCTCTGTTACCTATTGTAGAATGCCTCGTTTCACCCCAGGTATTTCAGGTAGATTAATGGCTCACTATACAGTGCAAAGTCAACCATGCAGGGATGTTAACCTTGGATACCATGGGTACAAGGTACAAACCTTACAAGCGTCTTCATTTTTTGCTCTCTTGTCTTTCCATGCTAGCTAGCACTGTTGGTAAAATTTAAACTACCATAATGAACTTAGCAATAGTCCTTGAGCAAATGCAGCCCTTTGTTTTCTGATTGGCTTCAGGTCATGAGTCCCACTGTGTTCTTTTTGAAGAACCTTGAAATCTACCAACTGGGGCGTGGTGCCAAAGATGCTTGAAATGAAAGTATTCTCAGCCTGGGCATTTCTTCCAAGTATGAGGATGGAACATACCATGGTTACTGTCGGTAAACATACGTACACCACTTAATTCCTCACAAGCATTTAGCCATTTCTTTTTCCAATTCATTGTTATTGAATCTTTTATGTACCTAAAGATAAAATTAAAAAATGGGGATTTGGGGATGGGGTAGGGGAGGGCCTAACTACAAATTAGAAACAAGAAAGCTAAGGGAAAAATATAATTAAGAAAAAATAAAACAACAAAAAACAACAAAAAAAAACTAAAAAGAGAGAGAAACCACACAAACCCATTATATATATAAATTTTCTATACATTTATACATGGCCTGAATTAACTAAGGGAATTTGGAGGTTTAGGTAGGGTACCAGTAGAAAGTTTGGGCTTCCAGTCTTCTCCATTGTGGTTTTATTCTTTCATTTTGTTTTCCTCTCTCTTCTGTCCCCCTTTTTTTTCTTTTAGTCATCAAGTATATGCTCTCCTGTTTTTAATTTTGTTTTTATAGTCAACTCCATGTTTTCTTGTCGCATTATTTACATATTAGTGACCAGTCCGTATTTTTCCTTCCTTGACCCTTGGAGCACTTAGATAGTAGTTGGGTTAGTTTGTCCATGTTCATTATACCTATTAATTTAATCACCCATTGTTCTGTAGTCAAGACTTCTTTTGTTCTCCATTTTTTCGCATACATAATTCTAGCTGCTGTTATCAAGTAACAAAATAATCGATCTCTGTTTTTGTCTATCTGTGAATCTATCATTCCCAGGAGAAAGTATTCGGGTTTTAGTTCCAGCTTTATGTCCATTTTTTTGGTGTGTTTTTTCCTCATATTTCCCTCAAGTATTTTTTTTTAGCATATTTACAGTTCCACCACTTATGATGGAAAGTTCCTACTTGCTCTCCAGATTTCCAGCATTTATCTTGCATCCTTGGTTGGAACTTTTCTAGTTTCTGTGGTATGATGTACCATTTCAACAGCATAATTAGAAGAGGAAGGGGGGGGGGGGAAGGGGGGTGTCACAAGATTTTGCTAGTCTATCATAAATTAACAATTTATACCAGTCCACCAGAAGAGTGATTCTTCCTTTTGGGATCAAACCACTTGTTGAGGTTTATACTTTGTCTGAAACAAGATTTGCAACTACTGTACAAAGATTAGGGGCTTTCCATGGTCAAACCATCCATTCATTGAATGGCATTTTCTTTGAGAGGTATACTGGCATTTTGTTTCTTTTTAATTTAGATTTTAAAAAGAAAATTATCTCAAGAAACAACAATTTTCTATACACCGTATGCTACCCTTTATCAGCTCAATATGACTATTACACTGCGTGAAAGCAGTGCTAGAAGCACAAAAAGGTTAGCAAAATTGCTTTGTAGACCAAGCTTCTTTGGATTTCATGGCTAAAAACAAACAAAATCAAAACTTTCCTTTTTGAACACAGTTTCCAAAGTGTTCTTTCATTTTTGTGTGTGCAATGGATTGCGAAGTCATGCTGCAGGGTCATTTTAATAGGTGCTATTTATTTCTTAACATTTCTCATGAACCTGGCTCTTGCATGAGAAAAAAAACTGTCAAAAAAGGATGAGGGTGTAACAAACATGCTGACCAAGTGAGTTGCAGATCCTACCGAGTAAAACCAAACTGGAGAAGTGAAACAATTTCGAAAGAAAATTAACTTTCCACATTTGTTTTTGTAGCTTTCTGCATAGAAACTGTTAAAATGAGGTTTGGTTGCTGTGGGCTACTAGTTATGAAATGGCACCATCAAAAAAGAATACCTACTTAGACACGTACTTGGTCATCTGTATGTAGCTGATTGGCAAACTTTGTTGGGATGTGTCGTTGAAGGCCTCCATGGCTGGAATCACTGGTTTGCTGTGAGTTTTCCAGGCTGTATGGCCTTGTTCCTGATGCATTATTTCCTAACATTTTGCCACATCTATGGCAGGCATCCTCAGAGGTTGAGGGGTCTGTTGGAAACTAGGCAAGTGAGGTTTATTTATCTGTGGAATGTCCATGGTGGGAGAAGAACTCTTGTCTACTTGGCCACCTTGATTAGCTTTTAATGGCCTTGCAACTTCAAAGCCTGGCTGGTTGCTGCCTGGGGAACTCCTTTGTTGGGAAGTATTAGCTGGCCCTCAAAAAGCAGGGGAATTCCAGACAACAATAAATCAAGGCCAGCTAACACCTCCCAACAAAGGATTACCCCAGGCAGCAACTAAACAGGCTTTGAAGCTGCAAGGTCTTTCAGTGCTAATCAAGGTGGCCAATAGCAACATACGCACCTGCCTCTAGCAGGCAAGAGTTCTTCCAGAATGCTTCTGGAACATGGCTATACAGCCTGGAAAACTCACAGCAACTCATTTGTTGAGATGATTTGGAGATTAATCCATTCTTAACATACTTAATCAAATGAGTTAGCTATAGCTTCTTATTTTTCTCACAAATGGATGTTATCGAGGTGATGGTGGGGGGGGGGGGGCGGCAGTAATTTCAAAAGTAATGAAAGAAGTGAGAATTATGCTAGTTAAGGAGGAACATAATGAACAATATTTCTAGTTAAATGGAACGTTAACCTTAGAATATATATAGTATGATGTGTCCATGTGACGCATCATTCCACTTTTTAGATTTCTGATTGCTGTCCTTCTCTGAATACTTACTGTACATTGTAAACCAATAAATGTGAGATATATTTTTAAAAGAGAAAACTTAGTTATGAATACTAATTCTGATTTATAAAGCAGCATGAAAAGAAAACATACATTGTGCAATAAATATATGACAGAACTTTCAGTAAATTGTAAGAGATTCCAGTCCACTAACTACATCAGATGCATGGAGTGCAGACTGTAGAGAAATTACCAAAGCCTGGGGCTAAAGTGGGGCATGTGAATTGTAATAAAAATGTAAATTATGTGGACCTGGTGGTGGGGTGGCAAGTTCAGTTTCAATATTTATTTATTTATTTATTTATTTATTTATTTATTTATTGTGTCAGAAGCAAATTGAGGCTATAGCTATAATGTATTTAAAAGCACAAAGTTTTTTTTTAAAAAAACTTGGCATTATACTAAATATCCTTTCACCAGAAGCTGGCCACTTGGAGTGCCTCTGGTGTCTCTATGAGAAGGTCCTCTATTGTGCATGTGGCAGGGCTCAGGTTGCATTGTAGTAGGTGCTCTGTGGTTTGCTCTTGTCTGCACTTGCATTTTGTGGACTCCACTTTGTGGCCCCATTTCTTAAAGTTAGCTCTGCATCACATAGTCCCAGACCACAGTCCGTTCAGCGCCTTCCACGTCACCCAGTCTTCTGTGTGCACAGGAGTTTCAATGATGACCATACAGAGTAGATAAACTGATAAAGAAAGAAGGCAAGTTTTTTGCATAGAAGCAAAAAGAAGTGCAGTAGAATTCTTGTCTCCATCGGACTGGTGCCCACGGTTGAACCGACCCCTTTCTGACAAAAAATTTCTAGGTCCTCCCAACCATTCTATCATATCCATCAGTCAGAAGTTACTCTATGGCTTGTTGGAGGATCTAACAAGTGTGCAAACCGTGATCTGGTATTGCAGTTTTCAGATGACAAGCATGAATCTGTGAACCAGCCATGCAAAATAGTAACACAAGTACAAGCAAGCAGGATTTCTTGTTCTTCAATATTTGTATTGATTTGCTTCTTTGAAAATCTCAAAAGCTCACTTGGGATATGTGTCCACATGTGAGGGCCCTTAATCCTGATGAGAAGACAGACCTGGACCACCAGGGAATCCTATGCAGACGTTTGATGGCTAACTATCAGGAATGTGTGAACGATTCTGTTTTTTGTTATCGTGTCAGAAGTGAATTGAGAATCTACTGCAAGTCGCTTCTGGTGTGAGAGAATTCACCATCTGCAAGGATGTTACCCAAGGGGATGCCCGGATGTGTTACCATCCCATGAGAGGCTTCTCTCATGTCTCCACATGGGAGGCTGAAGCTGACAGATGGGAGCTCACCATGTCTTGTGGATTCGAACCGCAGACCTTCAAGCCTTCGGGTCAGCAGTTCAGCCAGCACAAGGGTTTAAACCATTGCACCACCTCACCTCCCGACCATTCTGGTGAATGCTGTACACAGGCTTCCCCTTCCTATAAATGTGTAATACTAGGATGACAATGATAAATGTTTTCTTTATTTATTTACGACATATATATGCCACCCTTCTCACCCCGAAGGGGACTCAGAGCGGCTTACAAGATATATATATACATACAATACGTTATATTATTAGCATAGTACAATATCAGTATTATATATTACTATATTGTACTATACCATTATAATTGTAATATTATTAGTAATATTACATGTAATAAAATTATTAATTATTATTATTAATAATATTATTAGTTATTTTAATTATTATTAATTAGTAGTATTATATTGTATTACATTATAATATTATAAATATATAATTATAATGTATATATCAATATACATAATGTATACAAAAATATAACGTATCTTGCATTTATTAGTTTACAATGTACAGTAAGTAAATGAATGGCTATGGTTTCAGCTTGAAATTTCCATTGTCTCTTGGGGAAGGAGGGAGGGGGGAATTTAAAATTCAGTCCTTGACTTCGCTCTTGTGTATCTTTTATGGTTTAATTTGAATGATGACTTTAGAAAAATGAATTCTTTGCTTCCCTTCCATCCTATCTATATCCTAGAGAGAAACCTCCTGTCTCCAACTGCCTCTGGAACAGTGGCAACCCAGCCTGAAAAGGTAGTTTTCCAACTTTGGTTAGCGATTGAGGAGCTTGTAAACAAATTCATAAATTTGTCATGCTGATTATAGTGTTGGCAAACACAATGGCTGATCATGTTATAAATGTTTATCAACACCCGCACTCACCCACCTGCTAAGAGGTGCTACGCTTTAATGAAATTGTTTGACTATCAAGGCTGGTTGCTAAGATACTATGTTCTCGTTACTAGGGATGTGATGCTTACAGATTTCTGTTATCAAATAATGATTAGAGATGTGCTAACCTCAAGGTGTTCCGTGCAGCGAAAGGTTTGCTGAGCCTCAAATTAGTAAACTGTCTGCCTGAGCAGATGCTCACAGAAGGAGCGCGCAAGCATCAAAGTTACAGGGCTGACATTTTAAAAGGAGACAATATAGGTCAGAAGAAGCACCCTCGCAAATGATGAAAGACCATTTGTGGCAATGTTTACATGATCCGTGGCCAAGCACGGCGTCTTTGTGACATATTTCCAACTTTGGGTGTGCTCGAGGCCTTGCCTCAAACAATTGCATCCCCCTTTTTTATTGCATTGAAAATGCCTTGAACTTCCTTCCCTTCAGTACCCCCATGTTCAGAAAATAACAGACCCCCTGGCTTTCTCTGTGGGAAATAAAGGAATGGGAATGGAGTTGAAAAAGGTGCATCTACACTGTAGAGTTAATTAAGTTTGACACCACTTTAATTGGCATGGGATTTGTCATTTGGTGAGGTTTAGCAGTCTTTGGCAGAGAAGGCTAAAGACTTACTAAAACAACTTCTGCGTTTCTATCTAGGTTAAAGGTTAAAGGTTCGAATCTGGGAAGTGGGGTGAATTCCCACTGTCAGCCCCAGCTTCTGCCAACCTAGCAGTTCAAAAACATGCAAATGTGAATAGATCAAAAGAGCCCACTTTTGTGGGAAGTTAAATGCGCTCCATGCAGTTCAGCCAGCCACATGACCTTAGAGGTGTCTATGGACAATGCTGACTGTTCGACTTAAAAATGGAGAGGAGCACCAACCCCCAGAGTCGGACATGACTGGACTTAAAGTCAGGAAAACCTTTACCTTTACCTTTACTAGCTGCATCTCAAGTATGATAATTTTTATTGTTTCAATTCAACATCCAGCATCTAGCATCAGGAATACATTGATGAAAAACTAATCAAGTGTTATGAAAATTAAAAAAATATCTAATGGGGATCGGAATTCCTTCTAATGTGGGTTGCACAATTTTGCTTGCAAACCTTTCCAGAAGGCAGCATAAATGTCATACCTTGGTTCATCACTGTTGGGAGAGACCATTTTATTCTGCTTAATCATCAGGTGAGGTAATGAATGGTATCCACAGCATTTGTGTTCACACTGCCAAAGAAGTAACCAATCTAAAGTGTAATTGTTGAGCTCATTCAAGCTGTAGTTAGAGTGCCAGCATTCATGTGAATCGGAGCTGAAAGTGAACAGCAATGAATAAATGTAGAGCAGAAATGGGTGGTTCCATTTTGGCTGTTGGGGATAATAATTTTTTGTCCATTTTACCACTGGGTGCGTTTTTCTACTTGATCCATTGCTACTACAGGAAAAAAAATCCTTCAATTACTATCAACCACAGAGCTGCAGGCAAATAAATTAAATTCAGCTGAGGGCTGTCTTTTCAATATACAATAGATCATTTCAGAAAATGTGAAACTGCACAGATGACCACTGTCGGAACATTCTTCAGTTCTGGAAGATCTGTATCATCATAACTCAGACGTGGGGATTTCCCCACAAAATTTACATTTTCAGATCTGTCGCTTCCAGTTCTGTAGCCATTATTCTGACATACCATTTTACAAAAATAAAACAACAGCTCGATCTATAGATATGCAATTTCACAAAAGTTTAATTAATATCTCTGGAGAAAGTGGATTGAAATCACAGAAGGCATGTGGTGAACATACCCATCTCCAGAAAAGCTTTTCTAGGGAGTGTGCATAACATGGAGCAAATGTATAGCTGTTTCACTCTGGAAGTACATCCCACCATGTTCTGATCAGAAGGAAGGGCATGGGAAATAGACAAGCATGGAGAAAAATATATCTGCACATTTGCACCAGTAGATGAGCAAGCACAACACTGATTGACTAGCATCTGGGTCATTACAATCCTGGTGTTACAATAACTTATTGATCACAAGCTACTTATAGGCGCTAAGAATAATTTGTACTGACTGGAGAAGGTTGAGCTGAATTTAGGGGGAGTATGGAGGCCTAATTAAGCATAGGATACACATCCCTCCAATGAATGAATCATACAGAGTTGAAAAAGACCATATTTGGGATCACACTGGGCCCTTTCACACAGTCCTATATCCCAGAATATCAAGGCAGAAAATCCCACATTATTTGAGTGTGGACTCAGATAACCTAGTTTAAAGCACATATTGTGGGATTTTCTGCCTTGATATTCTGGGATATAGCTCTGTGTGGAAGGGCCCATGGTCAATCTATGGCCCCTTCCACATAGGTGTATAAAATCCACATTGAACTGGATTATATGGCAGTGTGGATTCAGATAACCCAATTCAAAGCAGATATTGTGGATCATCTGCCTTGATATTATTATTATTATTATTATCTTTATTTGTACCCCGCTAGCATCTCCCGAAGGACTCGATGCGGCTTACAAAGGCCAAGGCCTCAAACACAACATATTCTGGATTATATGGCTGTGTAGAAGGACCCTATGCACAGAACTAGATGGGCCAATGGCTTGACTGTGTATTAGACAACTTCCTACATTCAGAACAAAATGTTTATTTATTAATTTGAAACATTTATATTCCGCCCTTCTCACTCTGCAGGGGACTCAGGGCAGAGCACAACATATATACAGCAAACGTTCAATGCCGGGACATAAAACCATAATACTTGGTCCCACAGACAGGTCTTCACCATCCTTCTGAAGACAGGAGGGAGGGGGCTGATCTAATATCGGGATGAGAAGGCCCTGTCTCTCATCCCCACCAAACGTGCCTATGATGGTGGCAAGACTGAGAGCAGGGCCTCTCCAGAAGTTCTTACTTTCCACAGTGGTTCATAAAGGGAGATGCGTTCAGACAGGTAAAGTGGACCTGGGCTGTTTAGGGCTTTATAGGTCAAAGTCAGTACTTTGAATTGTGCCCGGAAGTAAACAGGCAGCCAGTGGAGCTGATGTAACACGGGAGTTGTGTGCTCCCTGCGCCCCAGTTATTAACCTGGCTGTCTCTCGTTGGACTGTTTGAAGCTTCCAAACTGTCTTCAAAGGCAACCCCACATAGAGTGTGTTGCAGTAGTCTATCCTGGATGTAACGAGAGCATGGACCACCGTGGCCAAGTTAGAAGCTACGATCACTAAAAATAATACAGTATCGAACCCCTTATTCATGAATTTGGTAGTCATTATCTGATTTGAAGTGGAATATATGGCAGTGTGGAGTCAGATAACACAGTTCAACGCAGATATTGTGGGTTTTTCTGCCTTGATATATAAGGTCCACTATTGTCCACAGTTTCAAATATCTTGTAGAAACGAGGTGGGAAGTGTATATATTGTATATACTGAGTATTCTCATATTGTTTGACTATTTTCTCCTGTAGCAGGTAGGATACCCCATTATCTATGTCCAAGGAAATAGACGCCATAGTGACATCATTCTTCACCTGGGCATTTTCCTGATCACCAATCAAAGAAGTTATTTTTTAGTAACTTTAGTAAGATATTTCACCATTTTATTGCTGCTTTGTTGTTGGAGTTTATTGTATTTTGTGGGCTATAACAACTGTGTTTTGTGCCTTATTTTTACAATGAAAGATATAGAATTGTTTTCACAACACTAATCAAGATTTCTTGGATTCTGAGTATTGTAGTGAAAAGAGAATTTGAACCCATGTTTTCTCAATGCTATATTGATGCTTTAAACCAGCTCTCCCTGGACCACAACTCTCTCAACTTCATGGCAGATGATCCAGGAGAACAGGTTAAAAAAACCCAACAACTATCTGGCAATCTTCTGTCTGGGGAAGGTTGCTCTAAGCACTATGCCACACATTGTGTTGGTAAACTGTGCTTCAGATTAAACTGTGACTCCACAGGCATGGTATGAAATGTCTCTTTAAATTAATGCAACATTTTTTTTTCCTGGAAAAAAAAAGATTTAGCAATCACAGTGCTCTGAATGGATTTACAGTAGGGAGTTAATATAGCTGAGCAGAACCATCTATCGCTAATTCCGATAATATCAAGCCATGAATACCTGTCCATGTGGGATCGTACAGACACTTTATCTACAGCAGCTGTTGTCTGTTTGAGTTGGGGGAAAAGCTTTTCTTCAAATTTATGCTGTAGTGAGTGATTTGCATTGCATCAGATTATACTGGGATATATTGTGTCATATGGCATGACCTGGTATAACCTGACTTAATGCAACACACATGTTTGTATTGTATTACACGTTTTAAAAAAAGAATCTCAGAAAAGCTGCTGGGAGCAGGTGGCTTCTCTAAATGGAAGATACTTTCCCGTGGTATTTCATACCATCAAATACCAAAATGTGCCTAAAATGCTCAACAGAATTATCAGAGAAAATTGCAGAGAGAAATGTTTTTAATCTGCTTTTTATAATCATGAAGAGGGAGCACTAGATCTCCTTTAAAGTCGGGTGGTGCAGGTTGAGAAGTAAGGAGCGGAAATTATGGAAAAAGTAAGGGATGCTCATTAGTGTGTTTTAAAGCTGTCAATGGTTCTCTTTACATAAATGTATTCAAATTCATTCACTGTCCTCCTTAACTCTACAATACGTCTGTGAGTTAGAAGGGCTGGGTGCAGTGCACAAATAGTTCAAAAGTTCAACTCTGCATATAAAGTATAAGTTTCAAAAAGTCAGAAAATTTCAAATTATACTCCAAAGTTTATAGAGTATGAGGGTATCACATAGTCACTAATATGTTTTGCTACAAATCAGGAGACTTCATGGATCAGTTCCAGAACTGGATGTGGTGGACACAAAGCCCCAAATATCCCAGCCACAATCATATTAGCTGGGAGATTTGAGGACTTTTAGTTTCAAAACATAGTTTCACATGTATTTGTTGAGGTGAATAAATACAATTTTGTTGGGCAAGTCTTCCTTCTCCTGGCATCTGCTGTATCAGATAACAATGGCTTTGCCTTGAAAGACTGTGGTGCATACTACAGGACTTTAGTCAGCATCCTATTAGAGATATAAGAAAGTGTATGCTCACACCTTTTTGCTTGGTAGGGTGGGGGGGGGGGGGGCAGGAGAGAAGTTGGTATTTTCTTCTTCTTGCTTCTTTCAGGACTCATCGTTTTCTTGATATCACCTCTGATATCAAGTGATACAGTGGTTGTTGGGAGATAAGCAGAAATAGATGCAATCAGCAGTTGAGACTCCAGTAAATCTGGCAAGTGTTCTCATTCTGTATCTGACTGTGGATTAGGTCTTCCTCCATTTAATGTTCATCTCTTATTCTAGTAAAATGATGATTCATTCCCAGGTTTGATGAGTAGGGAGCCAATGTTTGCAAAATATTTTTAAATTGATGTTATTATACTCAAATCAGTAATTGTTGTTGTTGTTGCAGATGTTGCTGTGTGTCTTCAAGTCATTTCTAACTTATGGAAATCCAAAGGTTACACTATGATGAGTTTTTATGAACGTAGAGCAGTGGTTCTCAGCCTGTGGGTTCCCAAGTGTTTTGGCCTTAAACTCCCAGAAATCCTAACAGCTGGTAAACTGGCTAGGATTTTTGGGAGTTGTAGGCCAAAACACCTGGGGACCCACAGGTTGAAAACTACTGGCCTAGAGTGTGCGACTTGCCCAGGGTCAGCCAGTGGATTTCAGCCTTGGGCTCCAGTGCCATAGTCCATTACACCATGCTGGTTTTCTGAAAACTGTAATTACTAAGTTTTTATTTGGTGGAGCTTTCATGGCAACTGAGTGTATCAAAACAATGTCTGAAAAATTGGAATGGCATATCTGTACCATTTTACTCTGAAGTGTATGCAGGGTTGGCCAGATGCAAAATGTGGAGGACCAAGCTGTTCATGTTGTGCGCCATGCTCCCACATCCACAAACGTGATTAAAGAAACTGTCCTGCGGCCAGGGCTAAAGTTTCTTCTTTCAATCCAGACAGTTTTATACATGGGGAAGGGCCATTTCTTCACCTTAGCCAGTAAGCCAGCCCTCATCATATGCACACTGGGTTCTGTGAACCCATGGAAGCACCACATACTTCAGAATCCGTTTCTGATTTCAAGGTGACAACAAGTCATTATATGGCATCTAAGCTCTTTCGGTTGAGACAAATACTTGATGAAAAGCTGTTCCTAGCATCCCCAAGCGGACTTTTTGATTGCGATTGCTTCCTCTTCACCCTTCCCTTCCCAAGCCTTGGAGCCTTTTACATACCTTTTACGTACCTCTTCTTCCATCCCTCTCTTTCCATCTCTTGTGGGGAAGTAATGTTCACCAGACTTGTCATGACGGCTTACATCATGAATGCCCCTTTGGCCTGCTGCAAAGTCTCCCCTTCAGGAAAAAAATAACTGTTCACTCAGCTCACACACGGTTATAAAACTATAGGCAAGAAATACCTAAGTGGAAGATATGAATGTCTATAGGCAAGAGATACCTAAATATGAAACAAGGGCACCTTGGCATGACTGCTTTATGAACTCAAGCTGTTAACCCCCCTCCAGTGCCCATTCTTCTTTTGCACAATCACACTTGCTTTTATCTCCAATTTATGTACAACTTTAGTAGTTTCAAAACCACTGTATCTATTGCTCATAAAAAATAATCAAAGAGTCTTGGGGCCAAGCTGGCTATCCTTTCCACCAAAACTGATTTGAGATGTTCAAACCTGAATACCATTTCTTATTTTTGCAAAACAGCACAAAACAAAGAGGAAGATATTAACAGGTTTGATAGGCCCCCAAGATTTGCAGAAGTATATTTTTTAATTTTTAGGGAAAACACCTCCTTGGGCCATAGGTGAGTGATAATGAAAAAGTAGAGTGGGGAAAAGGATGGAAATGATGGAATGGAATCACAAGCAGGACTCACATGGCTATATATGCAATCTGCATATATAGGGTACGTTTGTGTATACAGTTCAATCAGTTTGATAGCATTTCAGCTGGCATGGGTACATCTTTGGATTTTGTGAGTTGCTTCGAATTCTCTACTATTCTCTCCAGTTAGATTTCTGTCGTGCAACTTTACATATAAAGAACCAAGATTATGTGAAACTAGTCCTCAATTTTTTTCTCCTCTCCATTCTACAAATTCATAAGTGTAAAGTGCACCCACAGAGGCCTGGGAACAAACACAGCAAAAGAAAAATAACAACCATGAAGCATATTTTATGCTCTCCACTATTCCTTGCTGTTAGTTAAACTGACTAATGCCTTGACTGTAGTTCATTGCATATGCATTTGAGGGTCACTGAACATCTAGTTTTCCCAGTAACCCCCCCCCCCCCCCCCCGAAAGACATGTGTTAAATATCTTTGCAAGATGCCAAGACAACAGAGAAACACTTACAAATCTCTTATGGGACCTCTCCCTGCTCTCTTTTATCGGTTGTCCTCTTGTTCTCCCCCCCCCCCTTCAAAGCTTGAAAAATAGAAGATTATAACAAAATACAACAGCAATAATAGTTTCATGTCCCTAAGGGAATATAGGAAGAAACACTCTCAAAACTGAAGATGAACTGATTGACTACATATAATTACTTTGATGATCCACATTGTTTAAAGAGAGTAAAATATTCCAGAGATCTTAAGTAAACTTTTAGGAAGAGGGGCATGAATGGTCAGAGTGCAATCCAATTGGATTTGATACCAATGCAAGGGAAATAAGTATATCTCAAAGTTCTTCAACACATGCATTATAACCCAGGTTAAATTGGGTTAAAGGGGGGTGGCGGCGGCTAAACGATGTTTAGCCAAAATGCAATGGAATCAGATGAAGGGCTGGAAAGCATGTGCTAAAAAGGTGTAATTTAAACCCAATTCCTCCTGAAAACAATGTACCTTTCCATGCTTGTGTATCACTGCAGGCATGGAAAACACATGTTTTTCTTCCCCCTACTCTCTCCATGGTCTTCATTTCCCTCTCAACGTACTGGAGGAAGGCTCTGATGCAGGCTTGGAGCCTTTTCCCCTCTCACTTCTTCCCCAGGCAGCCTACAGAGGGCCTTGGAGGACGACTCCCCATTGCCTTACCCAAAGCCCTCATTTGGCTCTTCCAGTGGGAGGGAAGAAGACTCAAATGGAGCCTTCCTTTGCTAAGCTGAGAGGGAAATGAAGGGCACCTCTGCAAAATCCTGGGGGGCAAAATCCTGGGGGCTCCATCCCAAGAGGAAGTGAGATTTAAAATCCCAATTCCTCTCAGATTTTAGGCCTGTGTAGAAGGGCCCATAGTCTGAGGAGACTGTAGAAACAAGTGGTATAATTCATCAGGCCCTAACTAGCCATATATTGTTGTATATGTTTTGTATTCCTCAGTAGTCTAATTGACAAATGTTGTTCACATCCATTGCAAAATTTCAAAGAAAGTAATAATGATATACCCAACAATGTATTATAAAATGCTAAACATGTTTTAAACTGGTCCAGCCTTGCTGGAAGAGAAAGCAGGATTAGGGCACAAGTGAGGGAAGGAAGCTGCAAGTGAGCAAATGTATGGAGCACTGCCAAGGGAAGAAGAGGGGAAGGAGAGGATGCAGGTGGTGCTGGATGAACCCTAAGGTAAAACACAAGACATCTGATGATAGTGGTGAAGCCTGGGAACAGAGAGTCAGTGGTTAATTATACAATGTGAATTCAGCGGCTTTGAGGAGGATGAGGGGATGGAAGTAGAGCTGCTCAATCTTCAAGTCCATATAACCAGGAACAAATCTACACTGACCCACTAGATAGGTGCCAACCTAGCATGGCCTATGCTGGATTGGCCCTGGGATGAGTCAAATGAGCACTCCCCCAGCCACTGAAGAGGTGGGACGGAGACCCAACAACCCAGTGGTACCAAATGCAGCTGAACTGCAGGATAGCCATCTTTACTGTCCCCTTCCATCCACAGTCTTGGGACATAATATAAGTCTTGCCTGTCAACTGTCACCTGCAATGTCGGTAATGTGGGAAGGGGAAGAGGACGACTTACTCCTTTTTCTCTTTCCTCACTTCCCAAGTCATCTCATTGCATCTGCAGGCAATGGCAGACAGGCATGAACTGTGTCACAGCCAGAGATGGCTGTGGCATGGAGAATGGGAAAAACACTAAGTGGCATCCCTTTTTCCCATGCTGACTGAACTTGGGAAACATGGGATGGCAGTGAGAACAGCTGCGGCCAATTATGTTCACACAGGCTCAAAATTGGGGAAATCTTTTAATTAAGGTGGCCTTGCCTTCCGTTACCCCAAATTAGCTTTGTGCAACTTTGGGCAACCATGGAACTGATCAGTGCCAATTCCAACCTGAGTAGTCAGTGATGTGTCAGAAATCTCCTAATTCACTGCCAACTCCCTTTTTCCAACATAAACTTACATACATCCCATGACTTCTCAGATTGACCACTGAAAAGCACATGACATAGGAGGAGGGGCAGCTTCTGGAAGTGAGTGAAAGAGTAAAGTCAGGCAGATGGTGGAAGGTGTCTCTGTGTGGGTTGAAGGCAGCAGTTACCGTATTCTCTCCTTCCCTCCCAAGAAAAGACTCTTGAAAGAATGAGTGAACTTTCAGACATGAAAATGTTTTATAAGGGACCAAACACAGTTTCAGCAATCTCAGGGCTAGGCAAGATAATGCCAAATATCTTTAATCTGAGAACTTTGTTACAACCCATTGGTACCTACAGCACCATTTCTCTCTATCACAAATAGGACTCATGTAGCCCTCCAGGGTGTTGTTGAACTGCATCTCATATGATCTGTCATTACTGTACAGAACTTTCAAGAATTGTAGTTCAACATATAGAAGGTAACACAATTCCCACTCCAATACTATAGACAGTGTTCCCTCACTTATTGAGAGTGTTACATTCCAGGACCACCTGTGAAAAGTGAAAATCCGCGTAGGGATGCTATATATGTATATTGCATTCCAAGAGTGAGGCAGAAGCGAGGAGAATTTTAAAGGCACCGCACACCGCTTTTTTTTTGTACTAGTTATCTCTGCTTTGCTTTGCTATCTCTCTTGATTGGCTACCTCTCTCCCGAGGGGGAGGGTGAAACCCTCTTCCACACTCTATCATTGCCAGGAGGCAAGATTAGAATGCTGCTCTGTGCAATGGCAACCATTCATAAACCGGGAGGCAAAAACCCACGAAACAGAGAGTCCGCGAATAGTGAACCGCGAAGTAGCAAGGGAACACTGTAATGCATTGATAGCTGTAATTCATACTTTTATTGTTTTATACATGGATAATCATATACTAAGTGTTTTCTGTCCACTCAACCATCCACATACATACCCAGACAATTTGGGGCCGTTCTAGGGCTAGAACATAAAAGTATATTTGGCCAAGCAAACGCTAAGACCCCCCCCCCCCCAATTTTCCTGTTCATTGCTCATTTGTTTGTTCTTTATTTAAGAAATAAATAATGCTTTGTCCTTGGATCCTGAATGGCATCTTACCTCAGTAAAATAATTCAAGCAGAAGAAGACACTAGAATATAGGCAGTCCCTGAGTTACAAACATCCAACTTACAAATGGCTCATAGTTAAGAAATGGGGGGGGGGGGAGAGACAACAGGAAGTGAGAAAAATCTACCCCTTGGAAGGGAAATTCACTCCTGGAAGAGTTATCATGGGGACAATGTGTCTCAACAGAAGTTTTGCCACCAATCCTTGTTTCCACAAAAGCCAATTTTTTCCCAAATCTAATTATCACAGATACAGAAGTGAGGTGAAATCTTCTGAACAGGGGAAAAGACAGCAAAACAAAAACCACAGGCATGTTAACCCTTCCCTATGCCATCCCTATACATTTTTCATTGTAATTCCACCCCCCCTCTCTCTATATACAATTGGAGTTACACTAAAAAATGTACCTGTTCTGACTTGCATACAAATTAGGTGTAAGAACAAACCTACAGAACCTAACTTGTTTGTAACTTGGGAACTGCCTGTCATTTTGCAGTTTTTTTAAAAAAAACCAAGATCAGATCATGAACACTACCATTATAGCAAGCGAGAGTCCAAAAGTGGCAGGCTCAAACCCAGAACCTCAATCAATGGCTGATACCAAATGAGAGACTCCCCCCTGGATATACAGAAAACTGGGCGACTTGGAAGGCTACACTCTGGCACCATGAGATGCAGAGCTATCCTTGATAAATGGAGCTACAAAGTGGAATCCACGACATGCGAGTGTGGAGAAGAGCAAACCACAGACCACCTACTGCAATGCAACCTGAGCCCTGCCACATGCACAATGGAGGACCTTCTTGCAGCAACACCAGAGGCACTCCAAGTGGCCAGCTACTGGTCAAAGGACATTTAATAGAATATCAAGTCTGCAAACTTTGTGGTTTGTTTGTTTGTTTTTAATGCAATACAACTGTTTTGGCTCCTGACACGATAAATAAATAGTAAAAAATAAAAATAATTTAAAAATCAAGTGGAAAATTATTTAAATTCTCCCAATTTTCCTTCCTTCACCTTCCCACAGTCTCCATCCCATGCTTCTTTCTGGCATAAGTGTTTATCATAGCAATGCCACATCAATGCTATTGCTGTGGTGTATTTGTTTCAGCAGTCATTGCCAATCTGAGCCAATCTTTAGCACTTGAGTGGTTTAACAAAATGATCTTTTCAAGAGAGAATGGCAAAGGCTTATAAAATGATTTGTTTTTTAAAACCATAATAGATCTCAACCCCTCCCCCCCAAATGTTCTTGAAGACTCCTTGCTTGTAATACATGCATTTGAAGAAGTACAGGGGTCTTGTATATTGACGTAGATGATTTCCTTCTTCTTAATGGTATCGTAATACCCAAATGTGAAATAATCTCAGCTAACAGCCACTATAAAATATTTTTAAGAGTATGCTTTATGGGGAAAGCAGCTGAGTTGGAATGAGCACACAGTCCAAGCCTTGCTTTGTATTCTAATTATCTACATCAATGGATGTGTGAATGGGCTCCGAGCACTTTACCTGCCGGGTCGAACGCCTTGCTTGCAGTCACCGAGCATCTACACTTCCTGTGGGCACCTGACTGTTCTGTGCATCCCATCACATTGAGTTATGTCATGTTATGTCACATCATAGATGAGACATGACCCAATGTAACCTGACACAGCGCCAATGCCTCCACCGCACAGGATCAGAGAGCTGCATGGACTGGCATGCCGTCTTGTCAAAGGCAGTGAATTCAGTCCAGCTAGCCAGAAAGCTACCAGTCCACACATTTGTCCATGAGTTTGTGTATTTATTGAAATGATCAGCCTACCTCAGAGATATAAATCCAAGAGTAAGCTCTATTTGTGCTTATTTACAGCACTTTAAAAGCAATAATCTTCCCACTTCTTCATCTAAATGGAACTGTACTGTAGCCAATAAAGCATGTCCCAGAAAACAAAGTCAATTCTCTCTGTATTAATAATAAACTCTTTAGATTTACCAGCCACACTCCCTTTCTTTCCTTGATATGTTATTGTGACACTGTCTAAACCAACAGCAGTAAATATAGATGCTTGATACTATTTTAAAAAAGAAATCCCATTGTATTTGAACTTAGGTCAGGAGATGGCTGGATCTATACTGCCAAATAATGCAGTTTGGACTGCATTATATAGTCAGTGTGTAGACCCATATAATGCAGTGTAATGCAGTTTAAACTGCATTATATGTGTCTACACTGGTTATATAATGCAATTCAAACTGCATAATTTGGCAGTGTAGATCCAGCCGAAGGCTCCACATTCTAAATGTGGAATAAATACAATTTTAAAATTTCCCAGCTCGGTGTTTTTTCTCCCTCAAATAATTATTGTTTTTATATGTTGACCGGCTTGATTCTGAAGGAGCTGGGGATGTTGATGGCTGTCAGGGAGCTCTGGCGTGGGCTGGTCCATGAGGTCATGAAGAGTTGGAAGCGGCTGAACGAATAAACAACAACAACATATGCTTGTTAGTCTTAATATCAGTGGACACGGTCCCACTGAGATGGTCCATTTGTGATAGGGCTATATCCTTTTAAATTCTAGATGGTGCTGAAATGACTGTACTCTTCCCATTAAAAAGTCCTTCTTCACATTAAAAACTAGACATAAATATGGTGGGATAAAAAGTGTGGGCAGATGAACCGGAATAACTAAGTTTTTGTCACCTGTTGACACTGGATGTGGTCATTTCATTCATAATTCCAGATTAATTTTTTTTGTATTTTTGTATTTTTTCATATTTTCATCGCGAGCTATAATCACACCAAAACCTTGAGAGGCATTTGCTATTACTGATGGAGTAGGAAACCTGAAAGGGAGTCTGTCCACCTTTAAAGGGTATATCTACACTGTAGAAATAATGCAGTTTGCCATCACTGTAGCTACCTTGGACCAGGGCTGTGGAATCCTGGGATTTGTAGTTTGATGAGGCACCAGCACTCTTTGGCAAAGAAGACTATAGAGTTTGAAATAGTACAACTTCCATGATTCCATAGCATTGAGCCATGGAGGTTAAAGTGTTGTCAAGTTGCATTATTTCTACAGTGTATATGCACCGCTTTTTGCTTGCTGACAAATGAGAAGCTGCACTTAAAATGAACAAAAACTGGTCCCCAAAGTTTATTTGCATGTGCCCACAAATGCACACATACATGAAAATAGCCTAAGTGTGAGGCTACAATGTACAGGAAAAAAATGGCCACTTGAAAATAGTGCATCAGTCTATTGATTTACCATTCAGCAATTGATTCAATGAGATGAACTGATCAAATCTAGGTACATAAATATTTAGAAGTTTTTTAATGCCATAAAAGCAGGTTTTTATCAAATACAACAGAAAGAATTATTATATAGGATATCTACGCATGATATATACTCATGTATAATTCAGCTTCATGTTTACACTGAGGGCAGGTTATGAGGCCAAAATTATGGATTATGCTATGATCTGTGGATAAGTCCTGGAAGGACTTACAGTCGCTGGCTGCTTCAACATCCTTTTTTCTATGCAGGCATTCAAAAAACTGGAAGAAAGAGTTGGTGTTTTTTCAGTTCTCAGGAAGAACTAAGGTCTTGACTTTTGGCGCTCTACTCAGTGAAAGTGATGGTTCCATTGTTCAAAAAGAGTGTTCACATTGACCCATAGATAAGTTGATCCAGGTTTTTGGGGTTGTTTTTTTTTAACTGAAATTTCTAGACATATACAGTATAGAGTAGGTATAGTCCCTTTCAACTTAGACAGTTTACATTGTCAAATGTAAATATTACAGATCTAGACATCATGTAATGTGTAATCAAGTACCACCATACATTAAGAGTGGAAATCAAGCTTAAATGCCAAGGCAGAGAAAGCAGTGCCATGCATCTTACAGCAGTTGGTTACTTCCAGGTATTTTGAAGGCATAGAAAATTTGTTTCTAATTTCTATTCCTCTTTTCTTTCACTGTGGAGTCAGCAGAACATTTTGGCTTGGTCTCCAGCCAGCCCTACGTCAATTTTCTACTATTTAAGGGGAAACACGATCCCAGCAGAACAAACAGACCACAATTATAAAGTGCACTCTCTGGTAGGTAGATATACATATGGCAGAAATATTTCAGGTAAAATTTAGGGACATAATATCATCCGCTGAACAAAACCACAAAGTAGGAACTTGAGTTCTCCCTAGTTCTATCTCATGTCTCCTGTTGACTTTAGCAGAACATACATTTTCTTAAGTATTATATTTTTAGATTAGCATTCATAACCAGATTTGTCAGCTATGGGTATATTTAAAGGTTCCCTCCATGTGATTCAGTGTAGTGTATTCAGCATAGCATAGATTGCAAGCAGCCTTTATTTTTCCTTGTAGTACTCAACAATAAGTGGGCCATTTAGTACACATCCAACTGATAATTCCCGAAAAAGCCCAGCTATATAGAAGTTTTGAAGTCCAATTTTTCCATATCATGGTGGATGGATGAGCCAGCCCTTTCCATTCTTAGAGATGCACAAGTTGCCCTGCACTTTTCTGATCTGGAGTCCATGATAGGATTTGGTCCCACCATGCCAGTTTGTCAGCATTTTCCATCCCACTATGATTTTTCATTTTCTCATGGAAGGGCATTTTGGGAAGCAGGGCTGCTTACTTCACACAGTTGTCAGAACTGTTCATTGAAGTTTCTACAGCAATGAATGAGAAGCACAACTCTGTGCACATTTACAAAAAAACAAATGTCACATACTCTTCAAATATTGTGGCACAGCTTTCAATGTGCTGCACATTCCTAATGCACATTCCAAGTACCAGATTGGCAGAACATCATCTCATCTGGTTGCTTCAGTTTTGAATGTGCATACACATTTCTTTTGTAATTTGCCAGCCAAACTCTGAAGCAGGTAACAGCAGCAGAACTGTGCCCCCCTCCCTTTTGTCAGCAGAACTGACACTACTGCTATCATCATTTCCACAATTTGGTGTCCAATATGCAATCTGATCACACTTCTCGGGTTTTGCTAGTCGTAGTCATGGCGTTAAATTGAATCACAAATTCTACATTAGACTGACATAAATCTGATTTTGGCCTGAACTTGGGAGTGTTTGAAATACCAAAACGCTACTCACTGATCCCTAATGAGAAGTAATCAAAGAATTTAACCAGCAGTACAAACACTTACACATTGCTACAGATGTAGCCAAATTGACTCAAAGCAGCTCTCTTTTCTGTCTGAAAGATGTGTGCAAATATACCTCACTGACATTTACTCTGTTCTAGTGGAATCTATAAAGGGGAAGAAAAACCATGGCATCTTTGTTCTCCAAAGGAATACTTGTTCTTTCAAAATATACTACTTCTGACCTTCCACAGTAAGCAGAGCATGCTTATGGAATGCAATACACAATAGTGTATAATACAATTTAGAAATTAACCAAGCTACAGGAATACAATTTGGAGCGCTCCCAGCCCTGCTGCTTTTGCCACGTTCCAAACAACCTTCATTTGTTTGAGGTTCCTTTCTCTTGTCTCGTGCCAGAAAACCAGCTTGGCAACGTGCTGCCCAAAATGATCCCATCTATCTGGTCTCGGAGCTTGTGATTATGTTGTCTTTTTAAAATCTCCACTTCAAAATGCCGAGAGGCAATATAATTTAACAGAGGGGTTGGTAATAACATGCCCTGGGAAATAAAGATACCCACAAGATCAATGTTGTTTCTCCAAAGTAGTAGAAATAAGGAGGAAAGCGGGGGGGGGGGGGGGGGGAGGGGGGAGGGATATGACTGAAATCAACTTTGCCTGAATTCAACAAGTCTTTATACTAGTACATCTGAGCAGGAAGAAAATAACTGATAGAAACATTCCAGACACACAGAATGGTGTGATCATCATTTGCCATAGGAGCCCCCGGTGGCACAGTGGGTGAAACCCTTGTGCTGGGAGGACTGAAGACTGACAGGTTGGAGGTTCAGATCCAGGGAGAGCGTGGATGAGCTCTCCCTGGATCTCTCCAGCTCCCCATGAGGAGACATGAGAGAAACCTCCTGCAAGGATGGTAAAACATCAAAACATCCAGGTATCCCCTGGGCAGCGTCCTTGCAGATAGCCAATTCTCTCACACCAGAAGTGACTTGCAGTTTCTTAAGTTGCTCCTCACATGAAAAAAAAGCCAAAGCAATGGAATGTGAAGGAAGGGAGGGAGGGAGGAGGGGGAAGAGGAGGAAATTCAGTGGTCTAACTGAATCTTGTGAAGGAATAACACATAGTTTATTGAATGCTTCCTGGTGCTATGCCTTTTGAGGTTGTCTCCTTCTCTCTTCCAAATGCTGAGGTGATGGTCAGGTAAACGGAGGGTATTTGGAACAACAGCAGATTGTAGCATTCTAAAAAATAACAAAGATTATATAACTTTTAAAAGAACTGCAATCATAATAATAGACAGGGATACAAAACTTTAACAAATTCCATTTTCAAAGTAGCTCTCCACATCTTGGTTTTGGAATATAATATTTTCTGATATGGATCTGCCCTAGTACCAGGTTGTAAATAGTTCTGCACTATTTAAATAGTTCTGCACTAGCACACCATATTTTTAAATGTTTGTGATGTGACCTTCTGGTCCTTAGGTATTTTTCTCTCAGTGTCCTTGCTAGAATGCTCTCTCCACAGTTGAATAAATACTGTTTGTTACATCAACCAAGTCTGGCTTGGCAGATCAAGCTTGAAGTTAACAATTTTAAAAAAATCATGGAGGCATCCAGTGCACCAAAGCAGTCTGGCACAATTGACTGCAGTGGGAACTAAGTGTGCTCAACCAAGCACTGAATTGTGCCTCAGGGTCCTGATTCTGAGAAAAAATTGTCTCAGTATTGAAAATTGTTTTAGCCTAAAGTGTTTGAGAACTGGGCCATATCTGAGAAGTTGTAATTTTTGTTTCTTGTTATAAATGGGTGTAATCTAGGGTGCATCTTGTTAGTAGTTATACTGCAGAAATCCATAAAGGCTTGGTTTGCCAGATGAATCTGTCTAGCTTGTAATATTCTTCTGTATTTCAACTTGAGTGCCATTTACTTTTAAATCTGGACAATTTTCCCAAACGGATGGTCTTCCCTACTCTTTTTTAAATTTGGTATCTGCAACACTGTGAGTCGAATGGATTGAGGGAAACAGTTTAATGCCATTGGATTACAAATGATGTTATCTGAAGTAATATGGGGTCTGATTCAACATTTTGTTTTTGTTTTTAAAAAATCCAGTTGCTTAAGAAAATAGTTTGGCTTGCCATACCAAACACTGAATCAGGCTGATGGAGGAAGTGTCCATGAGTATTTATTAGTAGGTTGGATGATTATGTATTCAGGCATCACATTGGGAATTCAGAATCGGAGAATTGGAAATAACCTAATATGTTGCCTTAGAATATTCTTTACACATAAATCTAATTTAGTTGTAGTCACTAGAGCAGTAACTAGTAGCAAGGTTCACATGCATTTTAAAGGTGCTATCTACCATCCTGAACTGCATCCTTCAAACCAAATTCAGTACCCTGGATAGTTCCCATAAACTTCAGACTAAAACCCAGAACAGAGTTGATAGCTCACTGAATGGAAGCCATTTGCAGATGCAGGGTTATTGTGTCATGCTTTGGACTTGGGAGGTACAAATTTAAGTCTCCGTGGAGCCATGGAATCCTTAAACCACTGGGTACCCTTGGAGCAATCAGTTTTTGTATCCTATTTATTTATTTAGTTATTTACTGCATTTATATCCTGCCCTTCTCACCTCAAAGGGGACTCCTACCTCACTGGATCATTGTGATAATAATTTGGGGATGAAGAGAACCATGTACACTATTTTGAGCTCAAAGAAGGAAAGGCAGCATATACATTTAGCGAATAGAGCAAATATCAGAGCTTGGAAAAGCTGCTTGGAGACTACTGCTTTGAGAATACTCCAAATAGCATGGCCAGTAACTTTTCCAAGTTCTGACAAATTTCCACATGACGCATCACTATCAATGTTCAGAAATGTTAAATCATCCCATCCAATACATAGCAATATACAAACCAAAGGAATTAGGAAGACTCTAAGGACCAAGAGGTAAGTCAGGTAATACTGCATAACCAGCTAAAGAAGTTCAAGGAATGAAAAATAACACCCATAGCAAGAACTAGCAATGAATGACTGGGATTCACAATATACTTATTTTTCCTAAGTGCTTAAAAACTTCAGTTGCCTTATCTCAGTTTTCTTCAACCTGTGGGTCCCAAGATGTTTTGGCCTTCAACTCCCATAAATCCTAACAGCTAGTAAACTGGCTGGGATTTCTAGGAGTTGTAGGCCAAAACACCTGGGGACCCACATGTTGAGAACCACTGCCTTATCACATAATAATCTTAGCATGTGTGCCAGTATCAGAGGGAATTGGATTGTGGGTATGTGTTCAGGAAATTTCAGATCTCCCAGTTTTGTCACATTTCAGACCCCAGTGTTCTTAACCATTGTCAGTGGTGGCTAGGGATGATGTAAGTTGTAGTACAATAACATCTGGAAGGCCACACTATCCTTAAAAATTCTCCTGCATTTCTGATTGGTTAATGGATGAGGTTAAGATTCAGTTGCCTGCCTTGAAGAGGTTTCCTTACTGCAGATTCTAAGCTTGCCTTCTGTCAACAGCTTCACTGAGCTGGTCTGCTGTCATAGAAATATTTTACCTCTATTTTTAAACAGTAGCTCAGGAGTTAACAAAGAAAGGTTTCTGATATAGAACTTGAAATAGGAAATGTGGCACAAACCTGCTCCTATCTACGTGACACAGGTGATTACAACACGCTGGAAGGATGTGTTGTAAGACTTAAAGGAGGCAAGTCAGATAGTGTCACACTTGGAAGGGACAGTGAATCAAGATAGGCAGATAACAAATTGATAGAGTGAGGTGCTTCCAATGCCATTGGTCAAACACAACTTCTAACCTTTATCAGTGATGGTTCAGCCTTTATAATATCCTCGCTGGATTCCTGATGTTTAGGGTACAGTATATCTCTTTGAGAAAGCAAATAGCGGAGAACAGAGTTTTCAGTTATCCTGTTGTTGTTGTTTATATGTGCCTTCGCATCATTGTTGACTTATGATGAATCTAAGGAGAATCTATCATGGGCTTCGCTGGGGTTGAGAGTGGGTGACTGCTCTAAGCTAATCCATCAGTTTCCCATGGTGAGTATAGAATTGAAACCTGGCTTCCATACTTATAGTCTAATGCTCAAACCACTACATCATGTTGGCGCTCTCAGTCATCCTAGTTACACCAATAGTTTGATCATCTTATCTTGAAGTATCCTCTTTCTTGCTGGTACAAAGGTTGTAGGTACAAAGAAATTGATTTATTTTTATTTATCATATCAGGAGCGATCCAAGGGTACAGTCGTAATGTATTTTTTTAAACAAGCAAACAAAATCCCACAAAGTTTGAAAACTTGGCATTATATTAAATGTTCTTTGACCAGCAGCTGGCCACTTAGAGTGTCTCTGGTGTTGCTATAAGAAGGTCCTCCATTTTGTAATAGGTGATCTGTAGTTTGCTCTTCTCCATATTTGCATGTCGTGGACTCCACTTTGTGGCCCCATTTCTTAAGACTGGCTTTGCATCTCGTGGTGCCAAAGTGCAGTCTGTTCCGCGCCTTCCATGTCGTCCAGTCTTCTGTGTGCCCAGGACACTCATTTGTCTCTCATTAGGTATTAGCCATGGATTGAGTTTCCAAGTTTTAGCCTGCCACTTTTGGACTCTCGCTTGCTGAGGTGTTCCTGCAAGTATCTCTGTGGATCTTAGAAAACTATTTCTTGATTTAAGGCATTGGCTTGCTGGCTGATATCCAAACAGGGGATAGGCTGCTGGCTGCTACTTCCCAGCGGATGTCAGGTGGTGCAATACCAGCTAAGAGGTGTGATTTCTCCAGTGGTGCAGGGCGCAGACACCCTGTGATAATGCAGCATGTCTCATTAAGAACCACATTCACTGTTTTAATGTGGTAAGATATATTCCATACTGGGCATGCATACTCAGCAGCAGAGTATGCAAATTGATGATAGAGTTGCTTTGGAGGGCATAGAGCTCATCTAAACTGGCAGCTTATTATGGGGCCAGTCTGGAGCAGGAATGCTCCAGACTGGCTCCGGAAGTTTCAACCCACAGCAGTGGTGAGCTGAAGTTCAGCCAGGCCAAGACAATGAACTGCCAGATTATTGTTGCTGTCACTGTCACCACTGTAAAATGGCCACAGAGCTCTGTGAGAGCTCCTAGCTTTTGTGGGTGCCCCATGCTGACAAGGCAGGAACACTCAAGTGGGAAGGGAGATGGGGGAAGGGGGTAACTTAGGTCTTTTCCTTGATGGAAACATGGAAAAGGGGATGGTACAATCTAGAGCATCCCATGACTACTCTGGAGCATCCCATTACTTCTCTTAATTTGGACTAAACTGGGTTAACCTGAGACAAGGACTGGAAGTGAAACAACATTGTGGGGACAGCCAGGAGTGACTGCACAGTAAGTTCTGGCTATTAGGCCTGTATAGATGAGCCCCTAGAGATTCCTAGAGAGAAGATATTAATCAAATCCATGAATAATCAAATCTGCAAAAGTTAAACCCACAGATCTGGAGGGCTGACTGTAATGTGAAAGGCTCCTTATTCTTTAATTGGCTCTGCTTTGGTGCAATTCTTCAGCTGTAAAGATTGGAGAAGCATAAATAGATAAGACTAAGCACTCAACTACTGAATTTACTTGAATTTTTTCTCTCTTTTTTGAGGGGAAAAAAACTTTAAAGACGGCCAAATCTCTACAAAAGTCAAGAAGATTATTATAATTGACTGGTCATTTAAAGGTGTATGTGTGCATGCAGTTCGACATGGTTAATTTCAGACTCAGGTGCTAGGAAATTCATATCTAAATTTCAGGTAAATATATGCAGAAACAAATAAACAAAAAGCTATAGCCATTTTGGTTTTCCAGTGGAAGCCTAGGGATCCAGATTTCTGGATTTCAGTATTGGTTTTGAGTTCAAATTAGAGCAGATTTGGATCAATTTGAATCAAATTGGGACTAGATCCAAATGGCCAAATCATGTCCCAAAACCTGTCTCTCTGTGTGTATGAGAGAGAGAGACCTAGCTCCAGCAGACAAGAGATACGTAAATCCAATTTTCCTAGTTTCCAACAGACCTCACAACTCTGAGAATGCCTGCCACAGATTCAAATGAAATGTCAGGAGAGAATGCTTCTAGAGCATGGCCATACAGACTGAAAAACGTACAACAACAACCCAGTCTAAAAATCCCTTACACAAAACCAAAAAGTGTGAGATTAACTTTAGTGCCATAAATTGTTTCAATCCCTACATTCCCAGGTGATCCTGGCTGTCTCTTTGCTAAATCCTTCAAATGCTTTCTTAAGTTGTATTGCCTTGTTTTACCAAATGTGTGCATAGCGGAAGGTTCATTTCCCTTTTGTTTTCCTTTTGCTTCTTACTGTGCCTAAACAAGACACAATGATGTGTGTCACCTCTACCTACCTCATGTCTGTCAACTAGCCAGAGGGCATTTTTGCAGTGATACCCCTCATGCAGTTGGCTTAAAGCTTGCAGCGATACATAACCTTTCATGGTGCCAAGTGCTGCCAATCAGTTTCAGTTTCCTGCATCCCAGACCTGAGACTTCAGGTAGGGAAGTGAAAGCAAGAAACTTGGTATTTGAAGAGTATACCTTTCTCCTCTAAGCTTGCCTTCAGCAACCTGCCATCACATTCGGCAACTTCTCTGCTGAGAGAGGGGAAATTGAGCAAACACTTCTAGAAAGAAAGCAGGGCTTTTTGAAGCTCTAAAGCAAATGAAGCAGGTGATATTTGCCTGACCTAATGTGAAGACTGCAGAGTTGTTGTAACCTATATATTTTTTTGTGTCAGGAGTGACTTGAGAAACTGCAAGTCACTTCTGGTGTGAGAGAATTGGCCGCCTGTAAGGATATTACCCAGGGGATGCCCAGATGTTTTGATGTTTTACTATCCTTGTGGGAGGCTTCGCTCATGCCCCTGCATGGGGAGCTGAAACTGACAGAGGGAGCTCATCTGCACTTTCCCCAGATTCGAACCTTTAACCTGTTGGTCTTCAGTCCTGTCGGCACAAGGGTTTAACCCACTGCGCCACCGAGGGTTCCTATGGCATGTGGTGACCATATATTTATTCTGTGTGTCTGGAATGTTTCTACCAGTTAGTTTCTTCCTGCTCAGATGTATAGATATGAAGACTTGTTGAATGTAGGCAAAGTTGATTTCAGTTATATCCCCCTCCCCCCATAGGCTCCTATTGTAACCTATGAGATTGCTTAAGAGATCTCCTCCACCTCACCTCCTGGCTACAGCAACAACGCAAACTGTTTTATCCCAAATTCCCTTTGCTATATAACTACAATGTTAAAGGAGATCCCTGCCTCCACTTGACCCCCCCCCCCCCACAACATACCCTGAGGAGATGGTACAGTGAGGTCCTTCAGTTCAGGGCTGCAACTCACCATTGGTTATGCTGGCTAGCACTGGGACCTTGCAGTCTAACAAAAGGCTATATTCTGCCCACTCCATTTCAACAGATATAATTTCTTGTACTTTTTATTTTGGTAAGTGATACTTGGTCCAGAAAGTACCTATTGATCTACTGGATTAGTACCTATTGATCTACTTGCATTTGCATGTTTTCGAACTGCTAGGTTGGCAGAAGCTGGGGCTAACAGCGGGAGCTCAACATGCTGCCTGGATTAGAACCACCAACCTTTTGGTCAGCAAGTTCAGCAGCTCAGAAGTTTAACCTACTGATAGCATTAGCTTTACTTTAAATATATTCAACTCCGAGTCATTGTATTTTTTAATGCCAGAAGTTTCTTAGGAATCAAAATAAGTTGATTATTTTGACCAGGAGAAGTGCATCATCAGTGACTGGACCCAGACTATCAAGTTCAGTACCATCAACTCTTGCTGGTAGCAGTACCTTGGCTGAGATCCTAGATCTTGTTGGTAGAGCATAGTGCTCCAGCAATTGCATCTCTGCATTTTTAACCCACTCCCCACTTACCATATGACATTCACTCCCTCTAGGGCCATTTGGTGGACAGGAAAGAATGAGGAGTGTCCAGCAATGTTCTTACAAGCAGACATCCTTCTCCTGGCCCTTTTGAGAGTCCTCCAAGAGTCTTCAGGTAAATGTTTAAACCTTAGTTCAGGCTCCAGGAACCCAGCCAGACCCTGCCTACACAACAAAACAAAGGCCTATTCATAGCATCTCCTGACAAAAGATCACTTAACTTAACCTCTTGCCACATTTGCTTCACCTCTGTTTCACACTGGGTACCCGAGGAATGTATAATAGGGATAGAAAGTGTGTGGCCTTTCAGGAATTGTTGGGCTATAAATCCCAACAGCCCAGACTACTATAGCTGATGGGGGATATTGGGAGTTGCAATCCAACAGCATTAGGAAGACCACAGTGTCCTCATCCTTGCTTTATGATTTAGGTCCAAGTCAACTGGAGTTTACAGTGCACGGATTTCTGCAAAACATAGCATATCACACCCAATTCCTTGATGAACTCTGGCTGATCTGGCTGTTTTCCCCATCAGCTGAGGTAATACTGTCATGAGGGTTACTGCTGGCTGTCCTGGAAATAACACCAGCAATGTGCTGCAGTCAGGAAAACAAGGACCAGACCCCCTTAGAAAAAAGGATCTTGGCCTGGGGTCCCACATCTCCCTTGACTCTTTCATAAAGCTGTCACCTTGGCAGCATCTCTAACTCTCACCTTTTCACATGCAGTCTTTTTCTCCTGCAAGAAGGAATGTGTGGCACATTCTTTATTTTCTCTCCTCATCTTCAGTGGGAAAAGAGGAGAAGATGCATCTCTTTCTCTGTGTGTATATGTGCCTGCAAGACACTGACGGAGGTGGAATTCACTTTCTGTTTTTGGAGTACAACTCCCAGAATTCTCCAGGACCATGTTGACAGGGTTATCTTGACCGGGGGATTCCAGAGGTTGTTTAAAAAAACAATGACTCCTAAGTCCTGACTCTGTATCTCTTGAATATGGGAGATGTTTATTTATTTATTATTTATTTATTTACATTATTTATACCCTACCTTTCTCTACTGGAGGGGGGAGGGGAGAACAACTAAAGGCGACTTACAAATGGCACCTATACACTGCCTCAAAACATACAAAATTCACTTAAAATAGTTTGGATTAAAATTACAACATAATAAACATGATTAAAATACATTCAAGGTTAAAACACGCCATCCAGAGTTCAAGGTCTAAAGCCATTCCATGATCAATTGCACATAATTCCACATTAAGATTACTGCACTGCCCTATTTTTTGAAAACCTGCTCCCAGAACCAGGTTTTGACTGTCCTCCTGAAGGCTAATAGGAAGGGGCTGATCTGATGTCACTAGAGAGGGAGCTCTACAACTGAGGGGCCACTACTGAGAAGGTCCTGTCTCTCTTCCCCATCAGCCATGCTTACAAGGAAGGTGGAACCAAGAGTACAGCCTTCCTAGATGATCTTAGTGTCCGAGCTGGTTTGTAGGAGAATATACATTTGGACAGGTAGCCTAGGCCATTTAGGGGTTTATAGGCTAAAGCCAGCACTTTGAATTGTGCTTGGTAGCAGACTGGCAGCCAGTGGACATAACAGGGGGGCTGTGTGCTCCCTGAATGCTGCTCTAGTGAGCAACCTGACTGCCACTCACTGGACCAGTTGAAGCTTCCGAACAGTCTTCAAAGGCAACCCCACATAGAGTGCATTGCAGTAATCTATACGGGATGTAACCAGAATGTGGACCACTGTGGCCAAGTCAGACTTTCCAAGATATGGGTGCAGCTGGCACACAAGTTTTGATTGTGCAAACACTCTCCTGGCCACCACCAAGATCTGAGGTCCAATGCTCAATGATGAGTCCAGGATCACTCCCAGGCTGTGAACCTGTACCTTCAGGGGGGAGTGTAACCACATCCAGGACAGGCTGTAACCCTATACCCTGTTCGGCCTTTTGACTAACCAGGAGAACCTCTGTCTTGTCTGGATTCATTTTCAATTTGTTCTCTCTCATCCAGACTGTCACAGCTGCCAAGCACCGGTTCAGGATCTCCTTAGTAGCAGGTGGGAAGCAGTGATAGAGTTGAAACTCATCTGCATACAGATGACATTGAACTCCAAAACTCCGGATGATCTCTTCCAGCGGCTTCATGTAGATATTAAACAACATGGGAGATGGTATTGAACTTTGTGGGATCCCACAGGATATGTTGTCCATAAAGTCCATAAAGTTCACCTCTCAGGGCCAAAGTGTGACAATGTTCTGATTTGGGACAGCTAAATCTGTTTGTAAGTAAGCTAAGAAAGGTGCCTTGAAGAGGATATGTGCTTTTTGCATTCTCAAAGTGTTTCAATGAGCATACCAGCATGAAAGTGTGGAGAGCAGTCCCAGGGAGAAAAAAAGGCATGACAACAGTCCATCCTGTGTTCTTCCCATGGAGATCTTGGGATCCTTTCAGGACTTGCAGGCTCCTTTTCTGCAGAAACCAGCTTTTTGCCTGGCTGGCTCTGTGGAGCTGTTAGACAGATGCATTGAAAGAGTTACTTCCCTGCAATGATTCAGGAGTTAACTACACAGACTGTAAGACAGTGAATCACAGCCAGGTTCTCCCGCTCAGCACCCACCACCAGACACGTAATTTTCCTGAAATGCTTGCAAAATCTAAGGTCATAAGATTTCAAGAGAAGAGTTTAGAAACACCAAAGTTTCTGTTCCCTCTTCGTGGACATACTGAACTTTGCCATCCTGCTTCTCTCGAACGGACTCTTCCTCTACTCCTCCCCAAATATTTCCACATACGTTCTTAATAGGGAACGGTTGATGAGAGGTGTGCAGGCCACATGCTCAGCAAGAAAAGACCGTTTGGATCAGGAGAGTTCAAATGTATTGCTTTGAGGAAGAAGGAATGAGATGCTGGCTCCGAAAACCCACTCTTGTTGCAGTGTTCTGCCTGCTTCACATAAAGGGAGGCGTTTGTTTCAAGAAATCCCAATGGATTTGGCAAATACAGACAACCATTCCATCTGCTGCCCTTATGAGGCTCTCTGAATGGCACTTGCATTGTCCTTTCAGGGATGCGATCTGCCCATTACACTTCTCTCACTTGGAATAACCCATTGAAACTAACAGCAAGCTTCACATATTCCCAAGTACTGCTTTTTTAAAGGGTGGTTAGGAACTCTCCTTCATTTGAAAAAAAGTCTTGGGGTCTGGTCAATATATTGTGAGTTTATTCATTTTTTTAAAAAAATAGAACATCTTTAAAAAAAATTGTGTCAGGAGAAAGCAATGTTGGAGTTGTGACCTTTTGTAAAGGCACTCAAGAGTTGGCTGTTTGGTTGTGCATTTAAGTAATCAGATCTAATTTGCCAAATAGTCACAGTTGAATGTTTTTATGTTGAATGTTTTTATACTGTGTAAATGCTATTTTAGATTGTAAGTCGCTCGGAGCACCTTGGTGGAGAGCGACTAATTAAGGAATAAAGTGAAGTGAAGTGAAGAAGTGAAGAAAGTGCAAGTCGTTCCTTGTGTGAGAGAATTGGTCATCTGCAAGGATGTTGCCCAGGGGACACTGGATGTTTTACTATCCCATGGGAGGCTTCTTTTATGTCATTACATAAGAAGCTGGAGCTGACAGTTGGGAGCTCACCCTGCTTCTTAGATTCAAACCACTGACCTTTCTTTAAAATTCATTATAATGCACAAATAATACAAATGCCATGATCCAGTATCATTCTAATTTCAGGCAATGATTTATTAAAACATTGGCTACATTTCATTCTACAGATAGGAAGAGGGGGCTTGGAAGGGGTGGGGTTACAGCCTCCCATAGATTTGGTTGTATAGGTAGATAAGTCCCCCACTTTCCAGGGGTGATCAGAAATAAAGACTAGCTGCTGTAGTCAAGAATATAAGGGTAAAACATGCATCCAACTCAAATGACCCTATCATATCTTCTGGCATTTCACAGATTAAACTCATGATATGTGTGGCCAAACAACATCAGAGTGTGGGTCAAATGGCAAATGTTCTTAATGATGAAGAACAAACAGGCTGGGAGAAACAATACCAGTTTGCTTTGACCTGAGTCTAAAGGGAAAGACTAGATTCTACTCTCTCCTTTCTTCTATGATTCTCCCTTCTGCTTGTTTATTTGAGTGCAAACTGCTTTTATACCTTGCACTCAGTTTGCCATAATGGAAGTACGCTGCAGACAAAGTGGGAAAGTGGGAGGCTCAAGAGAGAAACTGGGACATTATAAAAGCTGCTGAAATAGAGGGAGAAGACATGAGTCTTGTCCCTTGCCAAATCAAGACTTTTGAAACTATGCTCTGCCAGCTTGTTATGGCTTCAATTATAGTTGTGAGAAGTCAGGCTAAATTGCGCAACGTGCTAATCTGTGGAATGAAAGAGTGACAGAAGAAGACTGAGTTGATGCTGAAATCAGAAAGGATAAGCTGTCAGCAGTGTTTTGTAGTTTGTCTAAGAACTTGGAAATGTTACTTTTTAAGACAATAAATCCAAGACATGCTGGCTTGCGAATTGCAGCCACCAAATATATTTTTTTTCAAAGCTTTGAGTAAGATAACTAGAAAATGGCCATGCTGGGTGTTGAATTCTTGAAGATGAAGTCCAAAAAGTAACTTTTCCAAATATCCTGCTGCTGCTCTGTGCTATTGATGAATATCTTCTGTTCAGGCCATCTTGTTCCTCTTTGAATTTAATTTTTAACAAAATGGGGGGCCATCTGAATCTAGCTATTAAGATACAACTGGGATCTTTGTTTCTAAATAGGAGTTACAGATTTGTCATAGTATTAAACTTGCAAGATGTATTTGTCATGAAAGAATGCTGTAAGAATTAACTTAGGGCAGGAAGAACGTGACTCCAAATGTATCCAAACTGATGTTTTGGGATATACATCCTGCTACAGGAAAATGGAATATAGGAGTGCACTGAAATGCACGGGCAAATGTAAATGGAATCAGTGTTGCACTATCGTTTGAATGATTGCCTTCTACACATTAGAACTAATATCACTTTGATTGCTCCTGGCTCAATCCTACGGAATTGTGAGAACTGAAGCCTTCTCTGCCAAAGAGTGCTGGAACTACAACTCCCATGATGTACCCTGTTTTACACAGGCAAATGCCACACTACTTGCCAGGACAAAGTCATCCACAGGGGCATCAGCATACTGCAAGGGCAGACATGAGGCTGACTAACACAGGCAGTCCCCAGCTTATGAAAAAGATAGGTTCTGCAGGTTTGTTCTTAAGCTAAATTTGTATGTAAGTTGGAACAGATACATTTTAAAAGTAATTCCAGCAATATATGAGTACACACACACATAAGCATTGGATAACATAGGGAAAAACCCTGTGGTGTTTGTTTTGTTGCTTGTGCTCCTGTTTAGAAGACTTCACCTCACTTTCTGTCTCTGTGTTGAATGGATTTTGAAAAATGTGGAAAAGCTTCAGTTGAGACACCTTTTCCCAATGATAACTTTTCCAGGAGTGAATTTCCCTACCTAGGGGTAGATTTTTCTCACTTTCTGTTGTCTCACCCCTGGTCTGATCTAAGAGTCATTTTAAGTTGGGTGTTTGTAACTCAGGAACTGCCTGTAACAACACCTTTTAAACCAAGACCCCTTCTACACAGCTGTTTAAAATCCAGATAACCTCATTTGAACTGCATTATCTGACATTGTATACACAGATAATCCAGTTCAAAGCAGATAATGTGGATTATTGGCCTTGATTTGTTGGATTATATGGCAGTGTAGAAGGGGCCCAAGTTAAGGGGTGCAGTGACCAATATGAGCCAAGTTATATTGACACATGAGACAATTCTTTTTCCTGCAGCCACCTTTTCCATAATCTGTACCTAAAATACAACAACAACAACAACAACAACAACAACAACAACAACAACAGAATGACTTGCTGCATTTTTATGACCACCTAAATCTGCTGCCTGAGGTGGTTGGCTCATATTACCTAGTGATAGGACTATAACATATTTGTGCTGCGTAATTTGTGGTCCTTTGGATGTTGCTGGACTGCAAATTACATCAACAACTGTCATCATAGTAAATGGTGGGTGGACTAGGATTTGTAGTCCAACAACATCCAGTGGACATATTTTACTCACCTCTGCCATGCTAGAATGGGGATGTAAATTGCTGGCAGGTTGCCTTTCAACTAGCAGTGCAGGCCATAAGGAAACTAGAGCCCCTTCTACATTGTCCTTATATCTCAGGATCTGATCCCAGATTTGACCTGGATTATATAAATCTCCACTGCCAGATAATCTGAGATAAACAGATAATCTGGGATCAGATCCTGGGATGTAGGGCAGTGTAGAAGGGGCCTAGGACGGCTTCTACAGTGGAGAATTAATGCAGTTTGACACCACTTTAACAGCCATGACTCAGTGTTATGGGAATCAGGGGAGTTATATTTTTACAAGATCTTTAGATTCCTGTCAAATAATGCTGGTGCTTCACCAAAGTACAAATCTCATAATTCCATAGTACTGAGTTATGGCAGTTAAAGTGGTGTCAAACTTCATTAATTCTACAATGTAAATACACCCTCTCTCCTCGGTCAAACCCAATACAGGTGGGGGGCTTGAACAACTGCTACATGGTATAAATTACCTGGCTCTTTCTACCCCCAAAATCTCACCTTTGAGAAAGGTTTGAGCCTTCACAGAAGACAGGGAGAGACCAAAAATCAAAGGAGGAACCTCACAGTCATTGTATCAGCCAGGGAACCTATTAACTGTAATTGAAATTCACCTCCACGAGGACTGAATCATCAAGAAAGGGGGAAAATATATAAAACCAAAAAATACCCAGTGGAAAACAAGGTTGTGCAACCTTAACCAGAGTGTGTCACTGGCCAGTGGAATTTTTAGAAAGGCAGCAGTTTGGGTGCATCACTGTGGTTCACGATTGCACACACCTGTTTGAGCTGGGAGGTTTTGCAACAACAGAAAATAAGGAAGCTGAACTTGTTTCTTTCTCCTGCGCGGAGCAACAAAAAGCCGAAAACCACAGCTGCTCGAGCTGTTAGCAGATAGCAGTCACCCCTCCTTTCCCATGAATTTCCCCTCCCTCCCCCAGTTACATAATGGAAGATAACGTTTTCCCAAACATATGGGCCAGAGGTATTATCATCTCATTAAAACTTTAAGGTAGGAAACAAACGTGCATATTCTCACACGTTCCTGCCTGGGTCTCTATAACAAATGTTTGTAATTAGGGATGCTATAAACACTTTATTAAATAATAAATGAAGAAGGGGGCAAGCTTGAAGAGCTAGAGAAGGTAACGGGTTTTTATGTATGGTGACATGTGAGCTACGGGATGAGCAATGAACGATGGGTTTTCATTTACTTGCTGTTAACTAGTCACTTTGGGCAGTTTAAGTTAGATGCAGGCTGGGCTGCTATTAATGAGCACGTCCTCGAAAAGAAATGAGGGCTCAAAAGTTAGCATTAAAACAAGAAAGATTTATGAGATGGAGCTTTTCTTCCTTAATGGTGGAGGTCTATAGTCTAATAAAAGTGGTCTTTGAATTCTTAAGGTGCTTCATAAGAGACTCTCGTGTGGCTAGATCAAGGTTGTCAGGCCCGTAGCCAGGATTTCGATTCGGGGGGGGGGGAGGGGCTGAGTTTTTTTCAGGGGATTTGGGGGGGCTGAGTTTCGGGGGGTGGGGCTGAGTCTGAGTGAAAGAGGGTGTACCCTAGCAAACCTTTTGTATCATTATCCCAATACCCCCATGCATATGGGATATATTGAGTATGGTGATCAGATCATGATATGAATAAACATAACAGTTTAAATAATGCACCAGTAAGGCCTTTTCGTGAACCACCATGAGAATTGGGGGGGGGGGGGGAGGGGCTGAAGCCCCTCAAGCCCCCCCCCCCCCCCCGGCTACATGCCTGAAGGTTGTTACCTTTTAAACCAGAGGTGCACGTGCCCTGTAATTTGACTCCACTTTACTGCCATAGTTCAATGTTATGGAATCAGGAGAGCTGTAGTTTGGTGAGACCCTTTGGCAGGGAAGGTGAACGATCTTGTAAAACAACAGCTCCCATGATTCCAGAGCAATGAGCCATGGCAGCAAAAGTGGTGTCAAATTTCATTAATTCTACAGTGTAGATGCACCCCAGCAGAACAGAGAATATGTGAGCTTCTAGATATTGCTGGAGAACAACTGGCATCAACCTCACTGGTTTTGCTGGCTAGGAATTATGGAAGCTGTTGTACTTGAAGGTCTCTCATCTCCACCTTTGCTTTTAAATCCCCCTGAGACATGTGCTTTTGGCATCAGTCATGCATATGGAATTTGATTGAATGTTGGAGATAAAGGCAAACATAAGCAGTTGTTAAGTTACTACTGAATCAAACCATTGGTCCAGTTAGCTTAACACTGTTTGCACTCATATGTGTTGGTAAACCTACAACTTCTAAATATAGTTGAACTCTAAATCTTTTCATTCATAGTTAGCTAAGTGGTTAAAGGAGCTGAAGTCCTGTATCATCTATGGCTGCTTCCAGATAGCGTCAAAATTCAGATTAAATAAGTGAATGTAAAAATCATGGGACCTTACAGCTAGTCCAGACACAGACCTGTCAGTCCCGAGAAATGGTCCTCTGCCATTTATTTATTTATTTGACTTGTATACCTCTACTCCCAATTTGGCTCAGAGCGGTTTACAGCAGTAGATTAAAACAGTACAATTAACTTTAAAATACAATAAAAACAAGAACAGACATAGTCCCGAGTTATTCACCCATCGAAAGCTTCTGACACCTTCATTTGGAGCAAATTTTACAAATCTACAAGATGGACAGGACATCTGGCACAAGGTTTTTTTCTCCTCTCTAAGATCTTATATGCACTCATGCGGATATCTCAATGTACACACAAACAGATTACTTATTCTCTCTCCTCACCCTATTGTAAAGCTCTATTTCATATTATCAAGATCAGAACAAAGGAATGGTTGCAGAAATTCTAATTGTAATTGCTTTCCAATTGTGCTTCCATTTAGTCACCTGTGTGTCCGTGGCTCCATCTTTTTTGACAGCCCTAATCAGCCATTTGGGGATTTTAAAATGTGCACATGCGCTGGAGCATTCTGTACCAGGATATAGGAAGGAAGTCATGTGTTTTTCATGACTACAGAGATATACAGTACTGCAAAGATGCACATTTTTGGGCGGAATCAGGTTTTAAGTGCTTTTTAGCTGTTAACCTGATTCCACGTGCACTTTTGTGAAATATCATTTCATCACCCCCCCCCTTTTTTTCTTCTTCTTCTGGGTGTAGAAGGGTCCTCATTCATTATCCATATTGACTGATCTCTAGTGTTCCAGACCAATTCTTTTCCAATAAACATGGAGATTTATTGTTTTATTTATTTATTTATTTATTTATTTATTTATTTATATGCCACTTTTCTCACCCCGAAGGGAACTCAGAGTGGCTTACAAGTTACAAACTCTGCTGATGAGAGTTTGTAAGTCAAGGCATCTGGAGGACCAAAGATTCCCCACTTTTACAGCTTGTTCAGAAAGCTACATCCTCTACTATTTAAGAACATTTTTTGAAGTCAACTCTGACTTATGGTAACTATATCCTTGGATTATCTGGGAAAGATTTGTTCAGAGGATGTTCACCATGATTGTCCTCTTAGACTAGGAGAGTGTAACTTTCTCAAGTGACACTTTTCTGCTTCTCTGGTTGAATCCCTTTGATTCTGGCAGCAGTCCTGAATTCCACTATTATCCTGGACTTTGGGGGTTCTTTTATTTGTGTGTGTGTGTGTGTGTGTGTGTGACCTGTTTTTGTGTCAACCAAGCTACTGTTTAAGGCAAACGAACCCAGCCATTTAAAAAGAAGCCCATGCAAAAGGGAGAGGCAAAGATGTAGAGAGAGGCAATACAAAGACTAAGGCAGCAGTGGGGTTTAATCTCCCACCTTAAGCACTGGCAGAGGCTTGAGCTGGCACTGCTTCTCATCTTTAGAAGAAAGAAAGGCATGTCACGGTGAAAAAAAAGGTCAAATTGTGTGTGTCTTCCCTATCAATATTAGTATGAAGAGTAAAACACTGTTCATGTCATTCAAGGCTGTAACTAGACAAATACAACTCAAACACCACAGTGGTTACTAGGAAAAAATACAAACAAACAAATGAACAAGAACTATGTCATAGCACCTTTATTAAATCACAAAGCAAAAGAAGAATATGCAAGCTTTCCGGTTTAATAGATTTCTTTGGCAAGCTCGTTAAGTGGCAGGGGCATGATAGGCACAAAAGTAATTTTTACAGTGTTAGTGTAAAATAAGCATAATAGAAAACTCTGCAATGTATTACAGTCTTATTGTGCAATTCTCTAGCCTATAGAAATGCAAACTACACTAGTGCCAGAGTAAGTATATGTAGGATTTCAGCTTCAATAGGAATGAGAATTATGTCGCCCTTCCAGTGTTTTTGAACTGTGATTCCTTAGACCAGTGGTTCCCAACCTGGGGTCCCCAGATGTTTTTGGTCTTCAACTCCCAGAAATCCTAACAGCTGGCAAACTGGCTGGGATTTCTGGGAGTTGTAGGCCAAAAACATCTGGTGATCCCAGGTTGAGAACCACTGCCTTAGACCTCAAGTCAATGGTAAGGAATGTTGGGAGATGCCGTCCAACAGTATCTAGAGCAGTTGTTCTCAGCCTGTGGGTCCCCAGGTGTTTTGGCCTACTACTCCCAGAAATCCCAGCCAGTTTACCAGCTGTTAGGTTTTCTGGGACTTGAAGGCCAAAAACATCTGGGGACCCACAGGTTGAGAACCACTTATCTAGAAGCTTGCATGATCCCCATTCCTGAGCTGCAAAATTGTGATTTGATAGCATTTTTTTCAGGCTAATTAGATCAATATCTTTTCCTGCAAAAGAGCACTGCTTGTCCTAAATGTTCTGGGACAAAGAAACAACTACTTCCCTTTGAAATTATGTATTGGGCAAATATAATGAGAATTTATACAATTCCACTATTATTTGAATTTAAACTTAGCACAGTGATTTCTTTTTATTCTAATCCTCAGGTTGAATCCTGCACTCCAATTTCCCCTTTTGATCCCTTTATAGATGGTTGCTGCTATGACAGTCTAACAGAGCCACTGTTTCTGGATTGAGCTCCTTAATTCAGTCCAAGGACTGAAAAAAAAGTATATGCATATTTGCTGCTTTTGTCTGGTTGTATAGTTACAGAAGTGCTTTGAATGCAGTCAACACAGGATTTCCCCCCAAAAGTATGAGAAAACGAGAATTAAAAATCTGTTCTGTTTTGTCAGCACAACTGTATTTATAACACTGAGTTCTGTTATTGTTTCCATGCAAAGTATTTCAAAAGGATCTGGTTTCAGACAAAGATGTGTGGGCATTGATTTGGCTGTGGATTTAATGAATCATGCAACTTATCCCTCTCAGGAAATACCCAATTTGCTCTAAGTGCATTGAATATTTGCACTGTATTCAAGACATACTTCTGTGTGGTTCCCTTGCACCCCACCCAGCGGGTTTTGTTTATAAAGCACTGACATATTTTGGCATTTTACTCTCACATGAAAATAGATTTGATGTTGATTGCCTTTTAGTACATATTAAAACTAAATGGCCCTGTCGGAGAGGTTTTTGTTCCTTGGAGTAACCAAAGATTCAGAGCAGTGCAAATGTGGCTGGAAAGAGGCTTCTAGAGCTGAGACCATTGCAGAAAAGGCCCTGTCCTGAGTCATCACCCTCATCCTGACTGATGGCAGAGATATTTGAAAAAGGACCTTCATAGTGTATCATGGCCAGGCTCCTATGAGAAATGAAACAATAGTTGTTGACTGACCACCAAAAATAAAAATTGCACAGATTATGTCTCAATGTTGTTAGCAAACATGACAGAAAAGAGAATCTTGATCTCTCTTTGGGGTCAAATTCAACTTATTTTCAAACTGTTGGAGAATAGTATACTGTGTCTGGATTTGCATCTTGTCATAGTCAGAATTTGAACCCAGAACAGTCAGACCTTCATATCCACAAATTCTGTATCCATGGATTCAACCACCAATGTCTTGAAATCATTCTTTTTTTTTTTTTTTTTTACAAAAAGCAAGCAATTGATTTGTGGATGCCATTTTACTATGCTACTCTAAATAATGGTATCTGAGCACCCATGGATTTTGGTATCCACAAAGAAATCAAACTTCAGTGGATAACAAGAGCTCATTGTATTATTTGTTCAATATGTTATGTTTCAAAAAGCACCTTTATTGCATAATGTAAAAGAGGTAAGGGGATGCAGCCAACCCAGCTTTTTTGGGCAAAAGCATATTGCACATATCTTCTAAAATTTTACAGAGGAAAACTGGGATAAGCAATCTCAGAGTGTGACCAAAATGGCCAAATTTATAAATGGTTTTGCCTGGATCTACAGGGAAGGGCAAGATCGGGCCCCTCCTCTCCTTTCCTCCCTACTGAGGCCCCTTCTACACTTCCATAAAAATCCAGATTATTTGCTTTGAACTGGATTACATGGCAGTGTAGACTCAGATAATCCAGTTCAAAGCAGATAATGTGGATTAATAGGGACTGCCCCTATCGATTCTGTAGAGTTGGAAAGATTACAGTATTTTAGACACAGAATCAATTTATGGTATTTCAATCTAAATGCACAATCCATCATTTTTCATATGCATAGCAGAAGGAAGACTATATACATAAAACTTCCTTAACCTGGGTTCCTCTAGATCAGAATTTCTCAAACTGTGCTTCTCCAGGTTTTTGTGAATTCTGCTCTCAGAATTCCTAACAGCTGGGGAATGGCTTGGATTTCTGGGAGCTGAAGTCCAAAACATTTGGAGGAGCACAATTTGAGAAACACCGCTCTAGATTGTGTGGACTACAGTTCCCATCAAACAGCATGACCAGTGTTTGTTTTGAAAGGTGTTGTCATCCTAACCATCTTGAAAGGCCCAGGACAGGTGAAGCTAACAGAGGGCATCTTTCTATTCTGCTTTTATTCCCAGTGATCAGAATCTGGGCATCCATTAAGCAGGGTGACTGGAACATAGCCAGCAATTATTCTGAATGTGCAGTCACTCTGAAACTCATGAAAATGCATTGATGAATCTACTCCTCTCCAAGGAATTGACATGCAGCTTTGTATTCTGTAACCTGACTCGAATTCTATAATCCACCTTGGGCAACAAGGAGAGGTGGGTAAGAAAGAAGAAGGAGGAGGAGGAGGAGGAGGAGGAGGAGGCCAAGTAAAGATGTAGAGGAAAAGGGCCAGTGGGCATGCCTATGCAAAGCACAATTGGTCCTCCTGTTTAAGACAGAGTATTCATTTTTTGGATTAGAGTTCCTAGAATCCCCAACCAGCTTCTGGAATTTAAAGATTTTGGGGCTGGAAGTCATATTTTCAAACCTGAAACAACACACATTCAAAGTAGGGGAAGAAAGCTGTGGACTCCTTAGTACAGTGGTTCTCGGCCTTCCTAATGCCGCAACCCCTTAATACAGTTCCTCAAATATCTGATATGAAGGATGTATTTTCATTCACTGGACCAAATTTGGCACAAATACCTGATGCGCCCAAATTTGAGTACTGGTGGGGTTCTGAGAGGGGCAGTTGATTTTGTCATTTGTGAGTTGTAGTTGCTGGGATTTATAGTTAACCTACAATCAAAGAGCATTCTGAACTCCACCAACAATGGAATCAAACCAAGCTTGGCACACACAACTCCCGTGACCAACAAAAAATATTGGAAGAGTTTGGTGGGCACTGACCTTCAGTTTTGGAGTTGAAGTTCACCTACATCCAGAGATCACTGTGGACTCAAACAATGATGGATCCAGACCAAACTTGGCACGAATACTCAGTATGCCCAAATGTGAACACTAGCGGAGTTTGGGGCAAATAGACCTTGCCATTTGGGAGTTGTAGTTGCAGGGGTTTATAGTTCACCTACAATCAAAGAGCATTCTGAACTCCATCAACAATAGAATTGGGCCAAACTTCCCACACAGAACCCCCATGACCAACAGAAAATACTGTGTTTTCTGATGGTCTTTGGTGACCGCTCTGACAACCCCCTCACGACCTTCCCCAAGGGTCCTGACCACCAGGTTTGTTTATGCTGGCTTAGAAAGTATTCCTACCCTCTGTTCCAAGCTCAGCATGGGACAGAGCTGTGTTCACTTGTGGGCATATGCCTTGGGTCCAAACATTCCATATATGGAGTGATCTGAGAAAATGGAAGGAAGCTTTCTTAATGATAAATCTAGGTTTTTACAGCCCCCGCGGTACCTTGCAACAGACTGCCACTTTCTCCATAGCCCATGTACTTGTTCCCCATGCCACACAGCCCAGCAGAATCATTGGGATTGGAGTCGTGGCAAGGCTCACAATACAAAATGTAAGAGATGGTATTCGCATGGCGCATGCCAAATCAATTCATTTGAGATGTGCAGAACAGTTCTGAAGATACCACAGACTGCTAAAAAGACAAATCTATAACAAACCAGACTTGAACTCTCACTAGAAGCTAATATGACTAAGCTGAGGAAGACCACATTACAAACGGATGGACTCAATCAAGGAAGCCACAGTCCTGAGTCTGCAAGGAACTGCAAGGAACTGAGCAGGGCTGTTGATGACAAGGTGACTTGAATATCTGTCATTCATGGAGTCACTATGAGTTGAAGCTGACTTTAAGACAGTCAACAAGAACAATGCCACCTCTAGATATTTGAGAATGTATTTATTTGACACTCTTTTTTCTACAGTGGACGTCAGAGTGGATCACAAACACAATAAAGTAAAAACTATTACAATTTTGAACATGAAAATGTGAATGTTAAAAGTGCAGGAGCTAACAAGAATGACAGACAGAAGCAATTGCATAGTGATGGGATGGGAGTTTTGCTGAGGTTGAAAGATTGTGCCTGATTAATTGAAAAACATGACTGTGTTGGTATCAATATATACAATACATTACTTACTAAGGTAATTTGGAAAGCAATTGGCAGTTGGTAACAAGAAAGAGAAAATGCGATCTACTTCTACTAAGGTAGCAGATATGCGAAATCTCTCTCCCTCTCTCTTTTTTCCAGGGCAGGTAAGCTAGATTAATAACACAGCCCTCATAAGAAGGTTTCAAATCTTACTGTCAGAGGGTAATAATTAATGATCAAATGTTAATGGAGATGCTGGGCTGTTGATGCCATTAATTCAGCTCAGTGGAGCCAGTCTTGCCCAGGACCTGCCACAGCTGTCATTGCATTTGCTTAATTATTCCAGTGCCTTCAGGCTCTGGCTCTCTTGCTCTCCTCCCCCCTTCTCCATTTTCCCCACTAACTGCAGGACAGTATGGTTCCAGTGAAGCAGAATTATGAAGAATGCCCGGCTTGCTGGGTAGTGCCAGGCCAGCTTGATGTGAACACCCAAAGGCAGCGTCCAAAGAAATGACACTGCCTCTCATCTATATCTCCTCGCATGTGCAATTTGATGAAGAGATACACATGAACCAAGGGATAGAAAAATGAATAGAAATTAAAGCCAGAGCTTGCAGAATTCATTGATTAATTGGAACACAGATTCCAAAATCCCCAGAAGTGGCCATACTGTTGGGGAGATACTGAGAGTTGTGGATCAGGAAAATAACCTTCCCAAGTACTACATAAACGATTTCTTCCTCCATAATCTGCATACAGGCAGTCCCAACTTAAGAACAAGATAGGGTCTGTTAGTTTGTTCTTAAGTTGAATTTGTTTGTATATACACGCAGAAAACATAGGGAAGTGTGAACACCTCAATGGTGTTTGTTTGGCTGTCTGTGGCCCTATTCAGAAAGTTCCATCTCACTTTTTGTCCCTGTGACAAATTTGGCTTGTTATGGAAACAAGGATTGGGGATAAAGCTTCCATGGAGACCCCTTTTCCCACTTTAGAACAGTCCTGCAGACCTTAGGTTACAGTCTGATCTCCCTGCAAGGCCCAATATGTTGTCATATATTGTGGACATCATAAGTATATTTCGTTGGTAGTTATTTTCTATTTTCATTTGTGAACATAGCATCAAGTGAGATTCCACTTGGCAATAATCACATAAACAACAATCAGTGGCATAAGGTAGGCCACAATTTCATTAGTTACAGCTGAAGAAACTAACTTGGGCCCAGATCCAGGTGAACCCACCTGTTGATTGATGACAAACAACTCATCCACTTTGGATATATTTGGAGTGACAAATATAGGATTCCACTTGGACAGAAGCAGCACATGGCTTCCCTGCCACCTGACAGTAAGATAGAGTTGGGCATGACCCTTGCTGTCTGCACCCAAGGCCCTATAAAGTGATCACCAACTGGATCTAACAGGATCACAGGCCTCCCCCCCCCCATCCCGGAATCTGGGTCCCCATGCTCAAATTATCAAAAGTTATATGCATTGAAACGAAATGAAATCCATCTGACAGTAAGCAGAAAAGCACAGGAAAGTAGGGACCTCATCACATTAGATAAATTCCCCATCCTATGACACTTCCTCAATGCAACCAGCATGGAGCCTGCCAGATCTCATCCCATGAGACACATCAACTTCCGGTGAGGCTCTGTGATAGCTGCATTGAGGAAGCATGGTTAGGAGGGGGAAACTTGAACACGGGAAATTACCAGTGTTGAGATAGAGGATTATGA